>NC_056727.1:1043066673-1043216673 GCF_019279795.1 Protopterus annectens | reverse complement strand
TTTTATGCTTAATACAATCAATAATACTTCCACCTACAAAAATAATTATCAAGAAACTGAACACACTAATGTTAAATTTCTTATGGGCACCTAATAGACCTAGGATTGCATTAAAGAAACATACTAATAGCTGGTCTCAATGGGGTATTTCTTTTCCAGACTTTAATTTATATACTATCTCTTCTATTGTAAAAGTTATTACTTTATTAATAGATCAGTCATATGTCACAAAATGGAAAGATTATTGGGAGCTAATTAGTATACACTTCATGAAAATCTCCTTAACACATAAAAATATGATTGTAAATAACTCCATGTTATGGTTACTAAAGGAATTTTGTACTTCACCTATTACACCTAAACATATGGTTTGTTACCCATTAAATATTATTATTAGTTATCGTAACTTTATATTCATGCACCCTAAGTATAGGGAATGGAATTGTATTGTATTTCCTATAATGTATACTCAGGGTATGCTTTTGTCATCTACATCTGAAGGAACTCATTTAGCTATAGATAATGATCTAAAGTACTGGTATCAGTTGATATCTGATAATAAAGTTAAAAATCTAGATTTCTTAAAACAAGAATTTGATCTAAGAGAAACTTGCTGGTTAGAGGTTCATACCTTTAGACAACATCTCATTAATAAAATAGATTTAATGTCTATAACTGTTAAAGAATCTATTCCAACACTGATTGATTACTTGATATTAAATTTATAACATAAAGTTTCTGATAAAGGTAAACTTTCATACATACATAAAGTTATCAGACAAGAAACTTTTACAATGTAGATTCATACTGGAATTATTTCACTTCTATTAATGGGGACCCACCAAATCAACAAGATAAACAATATATATTGGAATCTGCTTATAGAACTATGTCTTCCATTGTCTGGAGAATTTATACATGGAAATTTTTACATAGATCTTTTTATACACCTTTGATGATGAATAAAATAAATAATAAAGATAATCTATGTAAGAGATGTAATGTAGAAATTAATGCTGACTGGGCTCATATGTTTTATGACTGTATAAAATTGAAAGAATACTGGAAGTCAATTAATGAATTTTTGCAGGCTCTTTTTACAGATAATTTCATTATTTCTAAATCTCTTATATTATTCAACACACCTGTACCTCAAAGTGTTAAAAAACTTAAGCTTCCCTTGTTATGGTCTATTCTAGCAGTGGCTAGGAAAATAATAACTAGAAATTGGATTTCAGATACACCTCCTTCGTTCAATGAATTTAAAAACGTTATGAATATAGTGTGCCATATGGAAATAAACACAATTAGGACTAGAACAAATAGAAAAACATCTGATTTTATTGTATGGGATAATTTACAAAATTTGTTAAAAAAATTTTAATTTCAATAGCATGGTAATTTAGTTTAATTAATTGATCTGATTGTAGTGGATGTCTTTGTAAATACTTTAGTTGTTTTGTTGAATATTATAATAATACCTATTTTTAATTACTTGTATAAAATTGTTATGATATTTCTCTTATATGTTAAAACAATAAACCTGTTTTGAAAAAAAAGAAATAGACCTTCTTGAAGGATGCTAGTGTTTGCATGTTAGTCAATGATAACCCCCAGCTTGCAATCATCTGCAAACCTAGTCAGCCATAAACCTCAGCATTTGCTTCCATTTCAGAAAAATAGATGGCAGAAAGGAGTGGACCCAGTATGGAGTACTGGGAGACTCCACTAATGACTGGGGTCTTGGTGAAGGTGGCCTCACCTATTTTGACCTCCTGTGTCCTATCAGTGAGCCAGTTTGCTGTCCAGTGGGTGATAAAAGGTTTATACCTTAACTAGTGAGCTTGGCTATAATGCCTGAGTGGGATACTGTATCAAAAGCCTTGGCCAGGTTGAGGTAAGCTATGTCCACAGTCTTACTTTCATGCAATGCTTTGGTGACCCTCTCAACTGGCTCACAGACAGGACCGAGGAAGTTAGAACTGGGAAGTCCACCTCTACAAAGAGGCCAGTCACAAGTGGAGTCCCTCAGGGATCAGTCCTTGGACTGCTCCTTTTTGGCATTTATTTCTCTGAAGTCAAGACCAATGCTTGTGGTCTCTGGCTGACTAAATTTCCAGATGATTGCAAAGTAGGAACTGTCATTAAATACCACACTGATAAAAATGTTCTCCAGAAAGGGCTGACACAGACAAACAACTTGTGCCAGAGCCATGGACTAAAACTAAATGCCAAGAAATGCATGATAGTATCCTTTGGGAAGTCATCAACCCCGGGTAACTATCATATTGACAATGTACCCCTTAGAGATGACCCAGTAGTCAGGGACTAAGGGACACACAAAGATAGCAATCTAGCCTTTGACCATCATGTTTCTACAGTAGTGAGGAAATCATTCCATGTTGTGCAACTTATAAACAAAGGTATGGCAGCTGAGTCCAAGGGAGCCATTGTTCCACTTTATTTGGCATTCATCAGACCTATCATTGAGTGCACTGCCCCCTTTGGTATGTACCTAGTAAGGCATATTCAACAATTGGAATGTCCACAGAGATTCCTCACTAAAAAAATACAGTGTGTAAGTAAAATGTCCTGTGCAGAATACCTCAAGGTCCTATCCCTGTATTCTGTCTACTACAGGCTTTTTCAGGGGGATCTGTGCTGACATACAGGGCATTGTCAGACCTCACTCTGAATAGACCTCTTGCATATCCACAAAACAAACAGCACCAGAATTACCCACTCTAAAGACTTAAACCTTGCCTGTGATATAAATAGGACCTACTGGAGAGACAGATATGTATCTCAGAGCCTACCCTTTCTATGGAACAGGCTCTCCATCCATGTGAATCAGAGTTCTCCTTAACAAAATTCAACTGCAACTTCTACAATTAGATGGGGAACAGGAAATTCATCCCTGGTTCGGCTTTATGTTTCTAATGGATACAGACAACCTGTAAATGGTTAATCTCCCTCTCCCTGCTTTTAAATGTTTAATCTCTTAAACCCCTGCTTACACTTATCAAGGGTATGTCAGAGAATTTGGATGCATGGCTAGGCTTAAAAAGGCCCTTGTGGTTGTTAGCCTAGTAAACACCTATGAACCTATGAACTTATAAAAAAGTCCATCAGATTTAATAGGCATCACCTTCCTTTAAGAAAGCCAAACTTTAAAGGGTCCAGCATTTTCAGTTTATCTATGTCCTTATTTATCATGCCCTTGATGATTCTTTCCAAAGCCTTACATATGAGGCTGGTAAGACTTATGGGCATGTAGTTACCCAGATTAGTGGTTGGACCTCCTTTGGGAAGGGGAGTGACTGTAGCCTTTTGCCATTCTTTGGGAACAAAACCCGACTGAAGGTTCCATTTTAAAAGTGATTCAAGTGGACCAGAGAGGTCATGTTTCTTGTTATTTATTAAACATTCTGGAATATTATCGGGGGCCAGCAATGCAGGGTTTTTGGTCTTGGAAAGTGCATTGATGACCTGTTTCCTTGTAATTGTTGGGGGGATTGTTTTCTGTGAGATTACAGACAGAGCTGTAGAAAGCTTTGTGGTGGCTCTGTGCCTGAAAATCTAGTGTTTCTTCAATTTTAGCCTCTGAATTATCAATTAGCTCTCTTAGCTGCCTGTTTATATTGGTCACAGGACTTTTAGTATGTATGGCTTTGTTCCTCCTACACTTGGGCAAGATTTTTCTTTTGTTTTATAACTAACTGATATTGTGATTGCCTTTTGAGTTTGTCTTATTCTTAACATGAATGAGCACAGCTCATTCTATGCAGGTATCAATATGGCTGTACAAAGATTTTGTAAATAGGTCAGCATATGCTATGGCGTTTATTGGGTTTGGGAGTGCTTGGAATTCAGCCAAGGTGTTGGTTAGTAGAGACAGAGAGAGAGAGAGAGATTAGCCTTTAAATAATTTGTGATGTTTTTGGTTTCTCTGGACACCTGGATTTAATTTTTATTTCAAGTAATACTGCCTTATGGTCATATCTCATGTGTAACGACATTACTCGCATTTTAATTGATTTATTTGTGTTGCATTGAATATTAACTGAACTGGAAGTTTTGACTCTGTTTTTTCAGTTAGTGCTTGCTAGATTTTTATTGCCTGTTAGTAATTTCAGGCGGGGATAGTCTCATTCATTGATATCCTGTTATTGCCTATTTAAGTGGTACATTTTGGAATATTTTCTGCTTAAAACCTCAACTTTGGCCGGCTACGATCTAGTTGTATTCAACTGGATGTATAAGAGAATTTAAGTACCTTTTATCTGCACTTTTTTCAAATAATACAGCATTTTAATTGATTTATTTGTGTTGCACTGAATATTAACTGAACTGGAAATTTTGACTCTGTTTTTTCAGTTAGTGCTTGCTAGATTTTTATTGCCTGTTAGTAATTGCAGACGCGGGTAGTCTCATTCATTGATATCCTGTTACTGCCTATTTAAGTGGTTCATTTTGGAATATTTTCTGCTTAAAACCTCAGCACCAAAACACACACATAGAAACACAAAACAAACACCTACATTCGTAGAGGCTCTCATAAAAACCTGCCCAAGCATCAGGGACCTCCCAACTCCCTGGTCAACCTCAGTAAAAGCTGAGATCCCTCATAAAATACTCCAAAGCTAGTTACGAAAACAAAATTGCCACTGACTCTTTTGGTCAGCTAAGATCTAGCTTTATTCAACTGGATGTATAAGCGAATTTAAGTACTCTTTATCTGCACATTTTTCAAATAATACATCATTTTAATTGATTTATTTGTGTTGCATTGAATATTAACTGAACTGGAAGTTTTGACTCTGTTTTTTCAGTTAGTTCCCCACCCACCTTCCCTGTTTTTGTTTTGGTGTTAATCTTGGTGGCTTTGAGACTGCCCGCTCCTTTTGTAAATTTGTGTTTGGATACTCCTTCTGGGCCCATCTCATTTGCTCACTCAACTGAGTGCAATGAGATCATATTCTGATTTCAGGCACTCCTTCTGTGTACAAAGAGAGCATCTGGGAAAGAACAACACAAATTTAAGCTTGTTTCCTGCCTTTCCTGTAAATGGTCTAGACTGTTTGTAGGCTTCTGAGCCCCCAAGCCTTTTTGTGTTGGAGGTAAACCTTCTAGCTTAATTTTGTTTTATAGAACTAGCCAATTTTCTAGTTTCAGCACTCAAATCTGTTTCGTTGAACTCAGCACTTTTTCAGAACTCGTTGTAAGCACTAAATAAGCTGCAAATTACTACAGCACTCAACTTTCCTCAGTTGTCTGGAGGAAAGCAGTTTTTAGTACTAATAAATAAGCACCTATCCAGGCATGTATAAGGGTCAGCTCCCAGTGATTTCTCCTGTCTACCTGATCAATCTGGGCATCTTGGGGCAATGCAGCAATGGCCTCATGTACACAGACAATTCTCTCCTCCTACCAACCAACACTACAACCTGTGAGAGATGCACTTATATAGCCAAACTGGAAGCAAAGCTCTCTTCACCTAAGACTGGACTAGACAGTCAAGAGGAGAAGGTAAACATTTGCACAAAAGCACACTCATCACATAGTCCCTCAAAACCTAAACCACCAAAACACACACATAGAAACACAAAACAAACACCTACATTCTCAGAGGCTCTCATAAAAACCTGCCCAAGCATCAGGGACCTCCAAAGCAGAAACACAAGCAAACCCTACCCCCCCAACACAACCCAAATGACACATAGCCCACAAACACAGTGTGCCACTCAACCACAGCCCATAAGGCATAACAATGTACCCAGCACTCTAGTCATAGGTGACTCTATAGTCAGGCACACTGATGTTCCACTCACCAGGCTAAACAAGGAGAAAGTTACTGTCAGCTGCTTGTCAGGTGCCAGGATCTGCCACATAATGCACGCACTCAGGTCACTCCACAACAAGTACAGATATGACACTATCATTGTCCATGTTGGTGTGAATGACTTGAGATGTTCCTCCCTGGACTACATGAAAAGCGACATGGAGGAGCTTTCCAATCTTGTAGCCCAAGCAGGTATAACCCTAGCCCTGAGTAGCATCTTGCCATCACCCAGAATGATACCATAGTACAAGGACAAAATGATTGACTTCAACAATTGGCTAAGCTTCTGGTGTCATTCTAAGGGGATCCAGTATTTGTCTGCCTGGGATGACATGATCGACAGACCATGATGCTTTGCCAGAGATGGCCTGCACCTGTTGCCCTTGAGATTCCGGATACTGGCTAAGGCTCTTGCCACCCCTATAGTGCCTCTTTTAGGCAAGGTTCAGTTGAAAAATTCACCCACCATAACAGGTACAAGCAAGCAAAATCTGAGGGTAATACTACTCAATGCTAGAAGTCTAAACCTCAAAATGCACTCACTCGAGGCACTCCTTAAAATGGTGAACATTGACATCTGTGCAGTGACAGAGACATGGTTCAAAACTCCAGAGAGCACCCCTGCATTACCAGGCTATAATTTCTCCCACATCTTTTGGCCACCTAAACTGGAACGAAGCACTAAAGATGGAGGCGTGTCCATATTCATTAAGGATATCCACATCTCTAGGCTAGTTGCACAGCATAATGCATCCAAGTTTATCCAAGTGCAACTAACTCTGGGCAAGACTGCAATCCAAATTGTAGCTTGCTACAGACCCCCTACATGCCCAAGAATTCCCATTCCTCATTTCTTGATCCACTGGAAAGTATTAGGGTACAACTCAATGCCCTAATAATGGGCAATTTCAACTACCCCACCATTAACTGGGAAAACTACACACGTACCAAATCTTTTGCTCAAAGTTTTCTGGAATTCATAAATTCCAACGCCTTGGATCAACTTATTCACACCCCCACCAGGAGCAGCAATACCCCAGACCTGGTCATTACCAACATGGACAACCGGTGTTCCACAATAGAGGTCGATTCCTCATTGGTCAGATCCGACCATAAGCTAATCACCCTAGACATTCACATCTCACCCCCACCCCCAATTAGGGAAACCACCACAAAAAACTTCCCCAAAGCCAACTTCACACTTCTTAAGACAGAAGTGGAAAACTTCATGACACCCATACAGATGTCAATAGAGGTACAACTGCTGAATCCTACACAAATGCACTTTATAAGCACTTACATGAATGCATGGATCATGCTATCCCTACTAGAACCAAGATGCTATCCTCCAAAAAAAGAAGCCAATCTGGTGGTCCTCTGCCATAAACAAACTCTACAGCAGAAGAAAGAAACTGTTGCAAAAAAGAGAAAAATCCCATGACTGGAGGAACTCCCTGGTCAACCTCAGTAAAAGCTGAGATCCCTCATAAAATACTCCAAAGCTAGTTACGAAAACAAAATTGCTACTGACTCTAAAGACAACAACAAAGCATTCTATAGCTATGTCAAGCATCCCAATGGCAACACTCAGATCTGCTCTGAGTTACAGTACATTGGCATTAAATATATAGTACCAACTAATATTGCCAATATCCTGGCAGATAGGTTCAGTGCTAACTTTACCCCCCTCTCACCCCCTTGAGGGCCCATCTCTATACCAGAAGAATGCAAAGTTCCTGTAATCATGGCTGCACAGGTAAAAAACACACTCTCCAAAGACAAGAACACAGCATCCATGGGACCTGACAATATCCCAGGCTGCGTTCTACATGAACTACAGAATGACCTGGTACCCTACCTAAGTACCATGTTCAGTCATAGCCTCAGCTCAGGCTTTGTGCCCACTGAATGGTGGACCGTGATGGTTATCCCACTCCACAAAGGGGGAGCCATGATGGACCCCGGGAACTACAGCCCCATTAGCCTGACGAGCCTGGTCTGCAAGGCCATGGAACATATCATCATGGAACACATAAACAAAGACATTGGTAATCTCCAAACTCTGGACCCTACCCAGTTCGGGTTTGTAAAAGGCAGATCATGTCTCCTAAACATGAATGACTTCTTTGAAGCAGTCACCAAAGCCATAGATGATGGTAAGGTGGTTCACACAGCTTATCTAGATCTCGCCAAGGCTTTCAACACCATCCCCCACTCTGGAATTATAGATAAGCTCACTAAACTAGGTATAAATCCCTATGTCACTAGATGGGTTGCCAACTGGCTCATGGACAGAACCCACACTGTGAAAGTAACAGACTCCAAATCTGACTTCAGACCAGTGACAAGTGGAGTACCACAGGGTTCAGTCCTGGGTCCTCTCCTGTTTGGTATCTACTTCTCTGAAGTACAGGCTAACACAGAAGGTCTTTGGCTAACAAGGTTTGCAGATGACTGCAAACTAGGAGCCATAATCGAAACTCCTAATGATGTGGACATACTACAAAGGGGCCACACTGAGACAGATGCCTGGTGTCAAGCCATGGCCTGAAGCTCAATGACAAAACGTGTATTGTCATCCCCTTTGGTAAAACCTCTGTACTCATGAACTACCACATAGCTGGTAGTCTACTTAATGCTGAAAATGTGATAATAGACCTTGGGCCACAGGTGGACAGTAGTCTCTTCTTTGATAATCACATCACCACAGTGGTCAGGAAATCCTTCTACATGGCTCACCTCATCACAAAAGGTTTCTCATCCAGAAAAAAAGAGGTCATTGCTCCCCTCTACTCATCACTCATTAGATCCATTATAGAGTACAACGCCCCTTTTGGTATGTACCTCACAAGACATCTACAACAACTGGAAAGGCCACAGAAATACCTCACAAAGAGGTTTACTGGCCTCAAACAGATGCCCTACGCAGACTGTCTCAAAACACTCCAGCTTTACTCCGTCGCATATCACCCACTCAGAGGCGATCTCTGCCTAACATACAAAGCTATGTCAAACCCAGAGCTGTTGGACATGGTCCACTTAATGAAATCACAATCCCTCTGAGCTACATGCTCTAGGGACCTAAATCTTGTCACCACAATAAACAGAACATGCTGGAGGGATAGATTCCTGTCCCAGAGACTTCTCATACTCTGGAACAGACTACCTATCTATGTCAAACAGAGCTCCTTATTAGCACTATTCAAGAAAATTCTTGATGATTGGATGGGAAATAGGAAATTCACCCCAGGGATCACCTCTGTGGCTCTGCTCGACAGGGGCACAGGAAAATAATTTTCTTGGCCAGGGTACATTTTTGGCTCTGCTTATATAGGCCCTAGGGCCAATAGCCTAGTACCTACTTATGAGCTTACATTGGATGAGGGACACTTACCCCTCATGTCCATTAGTACAAGGTAAAAGATGTTTGTACCCCTGGTAGGAGAATGGACCAAGTGTTCCAGAATGCTGATATTAACAAAGTTTATGAATTGCTGGGCTTGTGCATTAGAAGTGATGCAGGATTCCCAATCTTTAGAGGTGTAGTTGAGATCCCCCATGAATATCATATTGGGTTGAATTGTGAGGGACTCTAGTACATTGAGATAGGTAGTATGGGTTTCCTGGGACATGGAGGGGGACCTATATGCTGCAAGGATATGGTACAACAACCATTTTATAGTGAGTTGCAAATGTATGAGTTTCATTGGGTCACACACTTTAACTAATATGGATGTGAGGTTGTTTTTAATACAGATTGAGACTCCTCCAGCTTTAGTTCTGTCCTGTGCAGTAGCAGGTCTAGAAGTGTGGAAGGAATTATAACCTTACATTGCTAGGGTACTATCCATGACTTTAAACAATGTTTCACCCAGATGTCCACACTCCCCGGGGTGAGGAAGACTTGCAGGGAGAGAAGGTTCTTGTTAAGACTTCTAGCATTGAGCAGTACCACCTTCAAATATTCCTTCATAGGTTCAGTTAAGTTGGTAGGTTTATCAGTTTGGCATTGCCTAAAAAAGGCACTATAGGGGTGGAAAATCTCTTTGCCAATATCCAAAAGCCTTGACAGGATAAGAGCAGACCATCCTTCATAAAGCAGTTTAGTCCTTCCAGGCTGTCAAATATTGTACCCCCTTTGACTGACACCAGGGGCGGAGTCAATTGTTAAAATCAATCATTTTCTGTTGGTAGCATTGCATCATTCTTGTAGAAGGTAGCATGCTGCTCAGTGCTAGCCTCATACATGCCCGAGACACATAATCAGTGAGCTTAATCATGTCTCACTTCATATCATCTAGTGAGGTACATCTCAGGTCATTAACAACTACATGGACTATGACAGAGTCATACTGATACCTGTGGTTCAATGACCTGAGTGTCTGTGTGACTTGATGGATCCTAGCCCTGGAAAGGTAGTTAACAGTGGCTGTCTTCTTACTCTGTTGAAGTGGACATTGGTGTGCCCTCACTACAGAATCACCAATGACCAGGACATTTGGCTGTGCAGTAGTTCCCTTTAAAGGTTTAGCAGTGGCGGCACTGGACAGTGTTAATATGTGTGAATGGTGTTTTAAATAAGTGTTTACAGAATAGCTTGGAACCCTTTCTTTGATTGTACTATGCAGGAGGTCTTAGTGTTTTAGGAAGGTTACCTGTAAGTGCCTCACCGTAAGTAGTTGTATGTGTAGGGTCTTTACTCTGTGTAGTAAGTATGATGCAAGTGTCACTGACAACCTCTATATGATTAGTTTTGGTTGTATGAGAGAGTTTTTCATCCAGTGTTAAAGTGTATTTACACCTCTCGCATACTTTATTATCTGTTTTATTAAGAATAAGTGGGTTGTCAGTGTACATGAGGCAATTGCTACAATGCAACTGAATACTAATCCCAACCAGAATGACCACAGAGAAAGTCAAGAAGTGCATATCCATGGCTACTGATCTACTAGGGTGGAGAGAGAGAAATGTAACTATTGAATAAGTCAATAAGACATGGAACTTGGTGAGCAATGCTCAGCTCTGTGTAACCTATGTGCTCTAGTAGTTATAATAAAAATATGTCTAGAGAGTAATGCCACAGCACAAGAATATAGACCATAAATCTTCTTAATGAAAAATAAGTGGTTTGGAGTCCAAGTGCTTAAACCAGAACCAATACACTTTTAGAAAAACAGACACAATAAACCCTCAACCAGCAATTCCCAGCTCAGAAGGGTGTAGGCTATCCTCTCCTGCCACAAAAGTGTAGACCACAAACCTTTCTATCTAAGATAATCAGTTTGGAACCCAAGTGCTTAAATCAGAACAAAAACACTTAGAATAACAGGCACAGGAAACGTTCACCAGCAATTCCCAGCAAACTAGTGGAGGCTACTCTCTCCTCCCACATGAGTGTAGCCCACAAACCTTCTTAATATAAATTAACTGGCCTGGAGCCCAAGCTCTTAAACCATAACTAAAACATGTTTAGAATAATAATCAGGCTTCAACCAGCAATTACCAACTCAGTAGGGTATACACAGCTTCTCATGCTACAAGAGTGTAAGCCACACAATTTCCATATGTAAGATAACTAGTTTGAAGCCCAGGTGCTGAAATCAAAATTAGTAGGCTTAGAATAACAATTGCAATGTAACCAGGATACTAACAAGCAGTAATAAATGCAGCAAATTAAATGAAACTGAACACTTTAAGAATGTGCAGCAGCAAAAACCTAAATAAAGTAGGAAGAAACACAAAAATCAGTAAAACCAGCTGAATAAAGTGATTTTTTTGTTTTGTTCTACTACGTGTGAAGGGAGGAAACAAAAGATAATTCAAGTTTAGGAGATTAAGTGGAGAGCCTTCTCAGCTGATCTCTCGGCACTCAGTAGAATGATCTGATGAGATGGGATAGGAGGACTTTACAAAATCATATTTATAGTAGGGACAGGCAACTCAAGAGCCACTAAGTTTAAAAGTACAACAGCAAAAGGATAGGTGGTTGGGAAAAATCAAATCCACACAGAGATCAGTAACAGTCAGGCAGAGAACAGCAAGTCAAGAAGCACAACAGCAAAATAAAGATGCCACTAAATATTTGTAGTTAAACAAAGAAAGCTATTTCTCTACTCCTCCCACTAATTCACTACCTGCAAAATAATTATTTTCTAAGCTTAGCTAACAAAAGACTTAAAACAAAACAAAATGCCATATAAGAAAAAAATATAAAAATAGAACTAGCCAGACTTAAATGATTAACTTCAATCCCATGAAAAGCAAGTCAATCAAGCATTACACAACAAGCACTTATGTCTTGTGCAGTGGTATGATTAGGGAACAAAATTTACATTATTTAATGTGTTGGGTTATGGTAAATGGCAGAACAGGGTTAGGGTTAGCATGTAATGTGAGGCAGGAGATGAAAATCTTTTGACCATTTTAATCATGCATGTCAGCTCTACCCATACTCCTGACTCTCACCCTCATCTTAACCAAGAAATTAACTGGCAAAAAATACTTTCCCTATATATATATATATATATATATATATATATATATATATATATAAAAAAAAAATATATAGATATATATATATATATATATATATATATATATATATATATATATATATGGGTTCCGTTCAGAATTTCAAAGCTCAAAACCTTGAATTTCATATGATCAAAGATCGTATTTTTGAAGTTTCAAAATTTCAAAACCCTGAACAGAGATTGGCTAACAGAGTGGACTCAGAGATTTCCCTTTTCCTTGCTGTAGTGTGATTTCCGAGTTGATATATTTAAGTTGTAGGGGGTGTGAGGGGCACAGCCCCCCAGATGGGAGGTACAGTTGGGCTTGTCCCCCTGCATACACATGTTTTAGTGTTTTGGGGGGGTTCATAATTTTAAGATTCTAAGATCCCGAGATTCTGAACTCGATATTCTGAAATTTGAGATTTTGGGATTTTAAAATTTCATAGTGAACATATATATATATATCTAGCTATATATATCTATATATATATATATATATATATATATATATATATATATATATATGGGTCTACTTCGTAACAAAGAAAGACCATTAGAACGAAACGTAGAATACCGAGATGAAAACAACGAAACCCCAGAACACCGAAAAACACCTAAGTTTACAAAACACACATAAGACACGAAAACACACACAACGGCCCCACACTACTAAACAAAACACAAAACACCCTACACACTAATGAGAGGCAGGGGGCAAGCCCCCCTGCACCCCCCACACCTCCCCTACTTTAATATTCTAACTCCGAGATCACACAAACAGACACACAAGGCAAACACACACCTACACAGTACAGTCCCTCACAAACAGTCACAACACACACTTACACACAGCATTTCCCATCATAAATACACTCACATGCACTTACCTACAGCAGAACACGAAAAGCACTAATTCAGTCTCCCCTAACATCGGGATTTTGAATTTCATGCTTTTTGGTGTTCTGCGGTTTAGTTGTTTTCATCTTGGCCATCCGGATTTTGATCTTCTGGTCTTTCGTCCAACTCAAGTAGACCCATAGATATATATATATATATATATATATATATATATATATATAGATACATATATATATATATATATATATATATATATATATATATATATATATGTAGGTCTACTTCTAAATTATGAAGTTTCAAAACTTTGAATTTCTTATGGTCAAGACCATAAGATCGAAATTTTGAAACTTTAAACTGTTTAAATGGAGATTACTGTACAATACAGAATGGTGCATTTACTGTTGTCCTCACTATAGTATGTTCTTGGAATTGGTATATTTCATTAGCAGGGGATGTGTGGAATGTAGACTTAAAAAAAAGATTTTTTTGTTTTGTTTTTATTTTTTTATTCACATTTCGAAGATTCAAAACTTCAGTCTTGTGGTGTCAACCATAAGAAATTTGAAGTTTTGAAACTTTGAAATTTAGAAGTAGACTCATATATATATATATATATATATATATATATATATATATATATATATATATATATATATGTGTGTGTGTGTATATAAAATGTTATCATGAAATTTTGAAATTGAAATAATCACCACCTAGAAAAAAAACTAACTTTTTTGCAGGGGGGCAAGTCCCCTAGCATCCATCACAGCCTTGCTAATTATATATGCCAGCTCTAATATCACACCAGTGGGGTATGGGCAAATGTTCTTCCCCACTGCAAAGTGATCTTGCACAGAAACCAGATGGCAGGCTGAAACATATGGGAATGGGATGTTTGCTTTTCTGAGCTTCTACTCTTATTACAAACCACAAAAAAATCATTCATTCTTCTGATCATTCATTGTTATGATTAGTAGGCACAAAAACTTTTACTCTTCTGACCATTCTTTGTTATGAATGGTAGCCATAAACATATTTGTGTGTGTTTGTGTGCACGCGGGTGCACGCGTGTGCTTCTTCATTATAAATAGAAAATATTGAACCTGAAGTGACCATCCTTTCAAAAATTAAGCAAAAGTAAATTAAACATTTTTGTAGGGTGAGTAAACCTCCCTGAATGCCCCCCCCCCCACCCCGCCCATGTGGAATGCTGTGCTCCCATACCCTGCTTAATATATATAACAACTCCAAGATCACAGTACAGTGGGGGAAGGGCAAATAACCTAATCCCCGCTGTAGTGCAATCTCACACATACAAAAAGCTGACTTGTGCAAGCAGCTCATTTTTGATAATACAAGACAGCTTTTCTTTTAAGGAAAATTGCATTCAAACAAATAAACGCCAACCCTGTATAATAAATGTAGTCAACATTTCCAATGCACAAAATCCTGGATGGCAGCAAACCAAAATCAAAACATCAACATACGCTTACCCAAATCTAAATAATCATACTTCCAAAATCCCACCTAACCAAAAAAATAACATAACCCACAAATTTCCGCAGACAATTGCTTGCAGACAAAGACAAATAGTCTAATTTTGCAATCATTAAAACACCAATATAAGAATACACACACATCTGCATACGCATAAACATCCACAAAAAAAAACAAAACTATCATGGATAATAGTATTAATATGGAAGGCATAAAACAAACAAAAAAATAAAATGTAAGAAAGTATAATGAACACTAAACTGTAATAATTTTGTTTACTGTGTTAGTGGCCAGGATTTCTTCCAACTATTGGTATATCTGATTTGAATCAAATTTGAATCAGACTTATTCAAATCAGGACAGCAGTGTTTGTGCCCACAAGTTAGTCCATAACTGAGCTTAGATATGAAACTATCCATTAGAACTACAGTGTGTAATAAGTAAATTAAGCAAACATATCTTCCTAGATCATTACTGTTAATCAACAGATTACTTCTTCAGAGTTTTCCGTGCATATTTGACTTTGTTGTACTTTGGTGTCTATGGCATGTTGCTGCTGAATAATCTGATTTTTTATTTTATTCTAAAAGATAAATGCTTCCACTCCGAGTATGAGGATGCTTCTGCCTGGAGTGTCATACTTGCCTCCATGGCAACAACAAATGAGTTGACAACAGATGATTGCTTTCAAGTAGGTTTTTGCTGAACCAGCAGATGAACTCCTGTACATAAATGTCAAGGCACCTGTACAAATCCCTTCAGCAATAAATAACAGGAGAGAAAGCAACAAGACCTAATACACACAGTTTGCACTGAGCTGAACTCATGAGTCATGGGAAGAAACAGTAGCTGTTATGTTCATACATCAATCACTAGAGGAACAAGCCTTCATTCAATGAAGAAGATCATAGTATTTAGAAAAAAAAACATTTATGTCAGTGGGTCTGTAAATGTTGCAATTTTGCTTTAATTAATTTTCCTTTAATCTGTTTATGTTAGAGGTGTTGTGCAAATATACATTAAATAGACTTTAAGCTATCAAAAAAACCCTGACAATAATTAAATATAGCTTGTCTGCTTGGACTTTTTATGACTGACATTCAGAAGACCACAGTTTTTGACGCATACACACAAACACACACATCTATCTTATATGTGTATATATATATATATATATATATATGTGTATATATATATATATATATATATATACTGGGTGCAAAGTGTTAGGATGACATGATTGGTCATCCATCATCCTGTTTTTTTTTTTTTCCTCTTCAGTTAAGGAGCTACCTGGGGAGTTGGATTGTGGTATTGGCACATGGCATAGGCTGAGCCAGCTACACTTCTGCTTAAAAAAAAACTATATAGCTATATATCTGTATATCTATATCTATATAGATATGTGTGTGTGTGTGTGTGTGTGTGTGTGTGTGTGTGTGTGTGTGTGTGTGTGTGTGTGTGTGTGTGCGCGTGTGTGCGTATCACACTCGACTTTTCTCAAGTGGCTCCATGTAGTTGGCATGATATAGTCATCAATTTACTAAAATGCAAAAGTTCTGCTAATAAATGAAGATAACAATATATGTCATACAATAGATTGATAAAAACAATAAAACCAGCATGCGTTCTCAGGAAAAGAAAAAACAAGTCAGTGAGTATTTAAAGGATCTCAAACATAAAAAATGAACAAGCACAGGAATCTGTCTAGTTCTAACCTCACCACCATGAGTGTTGAGGAAAAAATAAAAAAAACAAAGAAATTAGTGGTCTTAAAACTTCATTGATGAGCTCAGTCAAGATAATTTCCAAAAAATATGAAATCCAGGTAGTGTTAGGAAACAGCAAGCCTTTATTCATCGCAGGCAAGCGATCTTCAGTCAGAAAAAAATCTGAAATAATTTAACAATGTTAAACATATCAGCTTTTATATACTTAAAAAAAGGTGTGGCAAATGTATGTATTACTTAATTTTAAAATCGCCTATTCAAGGAAAACAGTATAAACAGGGACGTAAAAGTGTATTTTAGAATGACAAGCTAATTTAATAGGCTTGCCTATTACAGCTATGTCATAAACCTCAAGGGCAGCACACAGCAATGTGCTAAAGTTGTCTTTAATGCTGCCACATTCATCAAGCCTGGCAATATAGTGAACCTGTTAGTGGACAGATTCAGGTCCAACTATACCTCCCCCACATCTCAACATCTCAACCATCCTCCCAAAACACCCTCAAACATTAACCCTCCAACTATAATGAAGGAGCATGTACTGGCTGCACTAACTATAGCAAAGAAAACAACCTCAATGCGCCCGGTAACATCCCAGCATGCCTGACTTATCAGGACTGCGAAGTCCTTATTTAACTGTTGTCTTAAAATAGACTTTGTGCCATGTGAATGGAGGGCTGTGAGAGTCATCCCCCTTTATAAGGGAGGACCTTCAACAGTTCCTGGAAACTACAGTCCCATTAGTCTGACTAGTAATATTTGCAAAGTCATGGAAGGAATATCTTGGAAATTATCAACAGGCACATAGAAGATGTTCAGACACTGCATCCTTCCCAGTTTGGCTTTGCCAAAGGAGGGTCATGCTTGCTCAATCTGGTGGACTTGATTGAAAAGGTTACTAAGGCAATGGATGAAGGGAAAATAGTGCATATTGTTCTAGCTAAAGCATTTGATACAATGCTCCAGTCGGGCATTGCCAACTGTCTCACTGACTAGGTATAAACCATTTTATATCATATTGCATAGCTAGCTGGCTCACTGATAGGACCCAGGAGGTTAGTGTTGGTGAGGTCACTTCCACAAAGAGGCTGGACAACAGTGGAGCCCCCTCAGGGATCTGTGCTAGGCTCACTCTTCTTTGGCATTTACTTCTTGGATGTCAAAGCTAGTGTTAAATGCCTCAAGGTAACCGAGTTTGCAGATGATTGCAATCTGGGAGCAGTCATTGAATCCCCCCTCCCCCAAAATGAGGACACCTTTCAGAAAGGACTAATACAGACAAACACTTCATGCCAAATCCATGGCTTAAAACTCAGTACCAAGAAATGCATTATATCAATACTTGGGAAGTCTGCTACCCCGGGTAACTATATAAAAAATAAAACACCCTTAAAAGTTGATTCACTAGTCAGGGGAATGGGAACCTGTGTAGTTAGTAACCTAATCTTTGACCAACATGTGTTCAAGGTAGTAAAAAAAATCCTTCTATGCTGCTCAGCTTATAAGCAAGGACATGGAATCTAGGTCCAGTGAGGTTATCATACCACTGTAGTCAGCCATCATCAGACTCATCATAGAATATAATGCCTTCTTCGGTATATACCTAACCCAAAATATGCAGCAACTGGAACATCCATAAAGGTTCCTAATAAACAGAATAAAGGGAGTAAACACAATGTCCTACACTGATTGCCTCAAAGCCCTGTCTCTTTACTGAGCATTATACAGACTTCTGAGCAGTGATCTTTACTTGGCCAAGGCATCTCTGGACCCTGTTTTGATGAAGCCATTGCACATCCACAAAACAAACTGTATCAGAACTGCTGGATTAAAAGACCTACATTTTGCTTGAGACATAAATAGGACATGTTGGAGAGACAGATATGTTTTAAAGAAAATTCCCATTCTCTCGAACAGGCTCCCCATGCACGTGAATCAGAGTTTCTCCCTATCACTATTTAAGTGCAACTTGGACTAATGGATGGGTAACTGGAAAAAAGTCCCTGGTCTGGCTCCTATGTCTCTGATGGACAGATGTAGTCTGTAAATCACCATTTATATGAATCATATTTGTGGGTCACGTTCGATTTGTGTTGCACGGCTAGGCGTATAATGAACCTAGTTGTCATTAGCCTAGTACACACCTATGAACCTATGAAAACACTGTTACTATTCCAAATGACTGGTGCAGTGAATCACAATATTTATTTAACAGTGAAAGTACAGCTGCATTGCCTACATTAGACATGAAAATCCATCATAGCTTGATATAGCACACTAATGTAGATATATTTAAACCTGTATATGCATAAGATATTGTAAGAAACAGACATTGTTTTCAGGCAATTTCTTATTCTGAAGTGCAACAACAGTAAGAAATATTTTGGAAAAAAAAATTATATGGACATTATTTCCTGGAGACTGCTGATCACTCAAAAGCCTGTTAACTGCTTCATAGGTACTAGCTTGGAATTTGGGATCATATTTTGCTAATGGTGAGAGAAGGAGCAGAGCACATTGATTCCTGACTGCTTCTGATTGGGCAGTGAGTGTCTGTGTTGTACCTTCCTGATTGGTCTGGTGGCTATTCAAGGCATCAACCATGAAAACCCTGCAACAAGCCTATGAGACCTTGCATCATCTGGGACAAGACTGTGGATCACCAAAAAGGCTGTGGTCTATTTCTTATGTTGGGATTGGTGATACTGTTTTGCTTCTTTTGAGAAAAGAAGCAAAGGAACATTGTAAACCAGTAACATGAAGCTGTATTAAGACTAGCACTAGTAGTAGCCAGGTAATAGCCATTCATGTGACTCCCCTCTTTTCATCATCCTTGACAAAGCTAATTCCTTATTTTCAATAAGTACTGCTTGATTTGCTACTGTCTAAACTAACTTCAGAATATCTGCCTAAATACTTTTCCTGTAAAGGCCCCCTTGAAATTTCAGCAATACCTAGTTGCACACAGGGAAACTTAATTTGGGGTGATAAGCACTGCCCCCCAGAGTTGTAAAGCAGATACTCCTGACATTACTTTATATTCTCACTCCAACCATCTAATCAATAAAAAAGTGTATTTTGCCACAGATATGAACTTTGTCAATATTTCTGTTACCATCTTGGTGGATATGGGTATCCTGAGGCAATGTAGAAATTGCCTCATGTTTACTAACAATAAGTCAATTCTGAAACAAACTGTTATGGTATGCAAGAGATGTATTTATACAATGTCACTGGAGGCAAAGCTCTTACATAACACGCCCATAATGCCAATCAGGTTGTCAGTAGCACACATGCTGCATCTATCACACACAGTTCAAAGCAGACACATAGAACCACACATGCTGAGGCACTTAAATGTAGTCTTCTTAAATGCCAAAGTCCTCCTGGACAAAGTAAACATAAAAATACCCTCAACAGCCCTGAATGAGCTGTTTCAAAACAACACTTATATTAACACATACAGCCACATCTCATGCAGCCTCTACTTCTAAGCCCATAAGGCAAGCTACCAGACAATCCAACATTCTGGTCATTGGAGACTCCATTGTGAAATTCACTGATGTAACACTCAGACTGAGTAAGGAGAAAATCATGGTCAGTTGCTTATTAGGGACTAAGATCCACCACATTATGCACACACTCAGGTCACTGGACCACAAGTACCGGATAATTCAGTCATAGTCCATGTATGTGTAAATGACCTGACATACCTGCCTAAACTGTATGAAGACAGAAATCATAAATTATTGGAATAATTGTCCCAGGCAGGAATGAACCTAACCTTGAGCAGCATTCTGATGCATTTTGATGATGCAGTAATAGAAACAGAAGATAATTAACTTTAATAATTGGCTTAGTTTCTGATGTCATTCTAAGGGATTGCAATATTTATCAGCATGGAAAAAGATGGTCACTAGACACACTGCTTTGCCAGGGATGGTCTGCACCTCTCCCATCTAGACTTTCAAATAGTAGCTAAAACATTGTCCTCCCTCATAGTGCTTTTTTTAGGGAATGCCAAACTGAAAGCACTTCTGGCATAGCAAATCAAAACTAAGAAAATCTAACAGCATTACTGCTCGATGCTAGGCAACTGAAAAAAAATCTCCACTCCCTACAAATTTTCTTCACTCTAGAGAATTTGTGCAGTCACTGAAACATGGTTTAAAGACATGGAGAGTGCACTGACAGTGCAAGGTTATAATGCCTTCCACTCATTTAGACCAATTACTACACAGACAGGGACTAAAGGTGGAGTGGTCTCGATTTACATCAAAAATAAATGTACCTCAAGGCTCATCAGACAGGATGATGCACTTGAGCTTCTCCATGTTCAAATCACCATAAGCAAAATCCACTAATACTTCCTTGCAAACTACAGGTCCCCATCTATGTCCCAGGAAACCCACAATGCATATTTCAACTTATTGGAAACATTCATCTTGCAACCTAATACCATATTCATGGATAAATTTAATTACCACTCTATTAACGGGAATAATATATGACACCAAACATACGGGTACAGAGATTCCTGGATTTTGTAAACACAAACTCCCTGGACCTGGTTGTCAGTACACCATCTAGAAGTTCAAACATACTGGATCTGGTCCTCACTAGCATGGAAGACTGCTGCATACCACCTGGTGTAATATCTTCTCTGGTAAGGTCAGACCACAAAATCATATCCTTTGAAGTAAAAGTAAAACCTGGAACCCCAGCTAACCCTGGATTATTCAGGAACTACTTTAAGGCTAACTTCCTACTATTAAATGATAACCTGGCAAGTTTCAAGCCCTCATTAACCCTGAAAATACTGCTGCCTACACAGAACTGTTAACAGAATCCCTATACAAACATGCTAATACCTGCAAAGAGGCAGCTGCACCCACCAGAAAAAAGTAAAGAGCTATCTCATAAAACAAGCCACCCCGGTGGGATCACAACATCAATAGGTTATATAACAAAAAGAAAAAAAATCAAGGCAAAAAATTAGGAGGTGTAGCACCTAAGGGGGATAAAAGCAATTTCATCAAACTAAACAAACAACTAAGAGGACAAATAAGGTCTAAAAAAACAAATCTGAGGTAAATTTGGACTACCAGGCCAAGGATAACCACAAGGCGTTCCTTAGCTATGTCTGCATCCTGAAAGGCAATACACAGTTGTGTGCACAGCTTTTTGTTAATGGACCCACCTACATTGAACCAGAAGATATAGCAAACCTACTGACTGACAAATTCAGCTCCAACTTTACCCCTGTCTCCTCCACAACCTTTCCTAAGGAAATGCCATTAAATATAACTCTCCTTACTATCACTAGTCAACAGGTTCTTAATGCTCTCTCTTAAGGCCAGGAACACTGCATCATTGTCTCAGACAATAGCCCAGGTTGCCTTTTATATAGTAGGAAACGTGACCTATCAGGTCCTCTGGAATTGCTATTTAACTGTAGTCACCAAACAGGCTTTGTGCCTCACTAATGCAAAACAGCAACAGTCATCCCTCTGCACAAAGGTGGGTCATCTACAGACCCTGGAAGCTACAGACCCATAAGTCTCACTAGTCTCATATGCAAAGCCATGGAAAGAATTATCATGAAAATAATTAATAATACCATAGGAAACCTCCAGAAACTGGACCCAACCTAATTTGGTTTCATAAAGGGCAGTTTATTCTTACTCATTCTGGTGGACTTCTTTGAGAAGGTCACCAAAGCAATGGAAGAGAGCAAAATGGTTCATGCTACCTAGCTTGATCTGGCCAAGGCATTTAACACAGTACCCCACTCAGGCATTGTTTGACAAACTCAGGAGGTTAAGTACAAATCATTATGTTACCCGGTGGATAGCCATCTGGCTCACAGATAGGACACAGGAGGTTAGAATTACAGAGTCCACTTCTACGAACAGGCCAATCACAAGAGATGTCTCTCAGGGATTGGTCCTGCGACTGTTTGTTTTTGCATTTACTTCTCTGAAATCAAGACCAATGTCAATGGCCTCTAGCTGACTACATTTGCAGATGATTACAAATTAAGAGCAGTTATACAATCCCCCACTGACACAATGTTCTCCACAAAGGCCTGACACAGACAAATAACTTGGGTAGGAGCCATGAACTAAAACTAAATTCCAAGAAATGCATAACAGCATCCTTTGGGAAGTCAATCATCCTTGGTGACTATCATATTGACAACACACCCCTTAGAGCTGACCCAGTAGTCAGGGGCTTGGTGACAGACATAGTCAGTAATCTAAGATGTTATCCAGCATTTGACCATCATGTGTTTACAGTAGTGAGAAAATCATTCTATGCTGCACAACTTAAAAACAAAGGTATAGCATCTAGGTATGGAAGTCATTGTTCCACTGTATTCAGCATTCATCAGACCTATCACTGAGTACAATACTCCCTTTGGTATGTACCTAACAGGCACATCCAACAATTGGAATGTCCACAGAAGTTCATAACTAAAAGAATACATGGCCTAAGTAACATGTCTTCTGCAGACCACCAGAAATTCCTATCTCAGTATTCTGTTTCCTACAAGCTGTTGAAAGCAAATCTATGTCTGGCATGCAATATTTTGTCAGAATCCACCCTGATGGACCTCCTGCATATCCATAAAACAAACAGCACCAGAATTACCAGTTTTAAGGACTTAAACATTGCTTGTTATATAAATATGACCTGCGGGAGAGACAGGCATGTATCTCAGAGACTATCCCTTCTCTGGAACAGGCTTCACATCCATGTGAAGCAAAGTTTGTCCTTAACCCAATTTGAGCTTAACTTGGACAATTGGATGGTGAACAGAAATTTAATCACTGGTTTGGCCCTATGTCTCTAATGACACAGGCAGTCTGAAACTAGTTCTTCTCCCAACCCCTTGCTTGTAAATGTTTTATCTCCCAAGTCTCTGCATAAACTTATCAAGGGCACAAGAACTTCTCAGAGATTTGGGATGCATGGCTAGACTTAAAAGAGCCTGTAAATTAGGAACTATTATAGAATCCCCTCCAGACACCAACATCTTTCAAGTGTGTTTAACACAGATGAATGACTGGTGCCAAAGCCATGGCCTAAAACTCAATGCCAAAAAATGCATTATAATGCCCTTTGGGAAACTGTCAGTCCAAGTTAATTACACCATCGATAAAATGCTCTTAAGAGTTGACCCAGTAGTAAGGCATCTAGTAACATATATAGACAGCAATCTGGCCTTTGACAAACATGTAACAAAGATAATCTGGCCTTTGACAAACATGTAACAAAGATAATAAGAAAATAATTCTATGTCACCCAACTTGTAGGTAAGTGCATGACATCCAGGTCCAAGGAAGTTATAGTATCACTCTACTCAGCCCTTAGCAGATCTGTCACTGAATACTATGCACCCTTTTGCACATATCTAACCAGACACTTGCAACAGCTGGAACACCCTCAAATGTTTCTCACTAGCAGAATTCAGGGCATAAATACCTTGTACTACACCAATCAGCTAAAGACTTGGTCTATGTATTCAGTCTTCTTCAGTCTTTAACAGGCTGCTGAGATAGGATCTCTGCCTGGCTTACATGGCTTCCTCAGACCCAGCCCTGATACCTCTGTTGCACATGCAGAAAACAAACAGTACCAGAAATGGTAGCTGTAGAGATCTGAATTTTACTTGAGATATAAACAGAATGCAATAGAGAGACAGATATGAGTCTCAAAGCATCTCCACAATATGGAATAAGCTCCCCATCCATGTAAAAAAAGAGTTCATCCCTGACCCTATTCAAACAAAACCTTGACAATTGGCTGGGAAATATTAAATGTATCCCCAATCTGGCCCTATTTCCTTTAAGGATAAATGCCATCAATAAGAAGGATATTATCCTAACACCTTACACCCACCTTACAAATCCTTAGTTACCTCCCTAGTCACATGAACTCTCCCCCCGTAATACTTAGGACCAAAATGGTTTAGGGTGCGTGGTTAGTCTTCTAAGGATCCTAGTGGTCAGTAACCTTGTGATGTCCACCTCTGGTTCAGTAATCAGGGAGCCTCAATCCTCACCACTGACACCACTGGGGGACATTCAGTGGGAGTTTAACCAATACACAAACAGTGTCTCTAGATGCAGCTCTCTGCATCAAGCACAATCAATCACAATTTCCCTGAAGAACACATGGGAAACACAGTCAGTCTAGGGATAGTTTCTCCCTCTTTCTCCAGATCCCAATATGACTCACCACTGGCACAGCTATAGAGGTGAGATCTCAGCTGAGTATCCAAGCAAAAACCTTCAGCACCATGTCAGTCCAATCAAGGGTTCATGTTCCTACAAAAGGAGCTGACACACACACTCTTGGAGATTTGATTTATTCACACACACATACACACACACACACACACACACACACACACACACACACACACACACACACACACACCGCGCACACACACACATAGAAAAGGCTGGTACAGGTTTAATAGCTATGCCCCCTTCTGCCCAGACTATAAGGTAGTTATAACTGCCACCAGACACTCCTGCCAGCTACCTTAAGGATCTTCTAAGGGTACGTAATATTCTGAGTGAAATTACTATTAATACAAATGGTAGTCTGATGAAGAGCAAGGCTATTAGGAGTGGCCCACACAGTGTCATCAAATAAATATGCAAATACTCTCAAAACTTAAATATCTCTACAAATATTAGTCAAAATGATAGATTTAAATATATTTAATTATAAATTATAAAAGAGCAAGACAATACTAAATATATATTCAAAGTTATATCAAAGTTCAAAATCATAGGAAATATTTAAAATAATATTGAAGGACAGACTCAGACAAATAAATAATAACGATATCTAAACTAAGCTTTACTATATTCCTGGTTTAATCTAAGATAATTACTATTCCCTACTTACTTAATAGAGTAAGGCAGATGATATGGCAAATGGTCCTTCTTGTTGTCAGGCACAGGACAGAATACAGAATGTTCAGTCTCACTAAGAGACTTCTCAAAATAATATATAAAATATTACTTCTGGGATAGCTTGCAGAATGACATCATTTCTTGGCATCTGACTTTTAGTTCCCATGCAATCCCCCATTGCTGGAAACTGGCAGGATTTAGCACCTACCTGTAAAAATACACAGACAAGAGTTATTGCTCAGATCTGTGGCAGGTGCTGGAAGTCATAAAAAATTTGCATGCCTCCATGCTTCCAGAGTAATACTTAGTTCACCCCAAAGACAATACAGAAAGCTTCCTGGTGCAGACTTTGTTTCTCTGGCTGCATTGAAACCTGTGAAATAGCATCTTTATGGCCTAGCCCCTAAAATGATTTAATTTCAGATATATTTTAAAGTTTGCTGGACTGAGGTTAAACTTCCAGTTTCCTCTTTTAAAACATATACATTTAAACAGTTGCAATAGTGCATGTCATTTCTGTTCTCTCCAGTAGGGCACACTGTGGATGCATTTCAAATGCAAGCTCTTTACAAATACCTTTTCAACACAAATATCTTTACAAATCAGTTTGATCTACATGACATAGAGTTCTAATACATTTGTAACAAAAGTATCTTGTATAAATCATTTGATATAGACATATGACATATAATTATTTACAAAATTCCAGATAGCTGTGCTGGCAGTACCTCCTATCATCACACACCCAGTAACCTATGTACCTATGAATCTATATCAATGGACTGATCTACTGTAACATATTATGGATTTATTTCAACATCTCAAGACAATGCCTCTAGGCTCCATCATTAAATCTGATAATCCTTTGAGGTATAAAACATAAGACTCCAATCTGTTTCACATAGGAAGACACTAACTATCTGATGTTCATTGGATTGCACCAACACATGTACAGCTATCATCAGCTCATACACTCCACTGCAAGCCTGGCCCCCAAGTGCCTTCAGTGTATTCACTATCACAACACAACAGCTGGGGAGTTCACCACAGTGGCTACAGAACATCAGGCTCACTGGCTTATCATCTCCACTGGAGACCTCAGACACCTAATCCCAGTGTAACTGTCCAAAATCAACAACTATGACATTGCCTCAGCATATCAAATAACCAGGTCAACATAAACATATGTGTTTAAGGCCATGTATTGCTACATGTTCAGTGCTGTAATATAGGTCATGTAGAAACCATTGTGCCCCATTCAGCTAACAATGTCAAACAAAGGTGTTCTGGCAATCACACATTGCTTTGTTAATTTTTGGTAATGCACCCATGCTGTCCTACATCCATTTCTGAAACAGGACTACATCTATAATTATAATAGTAAGTGTTTGACAAGTGATGCTGAGGAGGACATATGCAGACTTATTGCCTTTTGACATGAATGCCAAATGTGTATCATCACTGATGTCTTGCATTCAGTTGCATGTACATTTGGTTTTATTACATTAATAGTATAACAGGATACTGTCCAGATGACAAGATATATAAAACACACCCCCACCATAGTCTAGCATGAGTTATGATTACTGTTAGTTTTTTTGTCCATTCATGACCTGAGTCCTTTCTACCAAAAGGAATTATTTCTGCCCTTCTATCCAGTATGAGTGCTGCAGTCAGCTTGTAAAGGGCTGCTGGCAGATCCATGAGAATACACGTTTTCATGCTATGTAATGTCAAGCTCCTTACCTGTGGAACTCAATACCTGAGTGGCTTGGAGAATATTCTTCTTTTGATGGTTTCAGACAGGCATTAAAACACACTTATTTGAAATGGCCTTTGATAGTGTGGGATGGTGGTACTTTGCCCACTGTTTTTACAGTATTTTTGGTATTCTTTTTTTGTTTGTTTTTTCCTTTTTCATATTTTGCTATGATGTTTTGGATAAAATCACATAAATGAACTTGAACTTGATAAAAACTTTAGAGAATCGTTAGCACTAACTCATATTGTCATGCTATCCTATGTTTTAGGAGTGGTATAATATGTACAGTGTGCATTG
This sequence comes from Protopterus annectens, assembly GCF_019279795.1. NCBI lineage: Eukaryota > Metazoa > Chordata > Ceratodontiformes > Protopteridae > Protopterus > Protopterus annectens. The sequence continues at coordinate 1,043,189,236 of NC_056727.1, read as the reverse complement.
CATACGCATTTTCACAGCTCACCGATAACCTATCCTGTGCAGACAGTGCGCATTATAAAATGACAGTTCAGGTACACTAATCATATGATACACATGGCTAGATAAGCCTATTGCAATAGCTCATTAAAACTGTCATCTTTTCGTGTTCTTCTATTACATGGTCCCTTGCCTAGAACATGCAAGTAAAATTAACCTGTTCTAATCAATCACTCAGTCATTCCTACATGCTCCATATGATGATATGCATACATAAGGCACTTGCCACATTTTTTCTGACTCTTCAATATTGTCTGAAGTGGTGATTGTGTTTCTTTTAGTGGGACACATTTAAGATAAACTGGGGGACATCTATCTTCATCCATTTATATTAACGTGAACTGGGGTCCTAAAGGAGAGATGATAAAAATCAGTAAGCAAAGGAGAGTAGTATTGCTGGAATTTAATTCTTCCTCAGGTTTTGTTGACTGCCTTCACAGAGGGGACCCTGTTTTTACAAAATCTTACTAAGATGACACTGATACATACATCATATTTTATACAGCATATATTATGTATAGAAGCAGGTTAAAAAATAAAAAAAGACAGTTAGGTGCATGAGTCCCAGGATAAAAAAGTACCTAATCCTGGTATGCACACTGGTATCAGGACTAGACAAAAAATGACAGTGTAGAATCCTTGAGACATGGAAACATTCTTAGAATGAGACCAGTCCAGGCTCAGGGGAGGATGGCCCCCCGTTGTAGAAGGAAGTAGTAGTCCACAAAAATCACAAAAACTGACAGGCAAAAAAGAGCCATAAAGATGATAGACTAGATTACTGAGGATAAGAAGGAAACTATGTATTGTTACTATTATGCAAGAAGTACATCATTTCCAGATAGAAGATACTCCAAAAAGATTAAGAGCGAAATCATATGAAAGAAAAATACTTGCACAGACTGTCAAAAGCTTCAAATGCAAATGTGTACTAATACAATAAATCCATGAAAAACATTATATAGACCAAGAAACTTTGGGTCATTTGGAAAAAGAAGTGATTATGGAAGTGCAAAAATATAAAGAACAAAGCCTAGATATTTTTGGAAGGTATTAAAAAGAAACAAAGACATGGAAAAGAATGAGAGATGTGATATGGTGCAATATGTATGCAAGGGAGAAAGCCAAACTAATCAATATGAAAAATGCATCTCCAAAGATATTTGAAATAAAATAAAGGCAAAGGCACCCAAATATGTTACATTTCACAATACAAAAAATAAGATCACACAGGGGGAACACAGAACAGAAGATTAGTAAAGTAGAAGTTAAACAAATAGCTTAAGTTATGGAATACTTGTGAATTGAAGGATTTAGCATTGAAAGTCTAACACAGGTTATGTCACAGCATGATGGAATAATGAGTCCTCAGAGTAAAAAGAAACAGGTGGAATGAAAGACATCTGAAGAAGAAGAAATATGGACATGGGAAAAGAAAAACAGATTTAACAGAGTTCAATATTTATGCAAAGGAGAAATTGAAACAAATCAATGTAAAAAAAGCAGCACCAAAGATATTTGAAGAGAAATACAGGCAAAGGCATCCAGATATGGGAAATTACACAATACAAAAAAAATAAAATAAAACAAAGAGGGGAGTAGATAAGAGAATTAGTTATGCAGAAGTTAAGACTGAAGTCATGGATTACCTGCAAAGTGAAGGATTTAGTGTGGAAAATCCATCTCCGGTAACATCACAGCATGATGGAACAATGAGTCCCCAAATTCAGGTGACCAGGTGGAACAGGAAGAGTCAGATCACTTCCCACATTAAGGTACTCTGGAGCTTGCAGCAGGAAACCAGTACAAAAGTTAAGCTGGAGTTGCACAGCAAGGAAATGAACAGGAAACACTGGCAACTCTGATGCAGTCAATGTTGAGGAATGACAGACGACTGAGTTCCCATATGAAAGAGCGACAGATGATGCAGCATGCAGATGAAGAGAATATGTCACAGGAAGATGTTCTGGAACTTTCTGTAGAATACCTGCAGATAACAGAGAACAAAGAATGTGCCTTCAGTTTAGCAGAAAATTATCTAAGGAAAGAGTAGCTTTTTTTAATAGAGACTCCTCATACTCTAGAATAGACTGCCCATACATGTCAAGCAGGATGCCTCCTTGGCCCTCTTCAAAAGGAACCTTGACGATTGGATGGGAGATAGGAAGTTCACCCCAGGGATCATGTCAGTCACCCTGCTAGACAGTGGTCCAGGGAAGCAAATCTTCTGGGAAGAAATATCCAGGGAATTGTTATGACTAGGCTGGTATAGGTCCTAGGGCTAATAGCCTAGTACCAACCTATGAACCTATAAGATGGACAGACATAGTAAGATTCATGAAGGAAAGAATTTACAGAAAGTAAATAAGACCCAAACTGTTATAGCAATAACCCACACCTGGGTGTGGGTAATGCGGGATTTAACCACGGTTGGCGTGGTTTTGTCCCGAGGGCTAAAGACAACCGTGGTTAAATCCCGCATTACCCACACCCAGAAGTGGGTTATTGCTATTATACTATGACATTATTTAAGAAAAGAAACAATTACTTTTCTTAAATAATGGCATTGTATAATGCCTCTTTGCTGCCCTTCAGCAGCTGTCTGGCATTCGCGGCAGTTCTGATGTACTGCGCATGCCTACACACTACATCAGAGCTGTGGCCAAAAGCAACGGTGAAAGCAAGATCTCCGTTGCTTTTTACTGTTTCACTATGTTAAATGGGTTTAACATAGCGAGACAGCTTTAAAATAAGCAACAGAGATGTCCGTTGCTTATTTTAAAGCTGTCTCGCTATGTTAAACCCATTTAACACAGCAAAACAGTAAAAAGCAATGGAGATCTTGCTTTCTCCATTGCTTTTTTTTTAAACCTGTCTCGCTATGTTAAATGGGTTTAACATAGAGAGACAGCTTTAAAATAAGCAACGGATCCGTTGCTTATTTTAAAGCTGTCTCACTATGTTAAACCCATTTAACATAGCGAGACAGGTTTAAAAAAAAAGCAACGGAGAAAGAAAGATCTCCATTGCTTTTTACACACTGTGTCACTATGTTAAAGGAGTTTAACATAGCGAGACAGCTTTAAAAAAAGCAATGGAGATCTCCGTTGCTTTTTTTAAACCAGTGTCGCTATGTTAAACTCTTTTAACATAGCGAGACAGTGTTTTAAAAAAAGACTTATACTAATGGAAAAAGTCCGGGCGACCGGACCTTTTTCCATTAGTATAAGTCGATTTATAACATGCACGCTGGCCAATCAGCGTGCACGTTTTGGAATATTAATAGGGGGTCATGGTATAATAGAAGTTTGATGATACAAATGAACACAGAAATCAGGACTATTAGCAGAAATACATGTGATATATCAGAAGTAAAAATTATATATTACTAAGCAGCTGTATTAATAACAGATAAAATCTTACCAAAAATATAGGGAAACGAGGGAAAGAAGGGAAGAAATCAAATGTTATCATGGAAGTATCAAACAGAGAAAACTATAAATCAGTTAAGACAAGAAGTGTCACTCTTAGAAGACAATAGAAGAGTGAACAGACAAACACAAGATACTTAGAAAGATCAATGTGATAAAAGTAAGCAGTATCAAAACAGACCAGGATCTATTATACACTATTGCAAATAATAAATTAAAGATAGCACAGGCAGAAAAAATGTAGAATATATGAAATAAAGATAAAGGAAAGGTACAAAATAAGCAGTTCACTGATGACCTGAAAATGCTTTATAGAGAATTGGAAAACAAAGCAAAAGGAATAGAAACACCACCAAAAAAGAAGAAATAGACATATTTTGGAGAAATTGTGGAGAAATATCTATGAAGACACTTTGGGATAGAACAGAGATGCTGAATGGACAGAAGAAGTAAAAGAAACAATAAAATGTATAGGATATAAAATGGGATGAAGTAATGGTTAGAAATTTAAATAGAATTAAGAAAAACTCCTATTTGGAAAAGCACAGGCTCAGAAGCAGCACCTAACTTCTGGTTAAAAGTATTAACATTGTTACACAAAGATTTAGCCCTGCATAAAAACTATGTGTATGTGCATCCTAAACAGACACCAACTTGGTTAGCAACAGGGAAAATGATATTCCACCTTAAGAGTGAAACTGCAAGCTATCCTAAAAACTATAGTCCAATAATTTACCTTTCAGTGATTTATAAACTATATACCATAACTAATGCTGACAGAGTTTATAGTCATTTAGAAGAAAAGTCAGTCATGTCAATGCAATGGAAAAATAAGAAAAGTCGTATGGAAAAAAAGATAATTTGTTATTAAATAAAGTCATAATAGAGAACTGGTAAAAGATGGAGGATCTAAGTATGGCATGGATAGATTACAAAAAAAGCATTTGACAGCATCCCACATTCATAGATAAAGGAGTGCTTACAGATGTATAAGATACACCCTACATTAATCAGTTACATTACAGTGACAATGAAACAGTAGCAAACCACTTTGCAGGTAAGCCATGATAAAGGACAAATTGTTACCCAGGGATAAAAATTCAGAAGGAGATATTCCAGGGTGACTGTCACAGCTGCACTTTTGTCTTGCCCTTAACCCATTAGCTGTCTACTTAACAGATTAGGTCATCATGGCTGCAATTCAGCTCCCAGAAAGCAGTAAAGTTTAAAGACTTCTCATCTTCTTTTTGTAGATGATTTAAAATTGCACAGTTCATCAGATGGGGGACCAAAAGCACAACTGCAAGTTGTTGAAACTTTTTCAGATGATATAAGAATGTCATTTGGTCTTGTTAAATGCACAAAAGCAACATTTAAAGTGGGAAAGCTGCAGCACCAAGGAAATATCAGTTTGGGACAGGAATGTGATATAAAAGAACTTGAGCAAGAGGCAGTGTAAAAATATCTGGGGATTGGTGAAGGATCAACAAAAAAAGGCAAACAAATGTAAATAAAACTTAGTAAGGAATGTTTTAAAGACTAAAATTAATAATGAAAACAGTGCTAACATCGAGGAACAAAGATCAAACTATAAACCAATTTGCTCTTCCTTTCCTAACTTACAGTCTGGAGTGATTGACTGGCCCCAAAATGTGTTGGATTAGTTTGTCAAGCAAATAAGAAGGATGTTTCATGCTCATCAAATGATTTATAAAAATCGTTGTATACCAAAACTATATATCCCCCATTCTGAAGTAGGTATGGGCCTCCTTGAAATTGATTGCATGTTTAGATCTGCAATCATGGGACTGCATATATATCTGCTGACCACACAAGACCCAAATGTGGTGAAAGTTTTAAAACATGAGGAGTATAAGTCTAGGATGATGTCCCTGTTTAATTTAGCAGAAGCATATCAGTGTCAAGCTGGTATGGAAATCAAACCACAAGTAGAATAAAATCAGGTAGCAATATAAAGTGAAGGATGAGATGAGAAGGCAAGAAATGTGAACAGTGCATAAATACAGTTACAAGTATAGAAAACTCTTGGAAAAAACTCATGATGACCAGGACTGAACACAGGAATGATTAAGGAGAGGCAAATTCAAACCAAAAGATGAAAGGTTAGTATTAGCAGCCCAAGATAGCGGACTACGTAACCTTTGGTTTACAAAGTCCATTGAACATGTGGGAGAAACAGACAAATGTAGGTTTTGTAAAACATGATTGGAATCAGTCACAGATCTTGTTGTGGGTTGTGATATACTAATGGAACAAGGACGGGATACTGAAAAGCATAATAATGTGGCAAGACTGTTGCATTGGGAATTGTGCAAACATAAGTTTGAAGCAGCTGAAAAACACTGGAAACATCAGCCTCAAAGCATTATAGAAAATGATGAAGTTTAAATCACATGGGATCACCCATTACTAAGAGTTTAAAAAATAGATGCAAGAAAACCAGATATAGTAGCTGATGAAAAGAAGGCAAAAGTAGCATTGATCATTAAAATTCCTACACCCAGTGACTACAGTGTCTTATGTACAGAGAGATAAGAAAGTTCCGTACTGCACAGACCAAAATACCTTTAATACAAAATTCCAATATCGAAATGAGCGCTTTCGTCTGCCCACAGCAGACTTCTTCAGATACATAAAACTCTGGTGCCTTGGTTATTTATACAGTTTTTTTTTAATAAATCAATAATTAAATCAATTAAGCATGCATTATCATTTAAAGGTATACAGGGACTACGTAGTGTAAGTAGTGTTTCTTCATCTTTTCTTAAATTCCTTTCAATGGTACTTCCCTTTGTACGTTTGTATGCTTCATATATGTCATTAGTCACTACTGTTTCAAAGGTATGAATAACCGGGTGCAAAGGCGGATTGTAGGTACTTTTTCTACAAAGTATTGTGGGGGTTTCAGTTGTGTTCCTTTCTATGTTGATATGTGGTGTGTTTTCATTAGATGCATCCCTGTGTTGATTGAGAACTTTCAAGTTCAATTTTCTAAGATATAATTTTAATTCTAATAGTATACTAGCTAAGTCCCCACATGTAGTTTTAACAAACTTGAAGCCCCTAGAAAATAATTCAAAATGAAGCTCTTCAAGTTTTAATTCTGTATAATTGTGTATTTTAAAACCTTTGTATTGAAATGTAATACCGTCATCATCCTTTTGTATATCTAATTGGTTTTTCAACCTATTTGGTTTCATATAAAGTAGGCAGCTGAATGAAAAAAGTATGATTATTTAATGTAAAACATTGCATAATAATGTGTACATTTTTAAACAGCTACATTTTTTAAAAAAATTTTAATATTGTTCCTGATCAGATATCTGGTATTATTAATTTTTAACTTGTTGGATGTATTTACAACAATTTAGGATATACAGCAGTAGTAACAATGTATATAGAAAAAAACGTTCAATACATCAAAGGGACTTGCAGAAAGGTTAAATCCACACCGTAGTCCCTGTATACCTTTAAATGATAATGCATGCTTAATTGATTTAATTATTGATTTATTACGAAAAAAGCTGTATAAATAACCAAGGCACCAGAGTTTTATGTATCTGAAGAAGTCTGCTGTGGGCAGACGAAAGCGCTCATTTCGATATTGGAATTTTGTATTAAAGGTATTTTGGTCTGTGCAGTACGGAACTTTCTTATTTTTTGGTTTTTGGTCTTTGTTGTTGGAATTGGTTATGTACAAAGAGACACAAAGTTGTAAAATACCAGGATCTGTAGGCAGAAACAAGGGCAATGTGGAAAAAGGATACCCAGGCAGTTCCAACAGTAGTAGGAGCAACGGCTCTTATAAAAAAGGCATTTACAATCTCTGTATGAATTGCAGAAGGAGTCATTACTGGGCACACTGTGGGTGGTGTGAAGAGCACCTCTGGCTTATATCAAAGGTTGAAATAATACTAATTTCATGAACTTTAAGCATACTTTGAATTAGGGAATGGGGTTTATTCCCTTCATGGTATTAGAAACCCAAAACACTTGGAGAAATTAAAGTCATGTCTCACTCAGCTGCTATCTAACAATGCAACCAATGAACAGAAAAACATTTCAGATTAAGTTGCAATAAGATATTAAATACTTCTATTGTTTCCCTAAAAAGCAATCAACCACATTCACCTGCAATCCAATTATTTTTTTTTATTGAGAAGAGCAGATTTGATGTGCAAGGAATTAACATCTATTTTCTAGGTTTCACAAAGAGTGGATATATAATGCAGGGGTCTTTCACAGTGTTCATCAAGAAATAATGCCTTTTAAACAAGTACAGTCTGCAGGAACCTTTTTTTTTTGTTTGACTTGCCAATGTTATGTTAAGTGCTCGAGTCAGATACGTTATAATTGATTTTTCTGAGTTGTTACTGCTTTATAGAACTTCTATTTCATTTGTATTTGGTCATTAAGTTATTACTTTGTCAGTAGGTATAAGGAACTGACTTTACATTATGAACAATTTGTGGGTTGAAAACACCTTTGCCAATAAGAAGTCCTCACAAGGGAAGAAGAGACCAGTCTTCTACTGCTTTCTCAATATCAGTGTTTGATCTGTTGGCAGGAATGGAATTATTTAAATCTCTAGAAATGTGATTAGAATTTTCATGTGTGCTGGAAAAGAATACACCAGACTTTCATTGCTGTGCCTGCTTGCTATAAAATGAATAACTTGCAGAATAAACAAGACTGAAGTTTGACAAGAGTAGATTTCTGCAAACTGGCATTTGTACTGTTTACTACTGGTAAATTTCAAATTAGCAGACCCACAGGCGTACACACAAATACACACACATATACACACACACACACACACACACACACACACACACACACACACACACACAAAAAAAACTGAACTCCTCCAAAAAACAAATCAAGGAAAAATGAAATTATGTTAATACCCAACTGGCAGATTAATACTTCATTCCTCTGGGGAAATTACCAGTGTAAATTATCATCCTATAACCCAAAGATGTGCTATGTTCACACATATTTTATACTAAAAGTTGGTGAACCTTGATCATTACCTCTCTATAACTTGACACTTAGAACATTGTACATACTCCAGGTCACTTCAGTGGTGCACACCCTCTCTACACTCTAGTAGTATACATGAACAAGGGAGCTATTACAACAAAACCTTATATACATATCTGAACCCAGAATCTGAAGTGTTTAAATACATTTAAAGAGCATTTAAAGTACTTTTGGTGTAACTATCCCATCTTCTTTTTAGACTGTTTGGATTCAAGTTGCCTTCCTGAAGGAGGATCTAGCCAGGGAATAAATTGTTTTGCTGTAGCATTGCACTTGAGGGGTCCTTTTTGCTGTGCTTTTACATTAAAAGGGATAGATTATAGGTTGTGTGGCAGTTGTTGTTTATCTGGTCTTGCTGAGTTGAGAAGCACCCCAGAAAAGCTCATAGTGTAGTTCTGCTCAGTTGTTCATTTTCATTTTCTTTTTGCATTGAGATGTTCACTGCACAGCAGCAGGAAGCAGTGCCCTGCAGAGACGTCAATGATTGGACAGTCAGGTTTACCATAACTCAATGAGGCCTTGCAAGGAGTTAAGCTTAGAGCAGCTAACTTGCATGACTAGCAGCACTATTATCATATCCTAGCACTATCAAATTCTAGTCCCTAACCCTAGAGATCACCCTAGGAGACATCTGTATAACCCAGTCCTCACACCATAACAGCCTAGCCTAATACAGGTCAAGACAACATGGTTATGCAATTTCCAAATGCCTCTGTATCCAGCTTGGTAGATATGGGCATCCTGACAATGTAGCAATTGTCTCATGCTCATAAACAATCCTTTTAATCCTTAAAGAAAGTAACTCAGTATGCAAGAAATGTACATACACAATTTCCTTTGTGGCAAAAAGCTTGCTTATAAACAAGACTATCAATAACACGCAAACTACAGCCATCACATATAGTGTCCAACACACACACATAGACTATCTTATACTAAGGCACTAAATACAATTTTCCCAAATCTGAAAGACATCCTAACCCTACAAATGACAACACCTATCCTCAGCAATCTCTAAAACACACATCAAAAGCAACACCAAACACCAAAAACATGTCTGTACCCAACAGACCCCAAGAACGAAACCCCAAAGATAAGCAAAAACTTTACCTGGGACTCTTGTCACAGTGAACTGCATTGTAAGACACACATATGCCCCACTCAGCAGACAGGACAAGAGAAGATAATGGTTAGCTGCTTATCTAGAGCCAGAATCCACCATGTTATGCACATGCTCAAATTAATGCACCACAGGTACCAGCATGATCCTGTCCTAGTCCATGTGGGTGTAAATGACCTGAGGCTTACCTCACTGGACTATATGAAGATAGACATTATGGATCTCTCTTAATATTTGTCTCAGACAGGTATGTGCCTTGCATTGAGCAGCAGTCTATATTTCCCAAGGATGATGCTACAGTATGAACAAAAAATGATTGACTTTAACAATTGGCTTAGTTTCTGATGTCATTTAAGGTGGAGTCAATATTTATCAGTATGGGAGGATGTGGTTAATAGACCACATTGCTTTGCCAAAGATAGTCTGCACCTGTTCCCACTGAGCTTCCGAATATTGACTAAAAAACTTTATCTGCCCCTCTTAAAGCCTTTTTTAGGAAATGCCAAATTGACAACACTACTAACTTAACAAATAAAACACAGAAATGTTACTGCTTAGTGCTACAAGCCTTAACAAGAAACTTCATACCCTACAAGCTCTCCTCATTCTGAATAATATAGATATTGGTGCCTTGGTGCTATTACAGAGGTATGGTTTAAAGTCACAGAAAGTACACTGGTGGTGCACGTTTTCAGTGCCTTCCACACATTTATAACATCAGCTGCACTGACAGGGACTAAAGGTGGAGGTGTTTTGAGCTACATTAACAATAAGCATACCTCTAAGTTGGTTAAACCTAATGATAACCTGAATGTCATCCAAGTGCAACTCAACATCGATAAAGTCCCTTACTATATACTAGCAAGCTGTAGATCACCATCTATGCCCCAAGAATCCTATAACTTGTATCTACACCTGCTGGAGGCACTCACCATACAGACACATACCCTATTCATGGGAGGCTTCAACCACCCTTCTGTAGACTGGGAAACATACATTGCCTGCAACTTGCAGACGCTATGTTTCCTAGACTTTATTAACACAAATACCTTTCACCACATAGTGCACACTCCAACCAAAAGTTCAAACATACTGGATCTAACGTGCATCAACATACCTTTGAACCTCTTAGAACAAGCAATCAGGACAAAGCCATTATTAAAAGTGGGACAAAGGCCCCAAAGTAGGGACAATTTAAATATTGCTCTGACAAACTTAGAAAGTTGATAAAATGACAGATTTTGCATTAGCATGAATTTTCTGAAGGGTAGAAGTCTAAATCTCAAAATGCACTTGCTCAAAGCAATCCTTAAAATGGAGAACATTGACATTTGTGCTGTTACAGATACCTGGTTCAAGGCAGCAGGAAGCACCCCTGCACTACCAGGCTATAACTCATTCCACACCTTTCGGCCCCAGAACTTGGACCGAAGCTCCAAAGGTGGTGGTGTTTCCATATTCATAAAGGATGCACACACCTCTGGACTAGTAACCCAACATAACGCATCTGAGATACTTCAGGTGCACGCAACATTGGGTAAGACAGTGGTTCAGGTCGTGTCCTGCTATAGGTCCTCAGCCATGTCCCAAGACTCACACTCTACCTCCTAAGCACCCTTGAGAATATTAAGGTTGAACCTAATACTCTCATACTGGGCGACTTCAACTACCTCTCAATTAAGTGGGAAAACTACTCATGTACCAATACATGTACCCAACATTTCCTGGAATTCATTAATTCGAATGCCCTGGACCTGCTCGTTCTTATCCCCACTAGAGGTAGCAACATCCTTGACCTGGTCATTACTAACATGGGTGACCATTGCTCTACAACAATAGTCAACACCTCCCTGGTTAGATCTGACCACAGACTAATCACCTTGGAAATCCACATCCCTCCTACCCCCCCCCCCCACAAAGGTAACCACCATGAAAAACTTCTCCAAAGCTAACTTTGGGCTCCTAAAAACAGAGGTGGCTAACTTCACCGCACTCATGCAAATGGAGATCAGTTGCATGACCACCGAATCATACACCAATGCACTGTATGAACATGTACAAAAATGCATGGATCTAGCCATACCCAACAGAACCAAAACGCTCTCCTCCAAAAAAAGGAAGCCAGTCTGGTGGTCCCCTGCCATAAACAAACTCAACAACAGAAGGAGGAAATGATGCGGAATAAGGTGAAGTCCCAAGACTGGAAAAACTCCCTTATCAGCCTCAACAAAAAGTTGACATCCCTCATCAAGTCCTCTAAAGCTAGCTTTGGAAAACAAAATAGCAGCAGATAGTAAAGAAAATAACAAGGCCTTCTATAGTTATGTAAAGAATCTTCATGGCAATACCCAGATTTGCTCCTATACAGAGCCAACAGATATTGTCAATATACTGGCCGACAGATTCAATGCCAACTTTACCCCTCCCCCCCAGGGACCAGTATTACTGCTGAACAGGTTAAAATAGCACTGTTCAAGGCCAAGAATACAGTTTCTATGGGACCTGACAACATCCCTGGCTGAGTTCTACATGAACTACAAAGTGAACTGGCACCTCACCTATGTGCCCTGTTCAATCACAGACTCACCTCAGGCTTTGTCCATACCAAATGGTGCTTTGCTACAGTCACCTCTCTCCACAAAGGAGGAGTGGCTACAGACTCTGGGAACTATCACCCCATTAGCCTGACAAGTCTGATATGCAAAGCTATGGAATGCATCATCATGAACCTAATAAACAAGGATACAGGAAATCTCCACACTCTGGATCCCACACAGTTTGGTTTTGTGAAGGGTAGATTATGCCTGCTCAACTTTTGTCAAATTCTTTTAGTCAGTCACCAGGGTTGTGGATAAAGTCAAGGTGGTTCATACTTCCTACCTTGATCTGGGCAAGGCCTTTGATACAATTCCCCACTCAGGAATCATATAAAAACTAATTAAGACAGGCATCAACCCCTATATCACTAGGTGGGTTGCAAACTGGCTCACAGATAGAACCCACAGTGTGAAAGTTGCTGACTCCAAGTCAGACTGCCAACCAGTCATGAGTAGAGTCCCACAGGGTTCGGTCCTGGGTCCTCTCCTGTTTGCTATCTACTTCTCTGAAGTCCAGGCCACCACAAAGTGACTCTGGCTGACAAAGTTTAAAGACATTTGCAAGTTGGGAGCTATTATTAACTCCCCAAGTGATGTTGACATCCTACAGAAAGGCCTCACTGAGACCAATGGAGACCAACGACTGGTGTCAGAAACATAGCCTTAAGCTCAATGCCCTTTGGGAAAAAAACTGGTTCCCATGAATTACCACATCGATGGTAGTCCACTGAACACAGAAGGTGTTATAAGAGATCTGAGAACACAGGTTGACAGCGACCTCTCTTTTGACCACCACATTTCCACTGTGGTTAGAAAGTCCTTCTAAGTGGCACATCTCATTTCTAAGGGTTTTGCATCCTGGAAGAAAGAGGTCATTGTCTCCCTCTACTATTCCCTCATTAGACCAGTCATTGAGTACAATGCCCCATTTGGCATGTACCTCACTAAACACCTGCAACAACTGGAGAGGCCACAAAAGTACCTCACAAAGAGGATCCTAGGCCTTAAACATTTGCCCTATATGGACAGACTAAAAAAACTCCAACTATTCTCTGTCTCAAACCACCTACTTAGAGGCGATCTCTGCTTGATTTACAAAGCTATGTCTGTCCCAACTCTGTTAGAAATGCTACATCTAAAGAAATCCCATTCCTTCCATACCACATGCTCCAGAGACCTCAACCTCATTACCACAGTCATGAGAACATGCTGGAGGAACAAGTTCATAACCCCGAGACTGCCCATCCTATGGAATAGACATACATGTCAAGCAGACCACCTCACTGGCCCTCTTCAAGAGAAATCTTGATGAGTGGATGGGAAACAGAAAATTCACCCCAGGGATCACTCCGGTGGCTTTACTCGACAGAGGCACTGGGTACTAAGATCGGGTGGCACGATGCCAGGGTAATCCTATGGGCTAGGCTTGTATAGGCCCCAGGGCCATTAACCTAGTATACACCTATGAACTTATGAAGTCTGAAACTCAAATGTCTGTCATTATTTTTTTAGCTTCAATCTTTAATGATTTGCCACTAATTTTCCAGAAAACCATAATTTTATGAAAAATAGACCACAAATATGAGGCAAAAATCTCGACATTCTGTGAAAATCCATACAGTTGAGAGATATGCTCATCAGTATGGGAGAGAACTGCACCCCCCCACCCGAGTTACAACCTTACTAGTGAAGTCAGATCATGAAGCTGTTTCCATCTAAATAAAAATCAACACAGGACACCCATCAACACCTGTAACAGTTAAGAACTATTCTAATGCAAGCCAAATCCTATTAAGTGACAGCTTGTCAAAATTCATTGACTCTCGAAACACTGAGTTCACAGTAACCTATGTGGAATTTTTCACTGAAACCCTGTACATGTCATGTAAATGGCTGCATAGAGGCTGCTGTACCTACCAAAAGTAAGCCTAAAGCAACCCTAACACCCCCCCCCAAAAAAAAACACACTGCTGAAATCCCATCTTTAACAGGGTATATAACAAAAGGAAAACAATCATGGTCAAAATCAGAAACAGCAACTCTAATAATGGCAAGAGCTCACTAATTAAACTAAACAGGAAACTGACCGTCTAAAAAAACTCCAGCTGTACTCTCTGGCATAGCGTCTACTCAGAGGTGATCTTTGCTTAACATACAAGGCCATGTCAAACCCTGAGCTGTTGGACATGCTCCACTTAAAGAAATCCCAATCCCTCAGAGCCACATGCTCCAGGGATCTAAACCTTATCATCACAATGAACAAAACATGCTGGAGGGATTGGTTCCTGACCCAGAGACTCCCCATACTCTGGAATAGACTGCCCATACATGTCAAGCAGAGCAGCTCATTGGCCCTCTTCAAAAGGAAACTTGATGATTGGATGGGAGATAGGAAATTCACCCCGGGGATCATGTCAGTCGCCCTGCTAGACAGGGGCCCAGAGAAGTAAATATTGTGGGAAAAAATTTGCAGGGAATTGTTATGGCTAGGCTTGCATAGGCCTTAGAGCTGATAGCCTAGTACCAACCTTTGAATCTATGAACCTATGAAACTAAGAGGACTAATTAAATGTAGCAAGACCAATGATGAGGTCAAGATAGCTTCTCAGATTATAGAGAACCTCAAGGCCTTCAACAGCTATGCCAGAAATCTTAACGATAACACAAAGCAGTGTGCTGCACTGGTGGTAAATGGTATCACCTTCAATGAGCATATTGGCATAGTAAATCTGTAGGCTGACAAATTGAGCACTAAATACATCACCCACTCTCTCCCACCTGCTGCCATGAAATCCCTACTAGCACAACCCCCCCCCCCAATAATTACCACTGAGCAGGTCATGGTGTGCTTTGCTAATGCCAAAAACACAGTTTAAATGGGCTCAGACAATAACATGGGCTGACTGAAACATGACCTGTCAGGACCACTTGAGTCACGTTTCAACTGCAGCCTCAAAACAGGCTACATACCAAGTAAATGGCGAACTGCAACAGTTATCTCTCTCCACAAGGGTGTATCATCAGCTGACCCCAGAAACTACAGACCCATTAGTCTGACTAATCTTATATGCAAAGCCATGGAATGACTTATCATGGAAATGGTCAATAAAGACATTGGAAGCCTACAAACACTGGACCTATCACAGTTTGTTTTTGTCAAAGGAAGACTGTGCATACTTAATTTGGTAGACTTCTTTGAGAAGGTTACCGAGGCAATGGATGAGGGGAAAATAGTGCATACTTGCATCCTAGACCTGGCTAAGGCATTTAATGCAATACTCCACAGTATTGTTGAGAAACTCACTGTTCTAGGCATAAATCACTACATAACTCACTGGATTGCCTACTTGTCTCATAGATAGGGTCCAAGAAGTCAGGATTGGTGAGACCACCTCCATTAAGAGACAGGTCACTAATGAAGTATCTCAGGACTTAGTGCTGAAACCTCTCTTTTTTTGGCATCTACTTCTTTGAAGTCAATGCTAATGTCAAGGGCCTCTGGCTCACCAGATTTACAGATGACTACAAATTGGAAGCTATTACACAAATGACTGGTGCCAAAACCACAGATTAAACTCAATTCCAACAAGGACATAATAGTTCCTTTTGTGGAAAAGTCCACCCAGGTTAATCACTCCATCAATAAGACAGCCTTAAGAGTTGACCCAGTAGTCACTGATCTGGGAACATATGTAGACAGTAATCTGGTCTTTAACCATCACATACTCAAGGTAGTAAGTAAATCATTCTATGTTGCCCAACATATAAGTAATGGTATAGCATCCAGGTATAAGGAAGTTATAGTACCTCTTTAATCAGCCCTTATCAGACCCATCATTGAGTACAATGCCCTATTTGGCATCTATCTGGCCAGGCATATGCAAAAGCTGGACTGCCCACAGAGGTTCCTCACCAAGAGAATTTAGGGTATTAACACATTGTCTTATGCAGTTCACTTTAAAGTCTTATCCCTATACCCAGTGTCTACAGGTTATTAAGAGGCAATTTATGCCTTGCATATAAGGCATCATCAGATCCAGCCCTGATGGACCTTTTGCACATCTGCAAAGCAAGTAACATCAGAACATCAGAAACAGTAGAGCCAAGGATTTAAATTCTGGTTGTGATATAAACAGAACATGCTGGCAAGACAGATATGTGTCTCAAAGGATTGCCACACTCTGGAATAGGCTCTTTATCAATGTGAAGCAGAATTCACCCCGGCCGTATTCAAACATAACCTTGAACATTGGATGGGAAATTAAAATTCACTTCAGTCTGGCTCCATGTCTCTGACAGACAGGCTGAAAGGAAATATTCACTAATTAACATACCCCCCTATTAAACCTTTAGCAGCCGCCTTACTAACACACCCCTCCAAACAGATATGCCCATGTTACATGGGGACACAACTGGTTTTGGATTGCACAGCTAGGCTTATAAAGACCCTGATTTTTCTTAACCTAGTATATACCTATGACTCAATATTTGGAAGTTGCCCACCTATTACTAGTTGGTATGCATACTAAACCAAAACTTAACTACTGTGCATCATTAACCCTGATGTTCCTTAGCCTAGTAGATACCTATGAACCAGTATCTGGAAGTTGCCCGCCAATTGCTAGTCAGTATACATAATAAACCAGAACTTAACTGCTGTGTATCATTGGTCCTGATGTTGCATAACCTAGTATATACCTGTGAACTAATATCTGGAAGTTACCCACCTATTATTAGTTGGTATGCATACTAAACCAGAACATAACTGCTGTGGATCATTGCTGGTTTGCTAATGGCATTACATAACTTCAAAACAAAATCTCTTTGCCATATATCTTCCTCATTCAGCTGCTTAGTGTTTTTGCCAAAAATGATGGAAAACCGAAGCGTCTAATTTCTAAAAAAGGTCTTTGTTGAAACAGGGTACAGTTAACCCAATCCACCTATCTGTTAAATAATAATTACTGACTGTTATTAACTAAATAAGAAACTAACTAATTAAATAGATGCGTCTTTATAGTGTATTTCTTAATCAAATTTTTCCATTATTTTTGTCTATTACAATGTTGCCACTACTACAATATACAGGATGCAGTCAAGTTATAATCTGTAGGCGTGGCCAAGGATGAACACAGGATAGCAGCAGATTTCTTCAGCTCCACCAATTTCATTACACTGACAGGAATTAATTACTTAAAAAATTAATTTTTGAAGTAATTTTCTTTCTAAATATCTTTGTTTTATATAGTTCTTGAACTATATCTAAAAAGGAAAGGAAATTTTAACAATATTCCTGCCAGAAATCACATTGGAAATTTTCCTGTCAGTTTATCAGTCTGAAATGAGTTCCAGTAAGACAAATTCTCAAGACTCCAGCATCAAGAAATAACTTCAGTCTCTGATAACTATAATCCAGCAACTTACTGCTAAGATGGATAAAATGGATACTAAAATTGATACCTTCATAGAAAAAAACTACAAAACAAATAGACTTGTTACATATAGACCTGCAACAATAGAAGATCCAGATGACAGGCATAGAAGAAGCTGTGAATGACATGGAAAATAGAATCCAAGAAGAGGAGATCAACATTGAGTTTCTGCTGAAACAAAATACACATTTACAAACAAAGCTGGATGACTTGGAAAATAGATCTAGGCGCAATAACATTAGGCTTTTTGGACTGCCAGAAAATATTGAAGGTAACAATATTACTTCTTTTTTAACAACATGGCTCCCTAAAACTTTAGACTTACCAGAAGCATTCTCTTTTGGTATCGAAAGAGCACATAGATCTATAGCTAATACTAACTCTAACAAAAACTATCCTAGATCAGTTATAGTTAGATTTATATCATCTTTTGATAAAGAGATGGTTCTTAAATCTGCTTGGGCTAAAGCTCCTGTTAAGATTAATGAGACAACTGTGCGTTTTGACAATGACTATTCTTCCTTGGTAATAGCTAAAAGAAAAGTTTTTCTGCCACTAATAAGGGAGCTTAAAAGCACAGTTTAAAACATACCTTCTGTTTCCTGCCAAGCTAAAAGTCTTCCTTCCTGATGGTCCTAAAATATTTGATGACTTAGACTCTGCTTTACTGTTTATCAAAAAAAATAAGATTTTGGATAAAATAGAGGAAATGGAATGGGCTAGTCCTTCATTAAAGAGACTGGCAACTGAAACTTCGTGGAAGACTTCAGAGAAGAAGAAGAGACTAAAGAACAAATGATTTGTTCTATGTTTTTTCTTTTTTTTTCTCATCATTTTACTTCATTATTAATCTTTTAAATATAGTTCCTGCATTTCCAGAAAGCCACAAATGTTCTGAAAAGATTTAATCAAAGTTATTCTCTGTGTGCAAAGAAATGTTTTGTTTCATAACCAGTCAAAATATCTGAGGAACTAATAACAAGCTATTATTCAATTTGTTTCTCTTTCTGAAAAAGAGAAGTAAGGTCAGTAATTTGATACATTTTTTTTCTTTTTTTCTCCTTTTCTTCTTTTCTTTGTTTAAACAATGACATTCTATTTAGATTATGTAGTGGGTAAAGGGTGGGGAGGGCAGGGAGAGAAGAGTAATGAAAATATGATAAATGGAATAATAACATATTTATTCCTTGTAAAAAGTTTATATGTTCTTCAAATGCTATTCCTAATTATACTTTCTTGATTATACTGCTTATGCTTGTTTGTAAATAATCTGTCATGCTTTAACTAATAATAATTAGAACTAAATAATAGTAAATAATATGTTTTATTTTTAACTCTATTAATATAAACAGTAAGTAATATTCCATTGTATATACTTCTTATAGCTTTCTCTTACATTTTTTTATTTCTGCTTTACACTCTTTTATTTTCTACTCTCTTTTTCTTTTCTTTATTCTTTCTCTTTATTTTTTCTCATATTAATATATAGAAATGCTTTTGATCATATAGACACAGTAAATAATAAGATTTGCATAAAAATTGAGTTGGGACAAAAATATTGAGTTTTATTACTTATTAATAACTTTGGGCTTAATTTCACTTACATAGAGGCTGTAATAACCTGTAAAATACATCGCAAAGGTTTTGTTATGTTTAGATGCATTTACACTGCTAAATGAATGTTTGTCACTAGTTTTTAACAAGTTTCCCGCCAAAATGTTAAGGGAGACAATCTGGGATGTGGGCTACCTCATGAACAGTGTCCTCGAGTTGTTTCAAAAGCTTCAACTCTCAGAATTCTCACAGAGAAGCTGAAAGCAGTCAATCTGACGTTTGACCCAGATATCACACTGACACATCACAGATTCAGGAAGAACACTATACCAGGATGTAGAACTGATGCAAATGCGACTATGTGAAGGAAAATGAACTCTTTGACATTTAAATGTGAGTTATTTTATATAATTACTTAAATATCTATGTTATAATTCATAAAATATGTCAGTTATAATGATTTTAAATGATGCAGTTTCTTGTAGTAAGTAAGTGTCTTATTTTAGAAGGCATAGAAAATGAAACATTTAAGTGTTTTTGAAAATCTACTTGACAGTAGCATACTAATCTGTGTTAAAAACTTATGTTCCAAACATATACATTACTATAACTCATTTAATTCATCTGATTGACAAGCATAAATAACTTTATAACTCTATTCTGGAAGAAATTGTCATGTGATATATTTTAAAGCAGTAGTATAGACATACAAAATACAGAATTTTTTTTACAATAATGCAAGTGTTTCTGAGAATTTGCATAACTATGCAGTATGATTTATAACAATTTCTATAAATATAATATTTATTCTATTGACAATAATGAGTATGAGTAAAATGCTCAAATACAAGCAATTCAAGGTTTTTTTTGGAAGCTGTTGACTGCATTTACATGACAGAAAATAGATGCATCTTAATATATGTAATGTCTGAACCATATTAGCCAAAGTTTTTCATTTAAATGAATGTTAGAACTTATTTTTACATACTTTGAATAAATTAATATGTAAATATGCCTTCCTTTTTTTTTTTCTCTCTTTCTTTCACTCTCTCTCCCTCTTTCAAGTCTTTTATTTCTCTCTTTCCCTCTTGGTTCCTAATATCAAGTTTATTTGAATGCTATTTGAATACAAGTGTATTATATTACATAGATGTATATAGTAGTATGAATAGTTTTTTTAAAAAAAAAGTTTATTTTAGTTTATATGATGCTGTTTTATCAAATGTGTAGTCTTGTCTTGCTAGATAATTGAATTGAAATCTGTTAATTTAAGTTAAATATAACCAGTATTAAATTGATAAGGTGGTAGCTGAGGTACTGCTGCTTAGGGTAGGGGGTTAACTTGAGTGGTAAATACTACTCTAAGTTGGAGTTTTTAACTACAGGCTGGATGCAAGGTTTAATCCTTACATTATTTTCACTTGTTCATTGTTATATGTATATAGTTGTGACATCCACAATATATTTTGTACACTCATTGTCACTACAAACAAAATTGAATCCTATACAAAATCCCATAAGAGATTCAATAAATACAGCTATATTTAAAGGTACACCTAAAGGAGGAGATGTAACATTACTTATGTTGTTATTTGTTATTTTGATCATAAGATTCTTAAGTTTTAAAAATGCCAAATGACATCTTTAAAAGGAATTTCTTTAAACATTAATGGATTGAATAATCCGTGTAAAAGGGCAAGCCTAATAAGATACATTAATTTACATAAGGCCAACTTAGTCTTCCTGCAAGAAACCCATCTCTTGAAAAAAGATATTGATAAACTAGCCACAAACAAATATACAGTATTGGTTAGTTCAGAGCACACTCAGAAAAAAGAGGAGTGGCTATTTTATGGAATAAAAGTATGCCCATTCCTAAAACCATTAAGTCTTATCAGGATGACAAAGGAATGTTTTGTATGGTTACAATACAAATTAATGGGAAGACTTACACTTTAATTAATGTATATTGGATACCTGGAATTGGTATTAATACAGTGAAACATCATCTTGATAAGATCATATCATTCTCTATAGGAGATATTATTTTAGCTGGTGACTTTAATTGTATACTACATGAAAGTGATACTACCACTATAGGAAAAAGAAGAATTACATCTAATGCAAAACATTTAAATGATTTTGCTAATTCTTATCATTTGAATGATGTTAATAATCAGATAGATTCAAAATCATTACCATACACCTTTTTTTCTAACAGATACAAAGCTTATTCAAAAATAGATAGGGTCTTTATTTCTAACCAGATGGTAACATATTTAATTAATTCCAAAATCATTTCATGTCCTATATCTGATCATAATTCAATTGTTTTTGAATTCATGATAAAAAATACTCATAATGTTCAGATCAAAAGGATACCAGCATACTTAACTCAACTAAAAGACTATAAAGAATATATACTTTCAGAAGTACAACATTTTCTAGACATAAATAATACTTCTGAAGTCTCCATTGTCTATGTTTGGGATGTCTTAAAATCATATCTATATGGACAAAGTATAAGATGGTATAATAATAAAAGGAAATCTTGGGATAAGGAATTGTTAGATATTCAAAGTAAATTAGACTCTTATAAACATAATAATAAAGAAAATATTATGGATAAGAAAGTCATTGAAGAAATAAACAAACTAAATGAGAAATACAAAGAAATTTTAACTCCTAAATTTAAAATAACTCTAGAAAAATACAAGTTTTTGTCTTACTCAATAAGCCCCAAATACTTACATAGACTTAAAAATAAAACGAAAAGGTTGAATAAACAAAACCATATCAAAGAAATCTTTTCTCTAAGGAAAAAGAAGAATGTTTCTAGTCTACCAGAAATACTAGATGAATTTAGAAATCACTTTCACAATATTAACAATAATAACATTAACATGGAACCTAAAGATAAAATAAAGGAGTTTATAACCACAAACATGAATAAAAAGCTTAATAAACAACAGATTAAACTATTGGACAAAAGTATTTCATATACAGAGGTTATTACACAAATAAATAAGCTTAAATCAAACAAAGCACCGGGTAATGATGGTATTATACCAGAGATATATAAAATCCTTTTCAAAAGTACATATTCATTAATACATAAGGTTTTTATTTTGGCCCAAACTGAGTTAATAACCCCCCCATCTTGGCAATATACATTTATTTCGCCAATTTTAAAACCTAATAAAGATCCAACTAGATGTACTTCATATTGGCCCATCTCATTACTTAATGTTGATTATAAAATGTTTATGAGTATTTTTGCTGATAGATTGAAGACAATCATTCCCGGCATTATAGATATAGATCAGACAGGCTTCATTGTAAATAGAAATACTTTTGATAATATAAGAAGAACTTTAACATTAATTGATTTTGCAAATAGGAAAAAGAAAGATTTGACACTTATTAGTCTTGATATAAGTTCAGCATTTGATTCAGTAAGTTGGGACTATCTGTTTACCTTAATGAAGTGCACAAACTTCTCGGATGCATTTGTAAATCTAATTGAACATTTATACAAAGGAACGTTGGCTTATATTAAGGTAGGAACATATGTTTCACAAAAAATACCCATTCTTAAAGGTACAAAACAAGGATGTCCACTTTCTCCACTATTATTCACTTTAGTAATGGAGCCTTGGGCTAATTTGATCAGAAACAGTACTGACATAGAGGGTTTTGAAATAGATGAAAATACAACATCCAAAATTCAACTTTTGCAGATGATGTTCTAATTACATCAGCAGGATCTAATTCTTCTATGCAGTCTCTATTTGATAAAATGATGAATTTTAAAAGTATTTCTGGTTTAATATTCAATGAAGAAAAACTAAAATACTACCTATATATACACGAAAAATATTCTCATTAGTGATTTTACTAAATATGTACCCAATTCAGGTCAGATAACTTATTTAGGTATAATACTATCTAAAGATATTAAATCTATTATATATAATAATTATAATACCTGTTTTCTTAATATACAAAATCTTTTTAATACCTGGAATAATATGTTTTTACTATGGAGGAGAGACTTACAATTATTAAAATGATAATATTCCCCAAGATTTTATACTTAATACAATCAATAATACTTCCACCTAATAAAATAATTATCAAGAAACTGAATACACTAATGTTAAATTTCCTATGGGCACCTAATAGACCTAGGATTGCATTAAAGAAACATACTAATAGCTGGTCACAAGGGGGTATTTCTTTTCCAGACTTTAATTTATATACTATCTCTTCTATTGTAAAAGTTATTACTTTATTAATAGATCAGTCATATGTCGCAAAATGGAAAGATTATTGGGAGCTAATTAGTATGCACTTCATGAAAATCTCCTTAACACATAAAAATATGATTGTAAATAACTCCATGTTATGGTTACTAAAGGAATTTTGTACTTCACCTATTACACCTAAACATATGGTTTGTTACCCATTAAATATTATTATTAGCTATCGTAACTTTATATTCATGCACCCTAAGTATAGGGAATGGAATTTTATTATATTCCCTATAATGTATACTCAGGGTATGCTTTTGTCATCTACTTCTGAAGGAACTCATTTAGATATAGATAATGATCTAAAGTACTGGTATCAGTTGATATCTGATAATAAAGTTAAAAATCTAGATTTCTTAAAACAAGAATTTGATCTAAGAGAAACTTGCTGGTTAGAGGTTCAGACCTTTAGACAACATCTCATTGATAGAATAGATCTAATGTCTATAACAGTTAAAGAATCTATTCCAACACTGATTGATTACTTGATATTAAATTTACAACATAAAGTTTCTGATAAAGGTAAAGTTTCATACATACATAAAATTATCAGACAAGAAACTTTTTACAGTGTAGATACATACTGGAATTATTTCACTTCTATTAATGGGGACCCACCAAATCAACAAGATAAACAATATATATTGAATCTGCCTATAGAACTACGTCTTCCGTTGTCTGGAGACTTTATACATGGAAATTTTACATAGATCTTTTTATACACCTTTGATGATGAATAAAATAAATAATAAAGATAATCTATGTAAGAGATGTAATGTAGAAATTAATGCTGACTGGGCTCATATGTTTTATGACTGTATAAAATTGAAAGAATACTGGAAGTCAGTTAATGAATTTTTGCAGGCTTTTTTACAGATAATTTCATTATTTCTAAATCTCTTATATTATTCAACACACCTGTACCTCAAAGTGTTAAAAAGGTTAAGCTTCCCTTGTTATGGTCTATTCTAGCAGTGGCTAGGAAAATAATAACCAGAAATTGGATTTCAGATACACCTCCTTCATTCAATGAATTTAAAAATGTTATGAATATAGTGTGCCATATGGAAATAAACACAATTAGGTCAAGAACAACTAGGAAAACATCTTATTATATTGTATGGGATAATTTACAAAATTTGTTAAAAAAATCCTAATTTCAATAGCATGGTATTTTAGTTTAATTAATTGATCTGATTGTAGTGGATGTCTTTGTAAATACTTTAGTTGTTTTGTTGAATGTTATAATCATATCTATTTTTAATTACTTGTATAAAATTGTTATGATATTTCTCTTGTATGTTAAAACAATAAACCTGTTTTGAAAAAGAAAGTTATAATCTGTAGATCACTGCTTACTTCTATGGAAAATGCTTCAAGTGATGTTTGAATTTCTTTTCCTGTCATGTTCCATGCTACTAGTAATTGGCTTGCATGTATCTAGAGTACAGCATGGCATAGTTGTGTCAGTTGGATTAAAAGTAAACAGACTATTCAGGGGTGCTCTTTAGTACAAGTCAGCTCATTTACTAAAGTAGTTTTATGAACCAATTTTGTAACTGTAGACATAGGTCTTGTTAACAAAAAAATCACTGCTAAAGAATGCATTGAACTGCTGTCCTTTTCAGACCAGAGTTAAATATGAACATTGTCCAAGAATACAGAGATGTAAGCATTTTATTTTAAGAATTGTGCTGCAGGGGCAAATAATAAAGAATGTAATACCTCTTACTTGCAGTACTAGCAAGAAAACACACACACACACACATAGACACATATGACTGCCATATTACAATACTACTTTTGGAGTACTTGTGAATCTGATTAACTGACTACTTGAACAGTGGTTGAAATCCAGGAACCTTTTATTGAAATAGTAGAGCAGTGCATATATGTCACTGAACTGGCAATTACAGAAATGTATTAATGCTTAACATGAACAAAAATGCAACTTGTCAATGTCATTTTATTCTTGAGATATTAAAACACTATTGTTACAAAGGGATGCTTTAATAATTGAAATGTGGGAAGATAGCTGCTATGGATTTATTGAAAGAGGTTTGATTGACTGCTATTAAAATAGAACAACAGGCATTACTTCTTTACTAAGAAAAGTCATTGCTTTTTAACTTCTATATATTGCATATCACAAGAGTACTGCATAAAAAATTGTGGAAGTTTGTATGACATTACATATGTAAAGTGAAACTAATAAATTCAAATGCGCAGTCTACAAACACAGATATACTTCTTGTTATATCTGTTATAGCTCTGAAAAAAATAATATATTCTTATTATATCATGCAATCCATTAAAAATATAAACTATAACACACAAAGATAAGCCACAAAGCATCACCTTAAATTTACATGTACATTATGATGCCTTTATAAACATGGTATTAGAAACATGTAATCTAACTTTTAAAGATGACTCATTTAAGTGCAATTATCAATGGCATTCATACCAAACTGGGAAAAATGAAAAGCTAGCTGATGTTTTACACTTAGGTATTTGCTATTTTTAACATCTAAGGTCAATCTGATGTTCATGAGTGAGTATATCATTTGAAAATCATAATATAGTTAAGTCTTAATGGCTCTAGCCTTTAATATGATAAAACAGATCTGGTAGAGGGCAAGTTGGTGATTATAAATGTAACTCAGTACACTTAAACAGTATTGACAGTGAATGAAAAAAAATCATATTTTATGCAAGAACAAAAAAAAAAAAAAAAAAAAAAAAACAGATTGTTAACCTGTAGGTGCTGAATGCTGTTTTTGTGGTAATAGAAATGGGCATAATGGCACCTTTTTAAATACTATTGCCAATTTATGACTAGCAGCAACAAAATGATTTGCTGACAGTTTAAAGAAACGCATGCACATGCAAAAAAAATATAAAAATGTGTTGTATATTATATAGATTATTCAGCATAAAGAATATCCGATGGGAAGGATGTAAGAAATAAAAAGTACAATTTAATTCAAAGAAGGAATGCTTCTACTTTCAAGAAACATATTAATATTTTATCTCTGTCCCTCTGCATCTTGCTCTCTCTCTCTCTCTTCTTTCTATCTATATTTAACAACATTCTACATACATTTAGAAAAAATGCATAGAGATAGCAGTTCAGAAGCAAACCATAATGGTGGCCCAACAAATACATAAACTATACAACAAAATAAAGAAGTTCCATAAATTATTTGTAGATCCAAAAACTCCTCTTCTCAATGATAATGTCAAACACTTTACAAAATTAAAAAAAAAACTGAAGAACATGATTAGGTCCAGTAAATGAGCCTAAGAGCTTAAGTTGTCCACTGAACATACTTGTCATAGGTGACTCCATAGTCAGACACACTGACGTCCCACTCACCAGGCTGAACAAGGAGAGGGTCACAGTAAGCTGCCTATCGGGCGCTAGAATCCGCCACATAACACAAGCACTCGGGTCACTCCACAGCAAGTACAAATATGACACAGTCATTGTCCATGCTGGTGTGAACGACCTGAGACGTACCTCCCTGGACTGCATGAAAAGAGACATAGAGGAGCTCTCTGATTATGTAGCCCAGGCAGGTATGACCCTAACCCTGAGCAGTATCCTTCCTTCACCAAGAATGATGCCACAATATAGAGACAAGATGATCAGCTTTAACAATTGGCTTAATGTCTGGTGTCATTCAAAGGGGATCCAGTGTCTGTCTGCCTGGGATGACATGCTTGACAAGCCACGCTGCTTCGCAAGGGACGGCTTGCACCTGTCACCCTGGGATTCGGATATTGGCTAAGGCTCTTGCCACCCCATAGTGCCTTTTTAGGCAAGGCTCAAATTCTAAACCTACCACCCTAGAAAACAAAAATGGGAAGAAATTGAGGGTAATGCTGCTCAATGCCAGAAGTCTAAATCTCAAAATGCACACTCGAGGCCCTTCTCAGTATGGAGAACATCGATGTCTGTGCTGTAACTGAAACCTGGTTCAAGGCTCCTGAGAGCACCCGGCACTATTAGGTTTTACCTCATATCATGCGTTCGGCCCCAAAACCTGGACCACTCCACAAAAGGAGGGTGTATCCATATTCATAAAGGATACTCACACCTCCAGATTGGTGGCAACGCATGAAGCTTCGAAACCATCCAGGTGCAACTAACAATAGGCAAAACTGCTCTACAAATTGTAGCATGCTACAGGCCACCCTCTCAAACTCAGGAACCCCACACAGCCTTCCTGAAGACACTGGAGGGTATAAATGTATCTCCAAACACCATCATATTGGGTGACTTCAACTACCGAATATAGACTGGGAACATTACTCAAGCCCTAACTTTCTAGCCCAACGGTTCCTGGAGTTCATAAATTCAAATGCCATGGAACAGCTAGTCACTGTTCCCACGAGAGGAGAAAATATACTAGATCTCATTGTCACAAACATGGGGACAAAATGCTCCACACGAAGTATATCCCTCATTGGTGAGATCTGATCATAAACTAATCTCACTGGAAATCCACATCCCGCCCCACCCCAAACAAAAAGACCATAGTGAAGAACTTCTCTAAAGCAAACTTCACACTACTCAAGACTGGTGTGGTATCCTTCAAGGCCCCTGAGTCAGAGGAAACCACAACCCAAGCTCCGGAAGCCCTTACAAATGCCTTCTATGAACACCTCCAGGACTGCATGGATCAGGCAATCCCAAATAAAACCAAGACTCTTTCCACAAAGGGCAAACGTCCAGTCTGGTGGACCCCAGCCATTAACAAACTTTACAATAAGAGGAGAAAGCTATTACATGATAGAACAAAATCCATAAAAGGAAGTCACCCTGATCATTATTAGTAAAAATTACGAGCACTCATAAAATCAACTAAGGCCAATTTTGAGAGAAAAATTGCCATGGATTCAAAGGACAATCATAAGGCCTTTTTCAGCTATGTTAGGAACCTGGGTGGAAACTCACAGATATGCTCAGAATTAGTCCAAAATGATACAAAAATCACTGAACCCACAGACATTGCCAACATACTGGCAGACAGGTTCAGTGCAAACTTCACCCTCTCCCCTAAAGGAGAGATAACTATCCCAGCCGAGTGTAGCCTCCCGGACATCTCAAATGCGCAGGTGAAAGCTGCTCTCTCTAAAGCTAAAAACACAGCATCAATGGGACCGGATGGTGTCCCCGGCTGTGTGCTACACGAGCTAAATGAGGAATTAAACCCGCACATAAGGCAGCTGTTTAATCTCAGCCTTACCACAGGATACGTGCCCAAGGAGTGGCGTATGGCAACTGTGGTCCCACTCCACAAAGGTGGCCTCACGGACCCTGGTAATTACCGCCCCATAAGCTTAACAAGTCTAGTCTGCAAAGCTATGGAGAGGATCATAATGGAGCTCATAAACAAAGATATAGGGACTTGCAGACATTGGACCCGACCCAGTTTGGCTTTGTCAAGGGAAGATCATGCCTTTTGAACTTGGTCAACTTCTTGAAATAGTCACCAAGGCCATTGATGAGGAAAGGCAGTCCATACAGCCTACCTTGACCTTGCAAAGGCTTTGACACAATACCCCACTCGGGTATTGTAGAAAAACTACCAGCTTAAATGTAAACCCATATGTCACAAGATGGGTTGCAAACTGGCTTAAGGACAGAACCCACAGGGTTAGAGTTGCTGGCGCTGTGTCAGACTCCAAGCGGTCACAAGTGGTGTCCCACAGGGCTCGGTCCTTGGCCCCTATTGTTTGGCATCTACTTCTCAGAAGTACAGGCCAACATGGGAGGACTTTGGCTGACAAAGTTTGCAGATGACTGCAAACTGGGCCATAGTGGAAAGTGCATCGGACACTGATATCCTTCAGAAGGGACTCACGGAAACAGATAGCTGGTGCCAGAGCCATGGCCTGAAGTTAAACGCCAAAAATGTATAGTCATACCCTTCGGGAAAAACAAGGTAACCCCAAGCTACCATATAGGTGGCAATCCACTAAGCACAGAAGAGGTTATCAGGGACCTGGGGACCCAGGTTGACAGTGGCCTTTCTTTTGACACTCACATTGCTAAAGTGGTTAGAAAGACCTTCTACATTGCCCACCTGATCATGAAGGGATTCTCTTCCAGATCTAGTGAGGTCATTGTTCCCTGTACTCTTCACTTATCAGACCAATGATCGAGTACAATGCCCCATTCGGGATGTATCTCACCCGACATCTGCAGCAATTGGAGAGACCCCAAAAGTTCCTCACCAAAAGGATAAAGGGACTCCAAAATCTGTCATATGCTGCCAGATTGAAGAAACTCCAGCTCTATTCAGTCATACCGTCTGCTCAGAGGTGACATGTGCCTGACATACAAGGCCATGTCCAACCCGAATTAATGGACATGCTCCACCTCAAAAATCCAAATCCACCAAAACCACTAGAGCAAGCGACTTAAACCTTAGCACGGATATAAATAGGACGTGCTGGAGGGATAGATTTATCACTCAGAGACTCCCTATGCTGTGGAATAAAATCCCGGTCCATGTGAGGCAGAGCACCTCGCTGACTCTGTTCAAGAGAAATCTAGACCTGTGGATGGGAGATCGTAGGTTTACCCCGGGAATCATCTCTGGGTCACTGCTGGACAGAGGCACAACAAACTAATGGGCACAGTATTTTTTCATATAAGGGGTGGCGTAAGCCACAATAATTTGGGCTAGGCTTATAAATGCCTTAGGGCAGATAGCCTAGTATAAACCTATGAACCTATGAACCTATGAATGCAAAAATAACTATAAATTAGTAAACTAAAATAAAAACGAAAAACTATATCTTTGCAAGCACATTTATTATTAACTTCTCTCCTGAGATTATATTCAAACCCCTGAAATCAATGAATGTTTGCTCCTTCAACTATTTGGTTTCGTCCCTAATGAGTGGTGCTCTGTAGTGTTCATGTCCCTTCAGAAGTTGTTTTTTTTTCGGCTTTTCCCAGCTAGGGGTCACCACTGAATTCCAGTTTGCTAATGATTGGCAGTTGATTTTTACGGTGCCAAGGTGCCAGCCCAATGCTCAACCTTCACAAAGAAGGCACACCCATTCACGCATGTCTTTCGAATGCCACTCGACCACTGGGAGGACATGCAGACTCCACACAGAAGGCACTCCAGCCGAGAATTGAACGGGAGAACCTCTTGCTGTGAGGTGACAACGCTACCACTGCACCACCATGGCTTGATATGTCCCTTCATAAGGATGATCTTAAAACCTCCCTAGACAACTGGAGACTTATTAGACTTACATGTCTCATCTGCAGATTCATGGAACATGTTAAAACTGACCCCATAATTTGTGATATCATGAGTCCTATTAGACATGACCTCAAACAGTCTGGGTTTGTGAAGGGTAGATACTGTCTCATTAATCTGTTAAACTTCTTCAAAACGGTTATGGAAGCTGTAGATTGTGGCCATGCAGTCCACTTGGCACATCTAGAGCTGGTCAAGGGTCTCAGCACCATTTCCCAAGCTAGCATAATGCAAACGCTAAATTCTTCAAAAATTGATCCATATGTAGTTAGGTAGATAGCAAGCTGGTTGAAAGACAATGCATACAGTGAGACTTTGCTGGTGCCTCACCAGAAAACAAGAAAGTCAACAGAGGTGCCCCTCAGGGCTCCATACTGGGACGTCTAGTTTTTGGTCTTTACTTCTCACATCTCAAAGCAGAGAGCTGAGACCTCTGAGTAATAAAGTTTGGTGATGACTGTAAACTGGGAGGGGGCATTATTAAGTCAAACTAAGACATCCAAGCCCTCCAGAAAGAACTCTACCTCTTAAAGTTTTGATGTGATAAAAATGGGCTTAGACTAAATGCAAAAATTTTAATATCATCAATTTTGGTAGATGACTTCTTTCCTTATTATACTATACAGGTAATACAAAATGAAGATGTAGTCAGGGATCGAGATATGCAGGTTAACTGTTCCTTTTTTACCATTATGTGACAATAGTTGTCAGGAAATCCTTTTATTTAACCTAACTAATTACCAAAGGAATATCATCAGGGTCTAAAAGGGTAAACACTTCCTTATATACTGCATTGATCAGACCAAGGGCCGGATTCACGATGGCTTGCATGGAGTCTAAGAGTAGAGTAAGACTCCATGCAGCCATCATGTCTGACGAGCGATCCAGGAACAGCCTGTAGGGGTGTGTAAGAGAGCTCCTAAAACGGCTCTTACATGGACAGGGCTGGGACATGCAAATCACCTCAACTGCAGGCGAAAGGCATGCAAATGAGGTCGATTTGTGATTCAAGAAACCCAAACCTGTCCGAGTAAGAGCAGTGTTATTTGTAGAAATGTACTATGTTGACAACTGAGTACCATTCTGCAAATAGCAAAATGGAGCTGTGACAGCTCCAAATAAAGGTTGCATCCAGTGCAGGAAGCATGGCAATGGCCAAATATACAGCCATTGGAAATGTTCCCAAATGCAAAATTAAAATTATTTTTTTTTTCGCCGATTTCCGATGTTTAAGCATAGTGCAGCGCCGTGCAAACGGGCTACACTCTAAAAAACAGAATACTACAAATTAAAACCCACAAATGTGGATTTTATTGAAAGTGATAATATACAATGCAAGGGAATGGCAGGCTGAAGACAAGATGGCTACTGAGTAGAGGTTGCTAAGGGGGGAAGCTCAGTCTAAGACATGTAACCAAGCATTAGTAGGCAATCCTATGTAAATGAGTGTTAGGATAGTGAATCGCTAGTTTACATAGCAAATGAGCACAGTCAGTGGAGTGTAGGAGTAGGATATGGGGAGTAACAGAGTAGAAGATAGGTGACATCACGAGGGGGGTATGTATGAAAGAAGTGAAACGCATTGGAGCAGAGTGGCATGTGTCCGCTGTCATTTAGACATCATGGAAAGAGGTATGCCAACAGGTAGGCTAGGGAAAGCCAAGAAATGGAAGGTGTATACCATGGATAACACCAAAGTTTCTTGCTGAGCATGCATGCGTGTGTGTGTGCACCTGTAACCCCAAGTAAGACAGAGTGCGCACGTGTAAGTGTGATTGCATGTGTTTAAGCCGGAGTAAGCATGTATAAGGCTGTTTAAAGAGTTGTAAGCATGTTTTAACCCGAATAAGCAAGTTTTAGTCCATGTAAGCATGTGTGTGTGCGTGTTAGCTGCTGTGCACGTGTTTGCATTTGTGTGCGCGGTGCTCCCCCCTGAGGAAACAGAAACGAAAAAGGAAGCACAACAAATAGTAGGAAGCTAGCAGAGCTATCAGGTGAAAACAATCAGAATCAGGCAATTACACAGGCAGTACACTAGCCCAGCCCAGCCTAGCACTTAAAACTCTGCAAACAACAGTCCAGTATGTTTCTCACAACAGACACAGCAGTAAGCTAATAGAAGTGAAAACTGAAAAAGCTTTACTGAGAGAAAGAAATGTTAGGGGCTGCCATTGCTAAGGCGACATATGCAACATGCTGAGGGTGGCGACAATGGAAATGCTGCTGGACAACCCGAAGTGAGGAGACGGAGAAGAGTGTACAGGCCTAGGGTAACCTACCAGGGGCTACATGAGCTGGAGATAGTGGAGCGCTATAGAGTGGACAGAGACCTCTTGCAGCAAATTATTGAGCTGTGCAGGCCACGCCTCACACACAGAACCAACAGAGGGGAACCCATCCCAGTGGAAACCAAGGTATGTGTTGGCCTAAGAATATTAGCAACAGGTACCTTCCAGAGACCAACTGGTGATATGATGGGGATATCACAGGCATCGACATCCAGGGTACTACACCAGTTCCTGGATGCCATGTAAGCACATGTCAGTGATCATGTATATTTCCCCAATTCCCATGAGGTACTGGACAGCAATATGTGTCTCCTCCAGCAAATAGCAGAATACCCTGAGGTAGTGGGTGCAATAGACTGCATGCACATATACATCAAAGCACCAGCCGGTGAGCGGGGTAGGGTCTACTTCAACCACAAGGGTTTCCCCTCCATCAACTGCCAGGTCATGTGTGATGCCCAGGGCATAATAATGAATGTGTGTGCAGGCTGCCTTGGAAGCTACCATGATTCCCATATCTGGCATCTGACACAGCTGTACCAGACATTTGCCAATGGGGACATCCCACATGGTCACCTAGTGGGGGATGCTGGCTATGCACTGGAGCCGTGGCTGATGGCACCCATCAGAAATGCACACACACCTGAACAGGAACCCCATAATGAGGCACACGCACAAACACGTAATGTAATAGAGTGTGTGTTTGGGCTGCTCAAGTCACGGTTTCGGTGCCTGGACACATCTGGTGGAGCCTTGCAGTACTCACCAACTACATGTACCCAAATTGTCATGGTATGTACTATGCTACATAATATGATCCTGCAAAAACAGCTGCAGCAGGACCAGCATAGGCCTAGGCCAAACAGCCCCCCACCATTGCCAAGGCCATCACAGGCAGAGCGTGACTCGGAGGAGGAACAACCTGAGCCTACCCCAGTAGGCAGAAGGAGGCATGCCCAGTATGCTTTGGACTTGGCAAAGAGGCAATGCATAGCACATACACTGGCTCAGTAGGAACTCTGGAAATGATACCCCTCTCCGACTCTCACATAAAGTAAAACGGATGCCTAAGTTGACACTACCTGCTTCTAAACATGTGCAGGGTGTGTAGTATGTGCATCCGACATAGGCAGCCCTGCAGCACCACCTAAGGCATGAATGCCATGTGTTAAGCAATATAAAGCAGTGCTAAACAGCAATTACTACCATGTAGTATATGCAAACAAAATCGCACACACCAACTAGCACAACTGTGGTCAATGTTCAGTAATATTGGGCAACGTCCAACAATGTTGGTGAATATTGAGCAATGTCGGACAAGCCTGGTCTAAGTAGGGCATAGCTGAACAAAAGCCAACATGCTCATATTTGCTTAACAGGCCTTTAAACAATGTGGTCTGCTCAGTATGAAAATTTAAAGCAGTGATAGGCCTCGAACCCAGGATTCTGTACATTACAGCCAAAGTACTGAACCACTAAACCATGACAGTACTGCAGTGGTCCACCTGTATGATGGAATGTTGATAAGTCTGTGCAAAGTTTTCCATGGAATCCCTGCAGGCACAGCATAATCCTTGTTGAGTTATGACACAAAGGTGAGTCCTGCAGTGAGAACAGAACCTGACTTCCAACACACAGTATAAATGTTAATATTGGTCATGTTCGCACACATCAGCAAATGTAGTGGACCTCAGATAGCAACATACTGAAAGGCCACACTGGGCATGCTCACACACTTGAATAAATGAGACAAATGTCAGGCAACAAAACATGTAATGTCAGAACTGGGCATGCTCACACACTTAGGCCATGTCTGAGTACAGCAGTGGGCCACGCATATCTGGCAGTTGCATGTGTTAACCCAGGAACCTGTCACTATACAGCAATCCGCCCTGTGCACACAGTTATATGACAACAGACACTTCTATAATATAGTGGAACCCTGTCATAATCAAATATGTTCTTCAGATACTGAAGTTCTTCATGGAAACTGGTAAAGCAAAGATGATAAAGACCTGCAAACAGAATCAGCAATAAACATTGTGCATCTTGAATATTAGCATAGGTTCAGAGGTTGCTACTAGGCTATCTGCCCTAGGGCTTGTACAAGCCCAGCCAGAGTGTGTTTGGCATTCACAACCCTGTCAGATTAGTACACTGTGTGTGTGAATAGTAGGTCACACAAGATAGCCCATGTACGTTTATGCTAGTGTGCCTCTGTCTAGCAGGGACACAGAATATATCCCAGGGGTAAATATACAATCACCCAAACAGTCATCAAGATCTCTCCAGTAGGTGGTCAGTGGGTGGCTCTGCCTATGTGAAACTGGGATTACATTCTGTAGTGAGTGGAGCCTCTGGAATAAGAATCTGTCCCTCCACAATGTCCTATTAACATCTGTGCTGAGTTATATGTCCCTGCAGTGTGTAGCTCCAAGGGAGTTGGATATCCTGAGGTGGAGCATGTCCAGTAATTCTGGTTTGGGTATAGCTGTAAACAACAGGCACACATCATATCTGAATAGGTGGTAAGCGATTGAGCAGAGCTGGAGTTACTGCATCTGAACTATGCAGGGCATCTGTGTGAGTCCCTAGATCTGCTTGGTGAGGACCGTCCGTGGCCAGTAGAGTTGCTGCATGTGTCAGGTAAGGTACACCCCAAATGTGGCATTGTAACCAAGCATGGATGTGATGAGTATAGGGGCACAATGACCTCACTCGATCTAGATGTGAAACCATATGGGATAAGATGGCACACATAGAAGGTGTGTCCAACCACCTTGGCAACGTGAATGTTAAAGGTGACAGTACGAACAAGTGATGTCCCCAAACCCCTAACAACTCTTACCATATGGAATGGAGTACTACCTATGTGGTAATGTGTGGGCATGTTGTTACTCCCAAAGGGGATGACTATGCAACTAATGGCATTTAGCTGTAGGCCATGGCTCAGGCACCAGTCATCCATCTCTGTGAGACCCTGACTGAGTATGCATGTGGCAGCTGGAGAGTTGATCATGGCACCCAGTTTGCAGTCAAGTGCAAACATGTTCAGCCATATCTCCCCTGTGATAGCCTGTACGTAAGACAAATATATACTGAACAAGAGAGATCCCAGGACCAA
This sequence comes from Protopterus annectens, assembly GCF_019279795.1. Classification (NCBI taxonomy): domain Eukaryota; kingdom Metazoa; phylum Chordata; order Ceratodontiformes; family Protopteridae; genus Protopterus; species Protopterus annectens. Next base: position 1,043,152,988 of record NC_056727.1, on the reverse strand, counting down.
GCTGTGTGGAATGCCATGTGTAACTGGTGTATAGTCAGACATGGCACCTGCAATCCTGACCATGTGGGTGCTATCCCTGATCTAGGTATCAATCCATTGTGTGAGATATGTGTCCAAATTGACGCTGGTGAGCCTATGCATAATGGCCAAGTGGGTTATTGTGTTGAATGGTTTTGCAAGGTTCAGGTAGGCTGTGTGGATAGCCGTCCCTATGTCGATGGACCTGTTAGCCATTTAAAGAATACCTACAGGTTCAAGAGGCAAGATCTGCCCACAACAATGCTGAAATGAGTAGGACACAGTGTCTGCAGGTTCCCAATGTCTATGTGTAGGAGTCTTATGACAATATGCTTCATAGCTTTGCAGAACAGGCTACATAGGCTTATAGGGCAATATTGTCTGTGGTCTGTTGTGGCACCAACTCTGTGGAGCGGGACCACTGTCCCAGTACGCCATTCCTTGGGTACATATCCTGTGGTAACTCCGATATTGAACAGTGATGTAATGTGAGGGTTGCGTTTGTCATGATGCTCTTGTATGATGCAGGCTGGGACACCATCTGGTCACATTGATACTGTGATGTACGCTGTTGGGAGGGCAGCACTCACCTGTTACTGTCTGATGTCAGGGAGGTTATACTCTGTTGGGATGGATAGTTGCTCCTTAGGGGGTATGGGTGGGAGACATCTGCACTGAACCTGTTTGCCAGGATGCAGGCAATGCCAGTGGGTTCAGGGTAGGTTTAGTCGGTATGCAGTAACTCACAGCATATCAGTGAGTGTCCACCCAGGTTCCTGACATAACTGAAAAAGGCTGTGTGATAGTCCTACGAGTCAGGTGCAATTGTCTTGTAGAAGCGGCCCTTAGAAAAGTCCATGAGTGATTGTAGCTGTCTGCTAGTACAGATCACAGATGCCTTCCCAGTCTGGGATTGTGCTCTATCATGTAGTAGCTTCCTCCTGATGTTGTACATCTTATTAATGGCTGGGGTCTACCAGACAGGTCCCCTGCCATTGTAGTAGTGGGTCTTGTTGTTATTTGGGATAGCAAATTCCATGCAGTCCACTAGGTGTCCATAGAATGTGTATGTAAAGGATGCAGCAGTGTGAGCTGTATATGCCACTGTCTCAGGATCTCTGAAGGATACCACCATGTTTCGGTGAAGTGAGATGTTGGCTCATGAGAAGTTCACCAAGATTACCCAGGATGGGTGTGTGGAGGGTATATGTATGTCCTGTGAGATACATGTATGTTCTGACTTTACCAATGAGGGGTATATTGTTTGTGTGGAACATAGAGTCCCCATGTTGGTGATGAGCAGGTCCAATATGTATTCCCCCTTGTGGCTGTGTTGACTGGTTGTGCCAAAGCATATGAGTCCACAAATTGTAGTGCTGTTGGGTGAGGTTGTCGGGCCTTGAGTAGTATCCCCAGTCAATATGTGTGTATATCAAGTCACACAATATAATGGTGTCTGTGGAGACCTTCATATTCTCCATAGTTCACATAAAAGCTGAGTTTGTTTCCTGAGTTTGGGAGTGTGTTCAGTAGCAGGCAACAAACTGAAAGGCAGTATTGCACAATGGTAGTTGTATATGTATGGTCTGTGATGCTTTGTGCAGTGCTACTAACCTGGAGGTGTGTGTATCTGTGATGTATATGGATACTCCCCCTAGTTGTGTTGTCTGTTCCAAGTCTTGTTGTTAGACAGCATGGTATGAAACATAACCTGGTAGTGCTGGTCTGCATAAGTGAGCCTAAACTAGGTGTCTGTCAGTGCACAGATATTGCTCTCCTCCATACTGAGGAGAGTCCTGAGTGGCCACAATATGAGGTTAACACAACTGTTGTTGAGCAGCATTACCATTAGTTTCATTTAACCTGTAATGTCTATGGAGGTGGGTTTGTCTTCTGAGCTCTGCTTAAAAAAGGCACTCTGGTGGTAGCAAGAGCCTTAGCCAGCATACCAAAGTCCAAGGGTGACAGGTGCAAGCTGTCCATAGTGAAGCTACGTGGCATGTTGAGCATGTCACCATACGCTGACAGATACTGTATCCCCTATGAATGAAACAAATCTGTTAGCCAACTGTTAAATGTGATATGTGTGTCCATATACTGTGACATCATAATTGGTGGGTGTAAGATGCTGGACAAGGTCAGGGTCATACTGGCCTGGGCTACATGATCAGAGTGTACCTCCATGTATCATGTCATGTGGTCCAGGGAGTAACGTCTGAGGTTACACACACTAGCATGGACAATGATGGTGCCAGTCTTGTACTTGCTTTGGAGTGACCTGACCACCTGTGTTATATTGCAGATCCTGGCACCCAACAGACAGCCCAAAGTGACTATTCCCTTGTCAGGGCTGGTGAGTGGTACATCAGTGTGTCTGAACATAAGTGTCGCCTATTACAAGTATATTAGGTGTGTTGTTTAGCCCAAAGGGCAGTGACTGTGTGGCACACTGACACTGTGAACTTAGCAATTTGTGGGTATTGTAGTGGGGTAGCAGGTGTGCGTGTGTCTGCTTTGGAGGTCTCTGCTGCTTAGGTAGAGTACATTTATAGCATCCGAGTATGTCAATGTGTGCTAATGTGGTTTGAGTGCTGTTGCTAGAGGATATGTGAGACTGATATGTGGTGTGTGTGGTTACCTTCACCATCTGATAGACTGTGCTAGTCATGGGTTGAGAGAGTTCAGCTCCCTGTATGTCTATATAGGTGCATCTCACACATATATCTGAGTTTGTCGGGAGGAGGAGAGGGTTGTCTGTGTACATGAGGCAGATGTGACATTGTGTCAATATCACAATATCCACCAGCTGGACTGAAGAGTACACAACAAAACCGACCCCTGGACATGCCAGGCTATTATCATGACATACTCTGTAGCCTGATCACAAAGGATCAGTAGGGTGTTAAGTGTGTAAAAGGGTATAACAGGTATTAGTGCTCATGTTTGTTAGCGTTTTGTAAAGAGGAGCTGAGAAGGAGTCCAGACTCAATCATGACACCTCCTTCAGTTATGTCATAAATATCAATGTACACACATATATGTCCTGAGTCAAGGCCAACTGTATATGAGTGTCAATGCCGACATCATGACAGACAGACCCATATGTACATACCCATCCCCCACTGACAATAGTCCACATCATCATACCAGGAGATATCACATGTAGAATGGATGAGCAGCTACCCCCACTGCCAAAAGCATGGCAGCAGATGGAATACATTGATTCCCAATATGTGTCATGCACAAACTACAGAACAAACAGATCATGCACCTGAACAGTCAGCGGAGCCGCACCCCCTACACAGGATGTGGAACTGTTGAATGTGTCACAGCTACATATGGCACTCCCCACAAGTGTTGGTGCACAACACACAATGGAAAGTCAGAAAGTCAAGTCCAGTATGCCTATGAGGTCTGATCTGCAAGGTCATGGAGTCCATCATGGTTGCAGTCATAAACAGAGCTATTGGAAGCTGACACACACACAACCCTACCAACTGTGGTATGTTCATGTGCGTATCATGGTTCCCAAACATGCTAGACTGTTTGCAAGGCAGCCACCCAGGACATACATCAATGAACACATCTACACATGTGTCACATAGACTTTGAATAGCCCTTTATCAACATCCCAGATACATGTAGTATCCACAAAACCAAGAAGCTGTGCATAAATATGTGTTGACATATGACGGAATGTCAATGTGTCCACAGATAGATCACACAAGGTAAGGATACTGAGGTCATGTTCAAGCTGTTGACACCTGCTGACCCACATGGACCATTCCTGGAATGGCATAAAACAAAGTGCACACACATCACCATGTCCAGTCTGATGATGTCACCATCCTATAAATACAGCAGGAGAAAAGAAGCCACCCACTAAAGCAAATAGCGTGCTGTGTTAATGCGTCTCTTCCTAGTGTCATAACGTAGTTAAGTTGGGGTTTGAATCCTGCAAAGTATGTGTGTGCGGGAGGCGGGGATGTGTGTATGTGTGTAGTTTCCTTTGAGAGGTGTTCCCTTCTTGGAGACTGGGAAAACTCAGTAAAGGAGGTACATTCCTCTTTGGAAAGTCTGATGATGTCACCATCCTACAAATACTGCAGGAGAAGGGAAACCAGCCAGTAAAGCAAATAGTGTGCTGTGTTAATATGTCTCTTTCCAGTATCATAACATAGTTAGGTAGGGGTTTAAATCCTGCAAAGTGTGTATGTGTGTGTGTGTGCAATTGTCTTTGAAAGGAGTGCCCTTTTTGGAGACTGTGAAAACACACTAAAAGAGGTACATTCCTCTTTGGAAAGTCTGATGATGTCACCATCCTACAAATACAGCAGGAGAAAAGAAACCAACCAGTAACGCAAATAGCGTGCCGTGTTAGTGTGTCTCTTTCTAGTATCATAACATAATTAGGTAGGGGTTTGAATCCTGCAAACTGAGTGTGTGTATGTGTGCAATTGTCTTTGAAAGGAGTGCCCTTTTTGGAGACTGTGAAAACACACTAAAAGAGGTACATTCCTCTTTGGAAAGTCTGATGATGTCACCATCCTACAAATACAGCAGGAGAAAAGAAGCCAACCAGTAACGCAAATAGCGTGCCGTGTTAGCGTGTCTCTTTCTAGTATCATAACATAATTAGGTAGGGGTTTGAATCCTGAAAACAGTAAATGTGTATGTGTGCAATTGTCGTCAAAAGGAGTGCTCTTTTTGGAGACTGTGAAAACACACTAAAAGAGGTACATTCCTCTTTGGAAAGTCTGATGATGTCACCATCCTACAAATACAACAGGAGAAGCAAAACCAACCAGTAAAGGAAATAGCACACCGTGTTAGTGCGGCTCTCTCTCGTATCATAACATATTTAGATAGGGGTTTGAATCCTGCAAACAGTGAGTGTGTATGTGTGCAATTGCCTTTGAAAAGAGTGCCCTTTTTGGAGACTGTGAAAACACACCTAAAAGAGGTACATTCCTCTTTGGAAAGTCTGATGATGTCACCATCCTACAAATACAGCAGGAGAAGGAAAACCAGCCAATAAAGTAATTAGCATGCTGTGTTACTGCGTCTCTCTCTAGTATCATAACAAAGTTAAGTAGGGGTTAGAATCTTGCCAACAGTGAGTGTATGTGTGCAATTGTCTTTGAAAGGAGTGCCCTTTTTGGAGACTGTGAAAACACACTAAAAGAGGTACATTCCTCTTTGGAAAGTCTGATGATGTCACCATCCTACAAATACAGCAGGAGAAAAGAAAACAGCCAATAACGCAAATAGCGCGCCATGTTAGTGCATCTATTTCTAGTATCGTAACGTAGTTAGATAGGGGTTTGAATCCTGCAAACAGTGAGTGTGACTGAATGTGTGTAATTGTCTTTGAAAGGAGTGCCCTTTTTGGAGACTGTGAAAACACACCAAAAGAGGTGCATTCCTCTTTGGAAAGTCTGATGATGTCACCATCCTACAAATACAGCAGGAGAAGGAAAACCAGCCAGTAAAGCAAATAGCCTGCCATGTTAGTGCGTCTGTCTCAACTATCATAACATAGTTAGGTAGGGATTTGAATCCTGCAAATACTCATTGTGTGTGTGTCACTGTTGGTCAACACGGTGTGGGTTTTGCTTTTACTATGGTATGACATAGTATGATGACAACAGTAAGTGCATTGCAGACATCAGGTATCTGTGTGGCAAATATATATGTGTACATGCACCCTCAATCACTACATAGGTGTGAAGCCTGCATACTACATGAATATATTTGTTTCCATTGACAGGTTGTGCCTCTGCTACTCAGATCGTAGGTCACATATGTATGTATGTGACATGGCCGTCCACTGTCGTGTTCTGTGGCCAAGGTCATCTGTGGCACACACACCCATGACAGTTACTTAAGAGTAGTGCGAGTGAGGGTATATGCCTGGCGTATATGTCAGACATGGTCATATACAACAAAGTCTGCCAAGAATGGACAGTCTTTATAGGTGTACGACTGCCTTGTGGATGTGCATTCAGGCTTCTAATGTCTGTGATACACCTTCGGACTCCACAATACCTATGGATATGTGGATACCAAGGGACACATGACATAACATGGGTCTGTATGTACACAATGGTACCTGACATACTTGTTGAGGGCTGCCACCGGTGTGGTACTGACGGGATAGTATGTATAGTACATGAGGATTACTATGCCATAGTCAGCTTAATGCTATACAGCATGTATCACACAACAGGTATATGTCTGTATGATACCCTTGTGTAGGATATGCGTCCCATCCAGGTAATGCATTGTAGGCCATTCCATGCATTCCCAGATTTGGATGGACACATCACCAGTGTGTCTGCATGTACCTAAGAAGGCTATATGACACACAGGTGTGGTCACAGTAATGGGTGGCGGTCATCACCACTGGTTAGTGTTATAGTGTAGCACCAGAAGGATCCAATTGATACTGGGTTCCCTACTACTGTGTGCCATTTGTCAGGACATCATCCAATGATTGCTTATAGTCATGCTGTTGAGGTTGTGTATACTACCAGACTGCAAATCATTGACTGATATTAACGGTATCACCCGCAGCATAGTGTCAAACCATGTCATACACACGTCTACCCATGTTAGTACATAACTGTAGTAGAATGCATACTGGCCATTGAAAGATGCAATGGGATGTTAATAATGTGTACAGTAGGGTATGCCACACGTCCCATGTGTCCACTATGCACGTACATCCAGACAGTGCACACCCACCATGTTCACAGATGTACACTTGCTAATCTGTACTGCACACATCACACACGTACTGTCCACTCACTAACACATGCTGGCAACACATCACACATCAGCCAAGTGACACATGGGTGGATAATACATACTCAGACTTAACAGTGGTGTAAACAATGCTACATTGACAATCAGAGCTTTGATGCATAATGTCTGCTCAGATATACCTACAAGGATGTAGTTAGACTTCCTTATTGACAACTCGCTATTATTGCTACACTGCTATAGTGGCACCCTGTGCCTCAGCACCATGTTAGCCTGTCCCTCCATTGATAATGCAGATGACAGGAGGCGGCACATGTATCATCATATTCATAGGGCATTTTGTTGTTTGCCAGAGTCTGACATTGACCCATCCAATCGACATGTCTGTGTGTGTGTGTGTGTATGTGTGTGTGTGTGTGTGTGTGTGTGTGTGTGTGTGTGTGTGTGTGTGTGTGTGTGTGTGTGTGTGGGACAACAGTGGAGCATGGGCCAATGTTGCTGTAATGTGTGTGTGTATGTGTGAGCCCTAGTTGTTTGCTTAATGTGTGTGTGACTGCATGCATACAGCTCCACCATGTGGCTGCCATATATGGTGGTTTGTGGGACAGCCACAGACTGTACCTGCTTGGCTGTACAGATCACTGTCTCCGGCCACGGACACAGTACATGTGCCTGGCAGGGGTGCTACGGACGGTATCGGGTACAAACCCTGACTGGGTATTGTCATCAGAGGCAGAGGTATGACGACTTGACCCATGTCCCTGCTGGGACTGGCCAGAGCCATGTGCACGTGGTCTACTGGGACAGACAATGGACAAGCCAGCCCCAGCATTACTGGGGCTGGTACTGCCACTATGGGAGCTGCTGTAATCTGTGGACCATCCGCGTCCACTGCCAGCTGTTGCTGTTGCTGGCATGTGTCCGCGTCGATGTCGCAACTGTCCCGCACAGTCCTGGCTTGAGGAAGACATGCTGTGGAGGGCATCTATTGTCTTCCCCCAACATCTATCAATGACCTCGATGTATGTCCGGATGGCACCAGCAAGGTCAAGGATGCTGTCATTGATAGCAGTGTTATGTGCCCTCTGCGCCCTAAGTCCCTGCCTGGTGTATCATTCCACACATGCCTAAGCCTGCATTACAGCCCGGAACATAGTGGTCGTCATAAGACCTGTGATGGCATGCCTGCCAGTGGCAATACGTCCAGTGGTGCTCCCCCGAGAACCCCTGGACCTCTGCCTATGTGGTACCATTCCGGGTCTATGGCTATGGCTGCTGTGAGTGGATGCACTTGCCATGGGTACCACAGTCTCCTGGTCAATGCCAACTGTATGCTTTCCCTCGCCTATGGCCATTGGTGGTGAGGGATGTAATGGCAGTATGAGTGTGCACATAGATAGGGTTGAATGCTATGTACTGTCAATTGGTGGACCAACAACAGACCCTGTCAAATCTCCCTGTGCCAAAATCCATGTGTCATCATCACCACTATCCGTGGCAGTGGCTTCAGGTCACCTGCTGCTTTCGCCAAGCCCTACCTCAGCACCTGTGAGAGGAAGACAGGAAACACACGTTATGATCTGCACATGAACGCATGCACACATGCACACATGCACACACAAACACATGCACACATGCACACATGAACACATGCATACAGGAACACAGGAACACATGCACACTCCTCACTACAGCAGATACACACACAAGACAGAAATCCAAATCATACTCAATACTGGTTGAAGGTGGGTGACAGTATCACAAGGCAAACAGTCACACACAAGTGTTAGCATGCAGAATAAGTGTTGATCAAGTCCATGCAGTGTGAGTGTAGACAGCCATAGTTAATGACATTGTACATGGCTGTGGTGCATGTGTGTACATGTTCAGTGATTGCCTACACCCTGGAATACAATGTGTACAAGGACACTACATTTCTGTGCAAGTATTATAAGCTCTGCAATGTCCTGTGCACCATCACACACAGGTATACATACCATGACTGCATGTGTTATCTGTGTGGCACATGGATTTCCATGTCTGATTGCAGTGTCTGTGTCTGTAGCAGATAATTGTGGACACAGGTGTAGCACATGCATGCTATGTACACACGCGGGATGAGTGGTGCATGTATACATGATGGGATACCAATCCTGGACATGGCCATTGTAACAGTATGGGGTGTAGTACCATTAGGCATCATGATCATGCATCCTGTGGTCACTGAAGGCCACTAAAGTGTCCTAGACCACTGCCTAACATGCTGTACCTGAACCGCAGTGCCGTGGCTAAGTTCACAATTACACAGCCACATTGCACAAGGGTGTGTGAGGTGTCCAATAGGGAGCATTGCCTAACATGACTGTGTTATGCGCTGAGGAGTGATGCACAGCCCCATGCTAGGCCCCTACCCCTCAGGTATAGTATGTGTGATGTGTGGATGACATGTGGGATATTGAAGTGTGACCTGGCAGCGGGTGTCCGGTTACACTATGTGTAGCATGTTGAGGTGTACTGCGTATGACAAATGTGTTATGTTGTGTACATGTGTGTCAACTATGCCTATCCAATGTGCAGTACAGTGTTGCCACATTTGTGTCTGATGCTCTGTGCATTGCATGTGATTGACGCAGCTACTGACATTACTGAGATGTTTCACGTCTCACAGCAAACATGCACAGCATGCATTATGGGTAGGTGTGTTATGTGTACATGGCCTACACCTCACCTATGACATGCACAGTTCAATACCAAGTTTAAAGTGTTAACACAATCACCAGCATGTAACATCTGCCCTGCGGTCACACCAGAGGGACCTGCAAGAATATGACACAATTTGTCAGTGGCCACAACTGTAGCATTGCTACTGTGAGTGTGCTAAACTACAGTAGAACAACAGGCATAGGTGTACAGATACTATTCAAATTATCAGTATTGCACACAATAGGCAGCACAACTGCTAAACACAGTACACATCTCACACATGCATAATCTAACAATACAGGTAACAGTAGTCTACAGCTAGGGCATGTTACCTGCACGCTTCATGTCACCATGCTGGGTGGTTCCGGCCTCCATGACAACACATGTGTGATGTTGTTGTTGCTGTAGGCCAGGAGCCACCACACTTAGCAACAGTTCCTCCACTCTGGTGAGGGGGGGATGTATGTCCACCCCACCACCTGTGGCAAGCTGTTGTCTGTGGATATCAGACGCACACCACCAGACATGTCTAATAAAATCACTGCAGTGATGGTGTACCTGCTCATATGTCCGGTTATGCATGCCTATGTCATTTACCCAACAAACAAGTTCTTGCCACAGTGCAGTACACTCCTGCTGGTGCTGGCTGGCCCTTGAAAACAGCAGGGTATAGTACTGAACCAGGCTGTGGTGGATTTCCTGTTCCTCTGCAGCTGTGTAGCAGGGGTTCCTGTGATGAGCCATAAGCCTGGAAGACAAGAAAACAATATGTGTGAGCAAGTCATGTGGCACACTTAACATTATACAGTACAGATATCAGTTAACTGCCATATATAGCATCTGTTCATCTGTCTGAGGATACACACATTCAATACCACATATCAGTGGTCAGCCCACAACTGGCTGACAGTGCCTGCCACACTCCAGATGACACACCAGTATACACCAGTACTCAGCTCACTGTTTGGGATCCAATACAAGCTACTGACATATTTCTGCATGTATTAGCTTATGAAATTTCTAAAAAGAAAGATACCAATGCCTTCTATAAACATCTTGGTATTTGCCCCAACATGCAGCTGAAATTCATGGTTCTAGAGCAAGTTCTGCAGGATAGTAGAGGGGGTGACTGGGAGGTCCGGCTTGAGTACAAAGAACTGTTGTGGCAGCTTAAATTGAACGCCACTAAGCCACCTGGTCTGAATGATAGTGTTAGTATTTCGAGTGTTTTGAAATTAAAAAGGGCTAAGTTATGATTTCATTTTTGAATTTGTACTACACAAAGGCAGTTTTATTCATGAATTTTAATATTTTTATTTTTTTGTTGGCATTTTTACACAGCATGCATTGAATGTACATTTTGGGGTTTTATAGGGTTTATTTACTCATTCTTGCAAGAAATTCTTACAGCTTGCTAATGATATTTTTAGCACTTATTTGTTTTAAAATAGGTTTAATAAGCATTTCTATTGTGATTTCATTCACAATTTATTCATGAACTAGTTTTATTTAGCTTGTTGTTAGTGGTTTTACAATTCATTTTGATTATTTATTTAATCAATCAATTCATTAAGGTATTGGTCATGTGATTTTATTATGTAGAGTATATAAACCTGTGACTCTTTGAGAACAAGTTATCTTGAAAAAGCCTGGTATTCTTCCAGGCGAAAGCGCTTGATGATATTTTCTCTCTTTTTTATTTTGAATAAAGTTGTGGGTGAGCTATTTCTGGACTGGTTCGCTTTTTTCCCAGTCTTTGGATTCATTGTGTTTATTGGTTTGGATATTTTTTCTTAGTTTCTTATATATGTATAACTATAATATATATATATATATATATATATATATATATATATATATATATATATATTTATGTATATACACACATATATATATATATATATATATATATATATGTATATACACACACACACATATATATATATATATATATATATATATATATATATATATATATATATATATACATATATAGATATATGCACATACTTGTAAACAGCCACTGCTGTACATATACATGCACATATATATATATACACATATACTGCCCACCTTTCGTGGTGGGAATATCAATTATGGAACAGTTGTGAGACATACAATTATGTAATAATATTGCACAGTGTTGTGCAGAATGCATTTCGCTGTCCTCAGGCCGTATAGCCGTAGCAGACCTCACTGGCTGTAACTCAGTCCCACAGCATTTAACTACCACATGACATACACCTGCACTGCTTGCTGTTTTTAATGACACACACTACAACCTACATAGATATGTGCACATAGCAACCTTCAAATACATATATATGTCCAGCCTTAACTAACAGTTGCAGTATGTCCCTTTCCCTATGCACATCTGCTTATACATATAGATACGGACTGCTACCACATAAGGAGTGTTCACAGAATGTAGTGTACCCTTCAGACACATCATTTGGATGCCAACAAATACATCTGTGTTACATACCTTACCTTTGTATTTCTCACCTCAGTCTGTTGTACCTGTTGATGTTTTTTTTTTTATTTGTTTAGGTTGGTGTCTTCCACTGCCTGTGTTTGTTTTTTCTTTTTTTATTTTGGTTGGTTGGTGTCTCCAACTGCCTCTGTTTGTTGTTTTTCTTTTGTTTTGGTTGGTGTCTCCAAACATCTCTGTTTTTTTTTTTATTTTGGGTTGGTGTCTCCAACTGCCTCTGTCTGTTGTTATTTATTGGGTTGTTCTCCAACTGCCTCTGTTTATTTGTTTGTTTGTCTGTCTGTATGTATGTCTCTCTTGCTCACTCTCTCCTCTCCAGTTGCTGCAATGATATTATTGCATGTGTGGACAGCAAGTACAGGCTGCTTTTGTAGGTATCTGCACATGTGCATGTGATGGCCTCTGCACCAATTGGTGCCCACCATTTAGTAACTGCGTGCAGCCTGCTGTGTGGTATTTGCAGTTCTCACTGTGATTTCAGGACACTGCTATAAAATGATAGGTTAGGTAGGCATAGGCCTTTCAGTTTTGCAAGGTGGGGACCTTGCTTGTTTGCTGTGGACACTGTTGTGGCAGTCAGAAGGTTGGTATATGTCTCATATCTGAAGCTGTGTTGTAGCCATTGAAATACATGTTGTACTGGAACCTGACTGTTGCTTCTTCCAGTACACTCTTCTCAGTGTGTAAGTTTACTCACACCTCCAAATGCTAACACTGGATACATGGGAGTATGTACTTTCTTTTGGAATTAGGGAATTAACTGGCATACAACAGTAGTTATTGCAATGTATTCCTATGGCGTCCTATTTTCCCTTTACATTCACTCCTTGTAATGCATGTCATATTTCTTTATTTCAATGTATTCCTATGGCTTTCCTATTTTCCCTTTACATTCACTCTTTGTAATGCATGTCATATTTCTTTGTTGCAATGTATTCCTCTGGCTTTCCTATTTTCCCTTTACTTTCACTCCTTGTAATGCATGTTATATTTCTTTCAGCACCAAGTTATTGTACATCTGCTGTGGCTTAGTGGTACATCATGCAGACTGGTGAGTCCAAGGTGTGGGGTTTGAGACTGACAAGGGTATTTTATTTTGCTGCTGAGCAATACAAGGGCCTTGTCATACAGAGTGACAAAGGCACTTTTAAGCAGTTGTAAGTGAGTTGGCGCAGGTTTGCGCGACCCTTAGAGATGCTAAGCACCGCTTAGCTTAGCTTATTGTATTTTAACAATACTAAGCTAAGCTTAGCTTAGCTTATTTTATGTTAGCAATAGTAAGCCAAGCTTGGCGTAGCTTATCATATCTTAGCAATGCTAAGCTTGGCACACACATGTGCACACTGGTGCAAACCCGCTTACTGCTGTTTACAAGTGCTCACTCTCGCTAACCCCGGCGCTCATGTCTTTGACAGTAAAGTAAATGGGGAGATAGGAATGTGGTGATAAAGGGTGCTCAAAGAGGGGAAGACAGTAGGGAAACTAGCTTGGGATGTACACGATGGGTGTGGAGAAGGTCCATAGCTGCCCATTTCTTTACCAGCAACAGCTGTGCATATGCAATACATTAGGTGGGATATTTTAAACCTTCCACCCCTGAGAGAGTGGTGAGGACATCTAAGTATGTTGTACTACCAATCATGAATATCAGGCACATGCACTGTTTGTGAACTGCTATAGTGTCATTAGTACGTTACTCACATCTGAACAGTTTGTGGTTTGTGTTGGCATTAGCACAGTCTGCTCTGGATGACTGGACATATTTCTGTACTGTGTATGCCTACCTACACCCTTGGTTGTGCCTGACTACATGGGTATATATTACCTTTGGGCAGGGGTGCAGAACTGCAGTGTGCATTATTTATTATTGTGTGATGTTTATCTTACTGATCATGCAGAGTTGCTGTGTACCTGTAAGTCTATGAAGGCTTGTAGTCTGTCTGAGTAGCTCCCACCTGTGGACATATCCAGATGGTAGATAGAGGTCAGCCTAGTATTCTTTTACTGTGCACCACAGCAGTCTTTTCAGCACCTGAACAATGGCATTGTCACAGGTGGTTGCTAGCAGTACATGGCTACATCCTTTGCTATTTCTGTGTTGTACTTCTACATAAGGGCATGCTTGTGGGATTCATTCTACAGCTATTTGCAGAGTGTGTAACAGCAGACAAGCTGATATGTCTGTGTGTTTCTGACTCTTCCAGGCCTCAGATACTATCACGTATATATTTGAACAGCCTCAGGGAAAGGTAGATATAACTGGGATACGCCTGTCATATAGTTCAGACATTTTGCAGTTCAGACTTTGGATGATTCAGAGCATTTCTATTACTACACCTTTTCTGATGTGCAAGCGGTGTCTACTCTCACTTATTGATATTTGTTATTAAGTGAGATTCAACACCTTTCTGCCTACTGTTAGTACATTTCACAGGGAGTCAGAGGGGCACAGCTAACATTTGTTTACAAATGAAGGTCATCACTGTAGAGCAGTCACTGTTGGGCGGTCTGGCCTGTGACCTATGCAATTATGCCAGTGTTTATCCTGCCCTGATACTGTGTGGGTTTGTAAGCTGCTACTGTAACCTTATTCCCTACTAGCATGGCTGATTCTCTTTTCACAGTCATGTCATGCAATTCAACAACACCTGCTGTTTAAGGCCCACAGAACAAGATTTGTGTTATACCATTTCTATTTTCCCTTTACATTCACTCATGGTAATGCATGATAAATTACTTTCAGCACTAAGTTATTGTATATCTGCTGTGGTGTAGTGGTATTTCATGCAGGCTGCTGAGTCCAAGGTCCCGGGAGTGAGACTGACAAGGTTTTTTATTTTGCTGCTGAGAAGTACAAGGGCCTTGTCATACAGAGTGACTAAGGCACTTTTAAGCAGTTGTAAGCGGGTTTGCACAGGTTTGCGTGATGCTTAGCGATGCTTAGCTAAGCACACACAAGCTCACACTCGCGCACCCCCACTAACTACTGCTTAAAAGTGCTTACTCCCGCTAACCCTCGTGCTAATTTCTTTTAAAGAAAAGAAAATGGGGAGATAGGAAAGTGGTGAAAAAGGGGGCACAAAGAGGGAAAGACAGTAGGGAAACCAGCTTGGGATGTGCTGGATGGGTGTAGGGAAGGTCCATAGGTGCCCATTTCTTCACCAGCAACAGCTGTGCATATGTATGAAATTTGGTGTGAAATTTGAAACCTTCCAACCCTGACAGAGGGGTGAGGACAACAAAATATGTTGTACTGCCAGTTAGAATTATCAGTTTACATGTCAAGTTGACATGTGTGTGAATTGGGCAGCTATGTATGGGGCGTAATTTTTTTGTGGGAACAGATTGCCCTTTTTTTAATTTTTTTTTTTCAGGTGAGAGTGGAATGTGAGGTAGAGGAAGTAGGTATATTTGGGGAGGTAGGTTGGGGAGGTAAACAGACAAGGCAAACAAAACGCATACTGGTGCAGAGTTTAACACATGGGGTGAGTGAACACAATTGATGGGGAAGGATGTTTGGAAATCGCAAGCCCATGAGCCCACAGATGGTAACAGTGGAACTGAGATCCCCACCCATGGGCAGTCACCACTGCACCTTCACAGCCCCGAGGGTGGCTGTGCTGGGAGCTGAGTAGGATGGGCAGGCTCACCTGAGAGACACGTCACGCTCACCTCAAGCTGGCATAGGGGATCAGCAACTGAACTGAATGGATCTCCCTACGCACCACAGCCCGGACCCTAGCAAGGGTGACGGGTGACCCTTCTCCGCCCACGCTTCCACGGGGGGGATGAGCCCCATCCCCTGCAGCGCTTCCACCCAAAGGTGGCATGGGACAAATGGAGGAGGGGAGTCCACCATGGGCACCAGAGCCACTGGTGCCAAGTGCACTCGCCAACTGAGGAGGGACAGGTGGGTCCGCTGGGACTGGCCTTCCCATACATTCTGTGATTATGTGTGTTTCCTTACAACATAAACAACAGCATTCCAGATTAGTTGTAACAGCATGCAGTAATATTCCCATTAACCCAACACACCACAGTTCCAACAGTTGAACAGCAAACATAACACATGCATATATTTAACAACAGTGGTTATTCCAACTGCCTGCAGGGGTGATTGATAGCAACAGGCCACCATGAACATGGTGTTTGAACAGGGCACATGCATCAACATGAGTGCAAATATTTATAGAACAATCTGACATATATCCCAACAAATATTTAAGATTACACATACCCATTGAGGTGTGGAATTGCATGGTTTATGCACAAACAGTAGGGTGTAGAAAAAACCTCCGTTAACATCTTATAAACACTTTTACTCTACACTACATTCCTAGGGACTGCAGGTGTATATTCCCTAAATGTATTATTACACTTGCCACCATGCATTAGGTTGTGTAGTGCTTTTGGATAATTCAATCTATACTTGACCTATATCTCACATACTAACTGTCCAGGATGCAGATGTTACTGCTACATATTTCATGGTTGCATTTATATTTCTTTATCTACATATCTGGATGTTTTTACATGACATTTTCACTTCAAATTGTACAGAACGCTGCATTTATTGAAGCACACTTACATTTCTGGAGAACATATTAGCATGCTACTCATGTGCCAGATTTACTTAGGCATGCCAGCCAGTAACTGACTGTTGAGGACTGTAGACTGTATATTTACTTCACAGCTACTAGCACTTCCATCATCCACTTTAGATGGGACTGCAGAACTCTGGGTTGCCAGCACTTTCTAACACATTAATATTTGTATAATGCAAGGGTACAACAACATTTCATACTAAATGAAACAGACACACTGGGTTTTAGACCTTTATTAATGACATTACACACTTTTCCACAGGCTCACTACTTTATTTGTTTTAATGGTATATATGGCAGACATGTTCACGACATATTATACCTTTATTAATAGGTTAGCACACTCTTATTTTCAGGCTCACTCACATATTATTTTATATGACAGTGCCTGCAGAGATATTACTCCAGACATTTGTTACCTTTCTTAATGGGTTACTACACTCTTTTTCTGCCTCTCTAACATTTTTATCTGACAGTACATGCAGAGGATGTATTCAGTCCATTTTATGGTTGTATTATTGGACTACAACATTTTCTTTCATGCTCTATCCCATATTTTATATAACAATACATGCAGAATAATCACTAACCTTCCTGGTGGCGCAGCCTTAGCAGCCTATCATCATAGGCTTGCTGATTTGTAACACGGTCACCGGCAGCTGTAAAGTAAATGAAGGGATATTGAGACATTCCTATCCATTATACATACTCCATTTTAAATCCTTACATACTGCATTCCATGGCTACATACTCAGTTGTGGGGCATCCCACATCCCACGGGCCTCCTATATCCACTGGTTCAGGCAGTCCTTCTTTCATCTCTTCAGGACCGCATGGTGGTGATGGACCTACTCACCAGTCCGGGGAACGCCTATGGCACTGGTGAGGTCACAAGCTTACCGGTTCCAAGCCTCTGCCTTGTACTCCGTCCCTTGGAACTGGCCCTGCAGGAGTCTTGCCTCATGACGGTGGACTAGGAGCCAAACCATATATTTGGACTCCTCGGTGCCCCACCTCTGCGCTCGGAAGCACACTCCCTCTCCAACACCAGACATTTGGACTGCAGATGTGAGCTACAATCAGTTATGGTGTGTATTCCCACCTGTGGGGCTTAAACATGCCGCATTTCCTGCACTTTTTTGTGATTGGCCGTTTTGTAAAATTATTGGCTGACTGCAGACCTGCTTAGTAATGGTTAAACTACCATTCCTAAGTTTATGTATGTTAATAGTGGCTGTTTCCCCTATGTTGTCATGACTTAGTGGTTCTGTACTTTGATTATGATGCAAAGGGTCCTGGATTCAAACCTTGTCATTCTTTTATTTTAATACTGTCTAGACAGGCTAGGGGGTGTGGCTGCGTTTAAGCAACTTAGCTCTATGTTGCTCCCCTGTGCCCTATGGTGCCCTGGTTGGCACGGCGCGCACGTACACGCAAACACGTTGCACTGGGTAAAGCATTTTTAAATGTTGGGCAACTGTATTGCACTGGGTAAAGTGCTATTACACTATCGGCAACTCTGTTTAGCTGGGTAAAGTGCTATTACACTATGGGCAACTCTGTTTAGCTGGTTGAAGTGCTGTTAAACTATGGGAAACTCTGTTTAACTGGATAAAGTGCTATTAAACTATGGGCACCTCTGTTTAGATGGGTATAGCACTATTAAACTATGGGCACCACTGTTTAGCTGTGTAAAACGTTGCTTAATGGCAGGCTATTATATATCTGGGTCTTTGAAAAATATATATTTTGTTCGCTGATACATTGGCCATGTCACTGCTTTTAATAACATTTTAATCATATGTGTCTGGTATTATTTCAAATACTGATTTAAAACATAAATAAGAAGGGGAGTGGTGGGACTCGAACTGTGAATGCCTTCTCTTTGTGCATACGCTCTACCATTATGCTATTGCTATTTGGATTAATTTGCATAAGTAGTTCTTATATGTTCTTCAATGTCACAATTGCTAACTGTGGTTAAGCAATGGGCACACCCGCGCAAACAAGCGCAAATACGGGCAGCTATATCGTGGATTTAAAAAAATAATAATTTTTTCCGTTTTATAACTCTGATGGGGGTTTACAGTATCAGGGAGTGTGGTGTTGGGTGCATGTACATTTGAGCGGACTCGCTCTTGTCTGTTGACATTATGCTTTTTAAAACCTTGCAGGGGCATGGACTTTTAGACTGCTCGGCAGTCGGACACGTCCCCTGCTTGCCTACTCAGTCCGTGTAAGAGTTACGGATGAGTCAGTGTGCCCTCATGAATATTCATGGCATGCTGATGTCATACCATTCAACTGCAGCCTCCGAGTAAGACATATTAAGTCTTACACAGAGGTTTTGTGAATCCGGCCCAAAATATTGAGTACAATGCCACTTCTGAGATGGATTTCACTAAATATAACAAACAATTAGAAAGATCCCAACATTTCCTAACAAAAATATCACAGACCTAATGTTTCTGAACTATCAAGTGAAGTTGGAAGCTCTGTTTCTTTATTCAGTGTCATCTATACTTTTGAGAGGTGATCTCTGTCATCTTTATTGCACCAATACAGATCTGATTTTCTTGGATCCCTGCTTCCCCACTAGCCAAACCGCTCCAATGATACTAGAACCAGGGGCACAAATCTTCACCAACAGATAAATAAACCACTAAGGAAGGAATAACAAGGTATAACAAAGTGCCTCTCAAACCTCTGGAATAAACTTCCCCTCCATGTTAATCAGTGGCATTCACTATCTGTCTTTAATATAAACTAGATGACTTGATGGGTATGCACAAGTTGTCTTTGGAAATGAGTGGTGTGGCCACCAGGAGAAAGAAGGCTGACCTGAGGGAGGATACTGGTAAGGCATGAATGGTTATAGGATTCACTGCCTCAGTGCTTCTATGAATCTATGAAGTTGTTGGATCTGGATGCAAAGAAAATGCCCTCTTAAAACCCTCCACCAGAATTTCCTGCCACTCCTGTATTTTCAGAAAGTAGTTTTCATGTAAACCAAGCAGTGGTGGTGCTGCGGTAGCGTTGTCGCCTCACAGTTAGACATTGCCCGTTCGATTCTCAGTTAGAGCGTCTTCTGTGTGGCGACATTCGTGAATGGGCATTCCTTCATTAAAGGTTGTGCGTTAGGCCCGGCAAGCCAGCACATCAAAATCTACTGCCAATCATTAGCAGACTGGAGTTCCACTGTGACGACCCCTAACCGGGAAAAGCCAAAAGAAACAAACAGTTATTTTTCATGTAAGTTAATACATTACTAACTGTTAGCTTAACATCTGGCAAGGAATTACTATTCAGACAATTTTTAACAGTATAATAAAATTTTGTCCTTTTACAACTGCTCTTCAGAGATATCATTCAAAATATCATTCAAACAAGGTAGCATATGCTTTTTTTTCTTTTTTTTTCTATTTCTCCTTTAGTTAGCTAAACCACAGCCTGAATAGTGTTTTGAGTACCACATGCATGCAGTCTAACCTAATACCCTATTCTCTTCCACTGTCTTCTTAACGTATTACTTCATTGTGAACTGGACATTATTTCAATTTCACATTTTCAGTTAAATAAAACATCTACCTCATTAAGGTTGCTTATTTAGACAGACTAACAAAATGCAAATTGTAACTTCTTGTTTCTTTCTAGGGATTTAATTAATCTACCTACACACCTCTTGTATTGTCGTTTATGTTTTCATTAAGTGTCAGAGCTGTGTCTTGCCAAATGAGCTGTTATCTTCTCTAGTAAATTAATACTG
The DNA here is from genome assembly GCF_019279795.1 of Protopterus annectens. Classification (NCBI taxonomy): domain Eukaryota; kingdom Metazoa; phylum Chordata; order Ceratodontiformes; family Protopteridae; genus Protopterus; species Protopterus annectens. The sequence goes on along the minus strand of NC_056727.1, from coordinate 1,043,132,641 downwards.
AATTTAATGTAACATGCATAAATCGGATTTTTATGGCAGACCATGAACCTCATCTTTTAAAGTTTCTGACTCACAAACTCACATCCAGTCCTTGTTACACACACACACACACACACACACACACACACACACACACACACACACACACACACACACACACACACACACACACACTGCAGAACAGCACTTTTTTTCAACAATGGCATTTTTCTAGTATTACTTTTTAGCCAATAAATGTACTTAATAACTTTTGATGAAAGGCACCTGCAAGACCTAAACCTCACGTAATTGCAAAACCTATGTTAGTGCAATAAAAGATATTCCACAGGATTTAATAAAATCCATATAGGCATAGTGTAGAGCCTACATGGAATATATCCATGTACATGGCCACAGTTCCCCCTTGGCAGCATGTCATGCATATTAATGATGGTGCGCTGCTGAGGGAGAGCCAAGGAACATGGATATTGAATCAGTGTATGTGGAGGTATAGCGACTACCTGTGGTTGCAGTTGAGTGTGAGGCTCCCTGTAATTCTCCCAGCCACTGTTGTAATGTTGTGAAGTGTGTTGATTGTATAATATGTCATTTTATGTTATGTTTTTTGTAATTAGTTTAATTTTTTTTTTACTACCTGTTTGCGAGACATGGCACAAAATACAGCAATGCCAAGCTGTGCTCACATATAGACAACTGACACCTGGCAGACATAAAAAAATAGAAACCGGGTGTAATTAATTGTCATGATTAATTTTTTATTTATTTTTATGTTAAGTTTACATTTGAGCGTGACGGAAAGCAGCAAAGCGAGTGGAGCTCATACATACATGGCCGACACTTGCTAGACATCTAAAAAGTAGAAACTGGATGTAATTAATTATTTATTTATAGGTTTGTTTAAGCATGTTTGCGAGGCATGGCACAGTGCTTAGCAACATTAACATTTAGTGTAGTAGTATATGTGAAGGTATGCTAGTTTTTATAACATGCAACCAGCTATATGGGTAGATTTATGGTCTGATATGCAGTAGGTCCTGGGTTTGAGACCATAACAGGCAGAATATGACTGTAAATGAATGCAATATGTTTTTTAATTTTACAAAACTATTGTGAATTTTGGCACTGCTTACCTCTGCTAAGCATTGCTCATTCATGCTAAGCAGTGCATAAACATGTTAATGTCTACCAATGTTTGAACAGTGCTAAGTCTTGCTAAAACCATGGTTCTATGAGTTTTTATGCTGTTTAGCTTCCCTTAGCTGGTTTGCATGCTGCTAAGTGATACGGCACTTTTTTGAATGTTGCTCAATGATGTGTAAGGGCAGGGATACAACCTATATTAAGCCCAATAGTTGGGAATTCTGCAACAGTCACTGGAGTTCAATCAACTGTTGGTATGGATGGCAGTGTTGGTGAAGGTGTGCGCTTTCAGGTGCAGAGGTGGGGCATTCAGAAGCCCAGGGTCATGGTTGGGGTCCTTGTTAAAAACCTTGAACCATGGCTGATGCACTGTGGATTCCTGTGCTCAGAGTGTAAGCTGGAGGACTGGGACCATTTGGCCAGGGAACTCACCAGTGTAACTGGTATCCCCCACACAGGTGAGCAGTGTCATCACCATTATGATGACCTGAAAAGGGTCCAGGAAGCTTGTGATGGGAATGGCCTGCAAGTATGTAAGTATGTTTTCCTCTGTCTAATCAAAATACAAGCTGAATGTCTGAAAAACTGGTATGCATAATGGTGTACTTTCCTCCCAACAGCTGCAGCAGAGAGGGCTCGCAATGTGAAGTCCCATGCCAGGCACATGGCCAGGTTGCACTATGATCATGGTAAGTACAGATTTAATATGACAACTGTAGTGCAATGAAGAAGAAAGAATAAAGCATTACTGCAATAAAGTATACACAAGAAAATGTGTAGTGCAATAAATGGGCAAGTAGAACTGTAGTACAATAAATGAAGAGTAAGAAATGTATTTCAATAAAACAATAATAATACCAATAACAGTAAGAAAAATGCTGTTCAGCAGGATTGTGTTGTTAAAACCATTGCAGCTGAGCTGTATGCATTGATTGTCTGTGCTAAGATTGCTGCAGTCAAGTGTAACACTGTAATAGCTGTAGCCAGCAAATCTAATGGACTGCAAACTATATTGTTTAACTCATAGTATTGTTCAAGGCTGTCTCAAGGCCAGTATCAATCACATAATGCTCTCTCTTCTCAGACATAAGGTAATAAAGGTATATGGGTGAGGTAGCCCAGTCCATGTGCAGATATTGTGTGTGGACTTCACAGATATTTCAAACCAATAACAATAAAATGTGTTCACTAGCTTTGTTTATTCTAAAATACATTTTTTTTTAATATATGCAGTATGCTTGTATTCCATGCATGTGTGTTCTACTGTCACTGCAGTCTAGTATAACACTGTAATAGTACTAGAATGCCAGAGGGATATTCTGTAACTTGTATTGCTTAGTTCGTACTATAGTTTAAAGTGATCTCCAGGCAAGTATCAGTCACTCAGTAGTCAGCAGTGACTCAGTAGCTCAGTCTGTTAAATACTTTGTATATAGTACATTTTGCCACACACAGTCCTTGGTTTGAATCCAGTGATATGTAGCACTAAAATTTCAGTATCAGTCACATAATGCTCACATTTTCTCTCTCACCAGGAACACAACAAATATATGGGTGAGATAGCCCATATTATGTGCTGTGTTTAGATTTCACAGAATGTTAACATCAGTACCAATAATGTGTTCATCAGCATTGCTAATTCATAAATAAAGCTGTGTAATCCCAGTATGGCTATATTTCTTGCATGTCTGTACTAAGTTGCTGCAGTCAGTTATTACATTATTTGCAGATGTATCCTGCAGTCATAGCTATTGGGGTCTACTCCCATGCCTGGCAACTAAGGCATGATGGCCGTTTAGATTACTTACTATGCACAAACATGGCTCTCCAGTGTCACAGTTTCTCATAATGTAATTAAAATTGCCTAATCCGTCTGTCATGATTAGCAGATAAATTATTACATGGAATGCAATATATTACCAAATCCATTTACAGAACACCTGGGTAGTTATATAAGTCCACATTATGTAAAACTATTCTGTATAGTGGTGTACCTGCATTTGTTATTACTTGGCTCATACTGACCCATGCTAACAGCCTGAGAGGTATGTACATGCTACATTGGTTACTGGAGAATTGTAGTCACTGTACTCAAACCTGACACTACACACCTGTACAGTATTTCTTATCAGTGATTTTAGCAATATAATCTGCAATGTCAGAAATGGAATGTTTTTCTCTTTCTCTCCCCACCCCTTATCTTCATTTATTTATTACTTTTACTTATTATTATGATTTAATATTAACATATTTTGTTTAACTATATTTTGGAAAATGTGGTTGCTTATTGTTATTTTTTATTATGATGCAATATTAACATATTGTTGGCCCTATGGTTTACTTCGTACTGGAATGCTGGTACCTTACTGATGGTTATGTTACTTAATGTTATGTTGCACATAACATACATTAATTTGTATTTGGATAAATAAATATGATGTTTGATTCTGTTAATACTAACAATGGTTTCATTATTACTTACCATAATTTATTATAATACCTAATTTACTGAAGCACATCAAGGTAGGCCAATTCCGGCTAATTTCCAACCTTGCCTCAGCTAGCCAAGGTGCCAGGTCCCAAGATGTCTGGGACTTAGACTGGTGGTGACCCTCTGCTGCTGCTGTACTACCTGTGGCATCGGGTAGTACCGGTCCACAGGATGGGGTCAGGCCCTCCTCTGGGAGCAGTGGTGGAGAGGGAGTTGTAGCCCAGGTGGAGCTGCCTGTCTTGGTGAGCAGGATAGTCCACCATGTCTATGATCACTGCCTGTGCCAGACTGAGGGCATGTTGGCCAACCTGGTGGGGCAGCCTTGCCCTGGTGCCAAACTTATAGCACAGCCATCCTCAAGGGCAGTGGTGGATTAGTGCTGACAGTCCCATGGGTAGGAACGTGAGACACGTTGCTACAGTCTGGAGGCACATGCCACTCAGACTCCAAAACGCCCTCCCTATCCAAGGTGTTTACCCTCCATCATGTCAGTCTCTACCCCCTCATGCTGTCTTGTCTGTCTTGTCTGTTTGTAAATGCATCCTCACCTACCCAACTTACCTCCCCCACATATAACTATGTCCCTTCCCCAACATTCCAATCTCACATAAAAAAAAATGGTCACCTGTCCCAAAAATAAATTGCGTCCCTTACATAGCTCTCGATTTTACACACATGCTACTGGACACATAATTTGGTACATTTGGCTTGACAATGCAGTTATGTTCTCCTCATCCCTCTCGCTGGGGTTTGAGAATCCAAATTCATCTAAAAATGCTGTCAAAGTGCACAGTTTTTCCTGTACAAGAAGTGGATAACTATGGTTCTGTCCTACACCCTTCCTGCACATCCCTCCCTGCCTTTCATTATGTTTTTAACTCTGATTGCCCCCATTTCACCATTTTCCATTCTCCCCTCTTTTTTCTTTTCTTTAGATTTGTTTAGCATGGTGCTGTGTGACGCTTTGCTCAGTGCAGCTAAATAAAGCTATAATGACTGTATCTATTTCTAACATTGTAAGACAAATGTACAAAATAAACTCCTTTGCCATGTTTCAAACCAAATTTCATCACACTTGCTGCACACTACATTAACCCACCACTCCACGCAACTCTTACTTAAAACAGGTGGTTTAAACAAAACATAGTAATTGCCACTTACAGTCATTAGGTGTGTTTCAGTGGAGCTGTGCACCATGCCACACCGTGCAAACTAGAATTAAAAAGGAATGAAAAAAATGGGAGTGCAGCTTGGACTCTAGTGCAATAGTACACCACTATACAGTCAAAGACATGGCAATGGCTGTAACTGAGGCCTGTGATAGCAGGTAAATGTGCCCTTGTATCATCAACATGTAGAAAGTCACCTGCTAAGGCATTCATGGCAAAATATATATTCACCTGGGACTGTGGTGGAGAAATACATCCATATAAAGTCATGTACTTACTGATGGATGCATAATGTGTTTGTCACATCCTGTATGTGTGCACATATATCTTGCAAATACACCTGTTGTAGCAGTGACTCAGGAGCTCAGTCTGTTAATGTCTTGCATGGATTACATTTTGCCACACACAGTCCTGGGTTCAAATCCAGTGTTGTGTTGCATTTCAATTACATTATTGGGAAGACAGCAATTAATGAATGACTCAGGCACTCATTATCCACACAAAGCATTGCAAATTAAATAACTGCTTTTCAGTGCTGGAAGTCACAGGCCTGCAGGCAGGGACACACTTCACATATCTGTATAGCATTACTATATGTTGTCTAGTACTCTGCTATTGACACAGTTACCTAAAATAGGTACCTCGAATACATGCTTTAATTGTAGTGTAAAGGGTACCCTCACCCTCGCTCTGTCTCTACAACAAGGCTGACACAGATTACACCTACAGCTTGTTGTCCAACAAAGTATCCACACTCTCTGCCTATGTCTATTACCTGAAACAGCAGCTGCAGCCTGTGGTACACACAGCTCTATGTAAAGGTTTCTGCTACAGACCCACGCTCTGTGACAATGTAGTCTCCTCACCCCAGTAATGACCATTTCAACAGCTAATAAAGGGGCCCTGTTCTACACGAAGGCCTTATATATTGCAAAGTGGTTGCATGCCATTGGCTAATGATAGTGCAACTCAGCTGTTTTGGCTGCAAATAGCATATCAGAGTCACGGATTGGTTTAGAGGCAATTACCTGCTAATGAGATACATATTAAAATGCAAACAGCTAGCTAGGGGCAAACATTATGTATGAGACTTCCCTCACACAGAGCACACATTTGAGAAACATTACTAGTAGCACATTTCAACAGAGAAGTACTGCACTCTTATCAGGTTTATAACTGTTTTTGTGTATAGCAGGATGCAGATGGAAGGATAGAGGTATGTGGAATAGGGATTACAGCAGTAATCCTGTCTTAGACCTGCGGTAATGACATGTCATTGATTCCCTGCTGTCCTACACATTCAGGGGATGTACAATATATCAGAGTCGCATTGTCTTTTGTCATTGTGACACACTGGTGTTGTTGGACTTTCCCTATTTAGTGGTGGTAATAGCACACTGTTATTTATCTGGCACTGGTATTTTGTCATATTATTGGGTGGCTGGCCTTAGGGGACATACCAAAGTGGACTGGAGCATTGGGAGTATGATCTTACAACAGAATCTTTCATGGCACACAGGAAACGACCACATCTAGGAACAAATTTGCTCTTCCTGTCCTAACTTACAGTTTTGGAGTGATTGACTGGCCATAAAATGTGTTGGATAGATTAGATAGGAAAGAAAGAAGGATGCTTCACGCTCACCAAATGATTTATAAAAATCAGTGTATTCCAAGTTTATATATTCCTCGTTCTGAAGGAGGGATGGGCATCATTAAAATTGATTACATGTATAGATCTGCAATTGTGGGACTCCACACATATTTGCTGATTTCACAAGACCCAAATGTAGTGAATGTTTTGAAACATGAGGAGAATAAATCTAAGATGACTTCTCTGCTTAATTTAACAGAAGCATATCAGCGTCAAGTAGGAATGGAAATCAAGCCAGTAGATAAAAAATCAGGCAGCAACTGAATGTGCCAAAAAACAAAAGAAAGAATATAAGGTGAAGGACCAGATGAGAAGGCAGGAAATGTAGAAAAAGCATAAATATAGTTGCAAATATAGAACATTTCTGGAAGAACCTCATGTTGATCAGGAACAAACACGGGAATGGTTAAGGAGAGGTGAATTTAAACCAAGAGAAGAAAGGTTAATATTGTCAGCCCAATATAGTGGGCTATGTACATGCTGGTTTACAAAGTCTATTGAACATGTGGGAGAAACAGACAAATGCAGGTTCTGTAAAACCAAATTGTAAACAGTTGCCCACCTTGTTGCTGGTTGTGACATACTAATGGCAAAAGGACTGTATACTGAAAGGCATAATAATGTGGCTAGACTGTTGCACTTGGAATTGTGCTGAAAAACACTGGAAACATGAGCCATAAAGAATCATAGAAAATGTTGAAGTTTATGTCACATGGGATCACCCATTATCAACAGTTCAAAAGATAGAAGCTAGAAAATCGGGTATAGTGGTCCAAGAAAAGAAGACAAAAGTGCCATTGATCACTGAAATCACTACATGCAGTGACTACAGTGTTTTGCATACAGAGAGACACAAAGTCATAAAATATCAGGATCTGCAGGCAGAAATGAGAGCAATGTGGCAGAAAGATACCCAGATAGTTCCAATAGAAGTAGGAGCAATGGGTCTTATAAAAAAATATTCTACAATTGTATTTTGATGTTACCAATCCATGTAACCCTGTACAAGTTGTAGAAGGAGTCATTACTGGGTACACTGAAAGTGCTGTGAAAAGCACTTCTGGCTGACATCAAAGACTGAAACAATACTAATTTCATGAACTTTAATTGCACTTTGACTTAAGAATGGGGTTCATTCCCATCATAGTATTAAAAACCCAAAAGATTTGGAGAAATAAAAAAAGGAACTACCTCAGTAATGATGCTATTTCTGTTGTATCCACACGTGTAGTATGTTGTCACACTGTGGGGTATGACATATGTGAGCAAGCAGTCGATAGTGCCAGCCATTTTGTTCTTGCTGTATCTGTACATAGTGAACATCCATGTATTTGATCCTGTAATGTGTTTCCCTTTTGGTGTGTTTCAGGACTAACGCATTATAGATGGCATTCCCCCCTTCTCAGATTCAGAGAATGAACTACTACTTCACATCCTACTATCCAGGGGGAGGCATAACAGGGAACAGCTGGCTTCATTGTGGGCAGACCTTGTCCGGGATATGAATGAGACTGGCCAGCAGGACAGGACACATAAGCAGATACAGCATCACACTACAGATACACAACAAAGGGCAACTGATGTAGCCAGGGATCATGCCATCACCAGTGGAGGGCCTGCAAAGGAACAACCACTCAGAGCTACTGGGGAATTCCTGATGAAGCTAGAGACACACAACAGCTCCCAGGCATCCATCACAACATACATCATGGATGTGGGTGCCACAGTGTCCACAGCAGAGGAGCATGCAGGTAAGCTTACTGTGATCACCATTGTAAATCTGTAGCAGTCATTTTGTCAGGCTGTACATGAGTGTCAGTTCTATGTGCTGTGAGGTGGGGGGTTAAGCTCAGTTGTACACTCATTCTCAGAATGTCAACAATATATCAGGTAACACAGTAACTACTGTACATGTGAGATATATGCAGGTATTACCGTGTGCTGTAACATGCGGTGTTACTAAAATTACCTCACCCTTACCTTTTTACAGATCAATCAGAATTGTCCAAGGCTGTGTTCCTGCCCCTGGTAAGCTTGATACTGTTTTGTTATGGAACATATATGTGTGTACAGATATATATATATATATATATATATATATATATATATATATATATATATATATATACTGTTAGGGTTAAGGGCCAGGATAATTCCCTATGCCCAATTGTGTGTAACCAGAGTAGAATGGTTGTATGTTCCAGCCTAGGCCACAGACCAAAAGGTCAATGGTAAATACCTTAAGCATTGAAACTTGTTTTTGTATATATTTGTTAATATAGTTGTACTGGGTTTTATGTGTTGTTTTTTCAGGTGTATCATCATTTGGCATACTTAAAAGGTACATTGTACTGGTCAAGTGTCATGTGATGTAGCTGACATGCTTGTTATAAAGTGCTTGAGTCAAATGTGTATTTTGTTGTGAGGATGTCTGTTGTGCATCAAAGCGGAGATGAGAGGATGTGAGACTGGCAATGCAGTTGTGGATCCTCATTATTATGACTCTTTGTGGATTTTCCATACATGATAGTGCAGGTAGTAGTGTACTGCTTTGTTCTTGGTTTCCACAGGTGACCTGGGGTTGGGGTCTCTCCACCACACAACCTGATGTCAGTGTCTCTTTGGACTGTGATTATGATGGTGGCCATAGTGATACACAGGTGGGGCTGTCAGGGGCTAAATCAGTCCCAGAGGTTGACATCCCACTTTTGCCCCCATTGTTAATGCACAGTCTTTATGCCCATACATACCCAGTCCCCACACGCCTCAAATATTGGACAGTCAGAGGGTGGAGGCATTGAACAGGCCAGTGTGGCAACTGTGGCTTCAGTGAATGTAGACAGTGGCCATAGCCAGAAAGCTGGCGAGGTCCGACACAGGCAGATTGACAGGGGTGCTCATAGGAGGACTGTTGTCCATGCACGACTTGTTGCAGGTGTCATATCACTGGTCACTCGGCATATGTTTTGGGCCATCGTGGGGGCACAAACATGTTCTGAATGGAACACCAGATATATGCTTAGGGTTATGGATGCAGCATAGTCTGATATCTGTGACTGCCTCCACTGCATTGAGGACACCCAGGAGTTGTTCACTGATGCAGTGAACAGATGATGGTTTGAGACAATGTCTGTCTTGGACTGCACATTGTCTGTGCTGGAATGTGATGTTGGAGCTGGGTGTTGGACCCATGGACATAGGTCAGCAGCACGATCTGCTGAGACTCCACTCGGCCATGAACAGTTACACTCCCATAGTGGCAGTACATCCAGTGCTACAGAGGGGAGTGAACTGTCCACACCATGATGTGGCAGGCCATGGGCATGTGGTCCTGGGGGGTCCCGTGGGGGACATGGTCCCAGCAGAGAGCAGTCACCATCAGGTCCTAGCACCACGTCTGACCTTGGTCATGATGGTGCCAGTGCAACTCCTGGCAGAGTCAATTTCCTTGTTCAGGGCCGAAGACAGTGAATTGGCAACTCTACCATGTATGATTCAAAGCTGTCCAACCATACACATGTGTAGGGCTAGCACTGAGCTTGACTGTGTACACACACACTCACACACCACTGTCACAGGCTGGTTACCTACAGACATACACGGCACATCTCCATGGTCCATCTATATCACTCCCCTTCCTGACTCGCACACATGCTGTCAACTGTTTGGGCCAGCCCATGCCTCCAGCACCACCACACATAACCCTGTGCAAGTGATAATAACTGTGCAGCATCCCTGTCATGCTTCCCATCAATGCAGGGTAATGAATCTATGTGTCTGATGCACAGGGTGACTTGTCATGTACTTGTGTAATGCAGTATTGTTTTGCCATGCCACCTGTAGTGGTCACCAACATACACTGTATGCTGGCATGTGTCATGAGTATACAGAATACTTTTGTGGACCTTATGTTGTATGATGTCCTACTGGTGGTATTGTTATATAATGACAGGTATGTTATGGACCTGTGTATGGTTCTGTCCCAGGAGTCTGGGGGATAACCTATGGACACACAGAGGCAGTGAAATGGCATGGCATGGCAGCACAGCAGAAATATGACTTCTGCAAGCTACAGCAGTAGACGTGCATGGTTCCATAGGTTCACATCTGTGTGACAGTCTAACAAGGGCAATGGCGATGGTCAGCGTACTCACGCATTCATAAGTTGTGATAAGGTCTGCTACAGGGCAAGGTGTGACCTTGCAGTAGTGCATATGCTTGCTATCCATAGGAAGCATAGTAGATGGATGACTCACTATAAGGACATTAACCTACTATGTGACATTAGTACTAAATTCTTGTGGAAGACATTTGTCTTGCAGACATAAACATACCCTTCAAACAGACCCTGTCTAATGGTACACAGAGCACCTCAGTGTATCTCAGCATGTGCTATTTGTTTGACTGGCTGGGCAGCCATCATATCAACACATGGCATCTGCCTGAGTACCTCTTGGACTGGGGCAATATGTGCTGGGGTATAAAGATGTCTCTGATTGTGATGGCTGTATGGCCATTATGTTAGTTAAGTCCACATGTCCTATGGCTCCATAAAATGATGTGACAGCCTCACACATACCCATGGCCACATTCAGGATAACACCACTTCCACTCACTGCGTACAGGACATGCCAAGCACACACATATTGCAAGTTGGCTGTATGTAGATGAGAACACTTACCTATGTACTGGTACACACTAGGATCACAGTACCTGATGCATCCAACATAACTCATGTCTGCTAGTACTATCAGTTTAGAACATATAATGCTTGTTAATATCAGCAAGCCTTGTTGTGGTCAGTCATTTGTGGGGCCACATCACCCATTACAAATAATATGATGCAAAGCCCTAACTATGTCTACTTTTCAAAGGTTATCATACATATACCACATGGCTATACACACGCACCATGTTGGGGAGAGTGAGATTAGAACCCCTACCTATCTAGGCTTATCTACTATAAATCACAGTACTTACTGCATGGACCATGGCTTATGTCTGATTTTACACTGTCAGCTGGTAGTCCTAAGGAGGCTGACATCATCATGCAATGTAGAATAGGGCAGTGTGAAATCCAGCAGCAAGATACAGGACCAAAAGGTGCATACCCATTTCAGGCAGATAGCCCCATAAGGCCATGACAGTTGTTTTGCAGGGGTATACACGCAGACGCACTTGCAGACCAAGTAGCCTGGAGCAAGACTAGAACCCCTACCTATCTAGTATTACACACTATTGATCATAGTATTTATCCTATGCACCATGGCTTATGTTTTGCTATTACCCTGTCAGCTGGTAGTGTTAAGGTGGCTGACATCATCAGGCCTTATAGAAGAGGGCAGTTTGGAAGACAGAAGCAAGTTATGAGCCCAAAAATTGTATAACCTTTGCTGCTGAATAGCTGATGATGGCATGTCTGTTGTTTTGCAAAGGTACATACACACACACACACACACACACACACACACACACACACACACACACACACACACACACACCAAGTTGGCTGAAGTGAGGTTAGAACCCCTACCTATCTAGGGTTACACAATATAAGTTATTGTACTTATTGCATGCACTACAGGTTGTCAGTTGTGTATGTGATTGCAGGCACAGTTTTTGTGCATTACACAAATTAGGCTTGTGTTGAACAGCATCTGTGGCCTGCAGAGTGATATTGTTTTGTGCTGTTATCTGCATCTAGTATCCTAGCAGTGAGATAACTGAAGTTATCCTAGCTATGTGTGTACAGTTACCAGTATGTCCATATGTGTTTCCAGTTAGATAGGTGACATTGTGGGCATTGGAAAATGTGCCCTGTACATACATGCATTGGCACCATTGTACATTACACCACCTGGTCACCTGTGTCTGTCTACATGGTGACATCCAAAAGACATAGGGGTATGTAGGTAACTGGAATATCTACTGTTGTGCCCTTAGTTTGGATCCTTTGAGCAACATTATGGCTATCTGATAGTGCAGTTTACTCACCATTATTAGGGTATGTCAGACAATGAAGACATCCACACACATATTTCTGTATATATAAATGTAGCTGTGTGTGTGTGTGATATGTATATGTGTTCTGTAGATACATGGGGGAGTCTAGGTATTATTTTAATATATATATAGTAATATATATCAGTATATATCGATCTGACACTACATAATGATAGATATACTATGCATGTGAGAGAGAGAGAGATACTGACAGATGGATATGTATACATATATGTCTGTATGTATAGAAATTTATACATAACAGGTCATTTCAATGAAAGGCCAGCAGAACTGCGCTCACCTTTATTAAGTGAATGAGCATGCCCAATGGGACCATCAGTACTTATAATGTGACTCCAGGCCACACCTATCTGTATTCCAATCTGGGATTTTGTATATTACAGACATTAATACCTGCCCCTGTTTCTGCAGTACTGCACTTCACTCAAAATGTCCAAAGCATTCCCCAGCTGTGTGCTGTACTTAATATGAGACTGAAGTTGGTAATCTTACACCACCAACAGACTGACAGTCTGAATACCTCTCAGCTGTCCATATTTTCACAGAATGTCCAGAGTTTTGCCTCATCTATTTGATATGTTCCTCACGCATTTGTTGTCTTCTGGTGCTTTATTGAATGTTGACATCAATACATTATACTAACTACAGACAAACAATTGTGTCAGACTTTATATCCATCAGAAAATATGTGCTACTAAAACACCTTTAATTCCAGCAAGGTTTATGTGACCGATATTTAAACTTTGTCACAGTGCTTGGGCCTTTGTCTCCCCAATCATTTTGGCTTTGTCCAGATTTCTTGCATTAAGAGTTTGGGAGGTATGACATTCTGTGAAAACACCAGCATATTACTACCTCGCATGCAAAAGATGTGAGTAACTCCAGATTAGAACCATCAATACCATCCCCCATGCTAGCTTCCCTACTCCACTGAGCCACACAGGTTGCTAGTCAGAGAGGGGTCATCCATCACACAAACAACAGCATATGTATGTACATTGTTATCCTGCATGAAAAGAGACATAAAATGTGAGAACACTATCTATGTAACAACCCTGAGATTGTCTGCTCCATTGCTCTACCATAGCAGATTTTCTGTTAAAGTGGTTATAGGGGAACACCACTGTGTTGGGGTGTGGGAACAACAGCCCATGATCAGCTTGGGTAGACAGCAGTCCAAATATCATGTGTGCCCACTGTAACATCTCCCTTGCCTGATGTCATGAATATTCCAATCATGAGGCCTAGTGAAAATTAAGGAGCACATACTATTGAACTGGGTAGCAGTTACCCCATGTGGATGTTAATTCTGACCAAATAGTCCACTATATTTCTTTGCATAACAGCAGCAGATCCATACATACAATACCTTATTATAGTACTCCTTAAAATTAGTGTGTAAGTTAGTGACTTACCTTGAGAATGCAGCAGTTAAGAGAACTGTAGTTCAGAGCTGACTTTGTGTGATGCAAGTGGTACACTGTCAATACATGTATAGGTTCAGGTTTTGTGGGTTGCCTGGCATCAGATATTTTAATATATGTATATGAGTAGGAGTAAGATGTCAGTCCCTGGGGCCCTAGGTTGTCACTGAATGTGCTATGTTTTGTCTCTTAGCCAATGCCAGGGCATACTAGGCATGCCTATGTCTGCCTACAGGGACATCATCAGGGGGCTTCTCCTCTGAGTCCTCCTGTAAAAGTGGCTGTGGGGACCTAGGAACTGGTGGGGGGGGCTGTCTATCTCTTCCCGATACTGATCCTGCTGCAACTGCTTTTGCAGGATCATATTTTGTAGCATGGCACAAACTGTGAACATATGTGCACATGTGGATGGAGGGTACTGCAAGCCTCCATCAGATATATGGAGGCACTGGAACAGTGACTTCAGCAACCCAAACACATGCTGTATGATGTTTCTACTTTGTGTGTGTGCCTCATTATGGCATTCTTCCATGGGTGTGTGTACATTTCTGATGGATGTCATCATCCATGGTTCAGTACACAGCCAGCATCCCTGACTAAATAGCCATGTGAGATAAACACCTAGAAAACATCTGGTACAACTGTGATGCCTGCCAGATATGGGAGTCATGATAACTGCCAGCACAAACATTCACAATTTTGCCCTGAGTGTTGCACACAACTTGGCAGTTGATGGAGTGGTACCCCTTGCAGTTGACATAGTTTCTACCCACCTCACTGGGTAGCACCTTGATGTGTACATGAGTGCAATCTATGGCACCCAGAACTTCAGCTAGTGTGCTACATGGTAGAAGTGTTACATATTACTGACCTTCACCTCAGGGGTGAGGGGAAAATATATGTGCTCACTGACATGTGGTAGCATGGCATCCAGAAACTGGTGAAGTATGGTGGATACTGATGCCTGTGAGGCCCCCATCATGTCCCCAGTTGGTCTTTGGAAGGTACCTGTGGCTATTATCCTAAGGGCTACACATACCTTTGTTTCTACAGGAAAGGGTTCCCCTCTGTTGGCTTTGCGTCTGAGTTGAAAGTGGTGCAGAGCTCAGTGAGTTCTTGTAGTATGTCCCTGTCCACTCTGTAGCACTCTACAATCTCCAGTTCATGTAGCTCCTGGAAGGTTACCCTAGGCCTGAACATTCTTATCCTTCTCTGCCTAGACCTATTGTCAGCAGCAGCAGCACTGACTTCAGCATCTAGCACATACAGATGTAACAGACCTGCAGCAGTCCCTAGCATTATCTCAGCTAAAATTCCCAAGTCTGTACTCCAGTGGTCCAGAGTACGGGGGGGGGGGATCAGATTGTAGGGTATATGCATACATTATAGTGCTCTATTGTAGGTTCTGCCTGCATGATTGGCTACCTGTGATGCAGTGCATCTACCTAATATATCACTGATATCATTTAATGGTCCTAGTTTAAGTTAAGCAAGGACTCACACTAATTAATACATCATTGGCCTTTTAGATACACTGAGCACTTTCTCTCTTTCCACTAAAAAAAAAAAAAAAAAAAAAAAAAAAAAAAAAATGTTTTCTAAGCTTGTTTCCTGCCTGTAGTCTAGACTGGATATAGATTTGCTGTGTCCAGGACTACTTGTAGGCTTCTAGGACCCAAGCCTTTCTGTGTTGGAGGGAAGCCTTCTAGCTTAATTTTGTTTTTTAGAACTAGCCAATTTTTTGTTTCAGCACTTGTTCAGAACTTATTCTAAGCACTAAATAAGCTACAAATTACTACAGCACTCAACTTTCCTCACTGTCTAGAGGAAAACAGTTTCTAGTACTTAACAAATAAGCACCTATCCAGGCATGTCTAAGGGTCAGCCCCCAATGTTTTCTCCTGTCTACCTGATGAATCTGGGCATCTTAGGGCAATGCAGTAATTGCCTCATGTACACAGACAACCCTCTCCTCCTACCACCCAACACTACAACCTGTGAGAGATGCACTTATATAGCCAAACTGGAAGCAAAGCTCTCTTCACCCAATATTGGACTAGACAGTCAAGAGGAGAAGGTAAACACTTGCACCACACCACACTCAGCACATAGTCCCTCAAAACCTACACCACCAAAACACACACATAGAAACACAAAACACACACCTACATTCACGGAGGCTCTAAGTAAAAACCTGCCCAAGCAACAGGACCTCCAAAGCAGAAACACAAGCAACCTCCACCACCCCCCAACACAACCCAAATGACACATAGCCTACAAACTCAGTGGGCCACTCAACCACAGCTCATAAGGCATAACAACTTACCCAACACTCTAGTCATAGGTGACTCTATATTCAGGCACACTGATGTTCCACTCACCAGGCTAAGCAAGGAAAAAGTTACTGTCAGCTGCCTGTCGGGTGCCAGGATCCGCCACATAATGCATGCACTCAGGTCACTCCACAACAAGTACAAATATGACTCTGTCATTGTCCATGTTGGTGTGAATGACCTGAGACATACCTCCTTGGACTACATGAAAAGGGACATGGAGGAGCTGTTTGATCTTGTAGCCCAGGCAGGTATGACCCTAGCCCTGAGTAGCATCCTGCCATCACCCAGAATGATACCACAGTACAAGGACAAAATGATTGACTTCAACAATTGGCTAAGCTTCTGGTGTCATTCTATGGGGATCCAGTATCTGTCTGCCTGGGATGACATGATCGACAAGCCATGATGCTTTGCCAGAGATGGCCTGCAACTGTCGCCCCTGGGATTCCGGATACTGGCTAAGGCTCTTGCCACCCATATAGTGCCATTTTTAGGCAAGGTTCACATGACAAATTCACCACCCTAACAGGTACAGGCAAGAAGAATCTGAGGGTATTGATACTCAATGCTAGAAGTCTAAATCTCAAAATGCACTCTCTCGAGGCACTCCTTAAAATGGAGAACATCAACATTTGTGCAGTGACAGAGACCTGGTTCAAGGCTCCAAATAGTACCGCTACATTACCAGGCTATAATTCATACCACACCTTTCGGCCACCTAACCTGGACCAAAAACCTAAAGGTGGAGGCGTGTCCATATTCATTAAGGATATCCACACCTCCAGGCTAGTTGCTCAGCGTAATGCATCCGAAATTATCCAAGTGCAACTAACTCTGGGCAAGACCGCAATCCAAATTGTAGCTTGCTACAGATCCCCCACCATGCCCCAGGATTCCCACTCCTCATTTCTTAATACACTGGAAAATATTAGGGTACAACCTAACACCCTAATAATGGGTGATTTCAACTACCCTACCATTAACTGGGAAAACTACTCATTTACCAACTCTTGTGCTCAATGTTTTCTGGAATTCATAAATTCCAATGCCATGGATCAACTTATCAACACCCCCACCAGGGGCAGCAATATCCTAGATCTGGTTATTACCAACATGGGCAACCGGTGCTCCACACCAGAGGTCAATTCCTTGTTGGTCAGATCCGACCATAAGCTAATCACCCTAAATGTCCACATCCCTCCCCCACCCCCCATTAGGGAAACCACAGTAAAAAATTTCTCCAAAGCCAACTTCACGCTTCTTAAGACACAAGTGGCAAACTTCATGACACCCATGCTGACGCACAATAGAGGTATGACTGCTGAATCCTACACAGATGCACTTTATAAGCACTTACATGAGTGCATGGAAAGTGCAATCCCTAACAGAACCAAGATGCTATCCTCCAAAAAAAGGAAGCCAATTTGGTGGTCCCCTGCCATAAACAAACTCTACAACAGAAGAAAGAAACTGTTGCAAAAAAGAGTAAAATCCCATGATTGGAGAAACTCCCTGGTCAGCTTCAGTAAGAAGCTGAGATCCCTCATAAAATCCTCCAAAGCTAGTTATGAAAACAAAATCGCCACTGACTCTAAAGACAACCACAAAGCATTCTATAGCTATGTCAAGAATCTCAATGGCAACACTCAGATCTGCTCTGAGTTACAGCACAATGGCAATAAATATACAAAACCAATGGATATTGCCAACATCCTGGCAGATAGGTTCAGTGCTAACTTTACCCCTCTGTCATCCCCTAAAGGGCCCATCTCTATACCAGAAGAATGCAAAGTTCCTGTAATCATGGCTGCACAGGTAAAAAACACACTATCCAAAGCCAAGAACACAGCATCCATGGGACCTGACGACATTCCAGGCTGTGTTGTACATGAGCTACAGAACGAAGTGGCACCCGACCTAAGTACCATGTTCAATCATAGCCTCACCTCAGGCTATGTGCCCACTGAATTGTGCACAGTGACAGTTATCCCACTCCACAAAGCGGGAGCCACCACAGACCCTAGAAACTATGGCCCCATTAGCCTAACGAGCCTGGTCTGCAAGGCTATGGAGCGTATCATTATGGAACTTATAAACAATGACATTGGTAATCACCAAACTCAGGACCCCACCCAGTTTGGGTTTGTAAAAGGCAGATCATGTCTCCTAAACCTGATAGACTTCTTTGAAGCAGTCACCAAAGCCGTAGATGAGGGTAAGGTGGTTCACACAGCCTATCTAGATCTCGTCAAGGCTTTTGACACCATCCTCCACTCTGGAATTATAGATAAACTCACTAAACTAGGTATAAATCCCTATGTCACAAGATGGGTTGCCAACTGGCTCACTGACAGAACCCACACTGTGAAAGTAGCAGACTCCAAATCCAGCTTCAGACCAGTGACAAGTGGAGTACCACAGGGTTCAGTCCTGGGTCCTCTCCTGTTTGATATCTACTTCTCTGAAGTACAGGCCAACACAGAAGGTCTTTGGCTAATGAAGTTCGCAGATGACTGCAAACTAGGAGCCATAATCAAAACTCCAAAAGATGTGGACATCCTACAAAAGGGCCTTGCTGAGACAGATGCCTGGTGTCAAAGCCATGGCCTCAAGCTCAATGCCAAAAAGTGCATTGTCTTTCCTTTTGGTAAAAACTCAGTACCCATGAACTACCACATAGGTGGTAGTCTATCAACAACGAAAGTGTGATAAGAGACCTTGGGACACAGGTGGACAGTAGTCTCTCCTTTGATAATCACATCGCCACAGTAGTCAGGAAATCCTTCTATGTGGCACACCTCATCACAACAGGTTTCTCATCCAGGAAAAAAGAGGTTATTGTTCCACTCTACTCATCACTCATTAGACCCATTATAGAGTACAATGCCCCTTTTGGTATGTACCTCACAAGACATCTACAACAACTGGAAAGGCCACAGAAATACCTCACAAAGAGGATTACTGGCCTCAAAGAGATGCCCTATGCAGACCGTCTCAAAAAACTGCAGCTTTACTCCGTTGCATATCACCTACTCAGAGGCGATCTCTGCCTAACACACAAAGCTATGTCAAACCCAGAGCTTTTAGACATGCTCCACTTAAAGAAATCCCATTCCCTACAAGCTTCACACTCTAGGGACCTAAACCTCATCACCACAATAAAAAGAACATGCTGGAGGGATATATTCCTGTCCCAGAGACTTCCCATACACTGGAATAAACTACCTATCAATATCAAACAAAGCTCCTCATTAGCACTGTTCAAGAAAAATCTTGATGATTGGATGGGAGATAGGAAATTCACCCTGGGGATCACTTCTGTGGCTCTGCTTGACAGTGCCACAGGAAAATAATTTTCTTGGGTGGCGAAAGCCAGGGTACCTTTGGCTAGGCTTATATAGGCCCTAGGGCCAATAGCCTAGTGCCTACCTATGAACCTATGAACCTATGAAAAGCGCACCTCATAGGTAAACAATGCTGAGCAGTCAGTGCACACCCCACCTCAGACTTGCATGCTCAGCATAGCAGCGCACCACTCACACAGGAGCAGCTATGCTCCAATCAGCTCAACAGTTAATAGACACACCCTATCCTGATTTCAGCTACCTCCTCTGTGGACACCAACATGGTTTTGTGCTTACACAGAGGGGATTTGCAGACACAATTACCCCATTATGCTATTCAGTAACTCTACCTCATTTGCATAGGGATTCATGCTCACAACCTGGATACTACATGCTTTCAAGCCCTTCCACATTAGCAACAGCACCAATGCACCATTGTAGATGCTGCACACAGGATTTATGTTTCATGAGATTAATATTTGATTTTTCCACATTTTTTTATAAGGCATGTTTGCACACTGTGACGTGATGTGCAAACATGCCAAGATTATTAAAAAATATATATATTTTAACATATTTACTGTAACTTTGGAACACACAGAGGATAGTTCTGCTCACGTATGTGCATGCCGTGCCATTTCTATCTATCTACCTACATTTTTCTAGCCACTTTTTTCAGTCTACACTCCTATATGTGGAATTTTTCCATGTACACTATGGACACTGACACATGATCTGCAGGGCTACATATCTGCTTGCTGGGTCACTCTACCTGCCTCATTTGCATGAGATTCATCTGCTTATGAGGTGATTTGCATGCCACGGAAGTTTCTGTGTTGGGGCGCTCGTGTGCGGCGGTGCTCAACAGTGCTTACTGAATCTAAAAATTTTTGCAGCCATGTTAGCAGTGTGGTGTGATGCCTACACAGAAGAAAAACTGTGTAGGCTTAATTTAATTCCTCCAGTTACATCACATCTATGCTCTGGTATATTTATGTTTTCTTTCAGGGGACCAACATGGCCATTCTTAAAAATTTTTCTGCCTTGATTGCTGATAAAATAATTTTAACAGTGCTATTTTAAAATTTAACAGGAAGTCTGCTCTTATTATCCAGGTTGACTACAATCACCAAAACATACTGTGGGATTCAACAAGGTCTACCACATTTGGTAAGCCCAAACACAAAAGGTCATCCACTGGCAGATGTCTTTCTGATTCAGAGACAGGATAAACACAGTAATTTTATGCAATTAGTAAACTCACTGTAGTGAGCTATCTCCACAATTATGTAGAATGCTAGTGAGGATTCTTGAGTAATGACTAATGCTAATTAGTCATGTGCTTTTCCCTGGAAAGGTCCATGGGAAAGGATTTACACATTTGAGTGATTTGGAGAATTGCTTGGCTATATAAATTAGCATTGCTGGCAATGTTAATTAACATGGCCAAAATGCTGCATTCCCAAACTATATTCAATGGGACAGACCACATTGCAGGCAAAGTTAGGGAAGATTAGTGGATAATATGAGTTATGTTTGTGTGTGTGTGTGTGTGTGTGTGTGTGTGTGTGTGTGTGTGTGTGTGTGTGTGTGTGTGTGTGTTTGTGCATGTGTATGCATGCATGCACACGTGTGCCTGTATATAAAGAGTATGTGGCTTATCCATTGCCCACAGCCAGTACCACAACCTAGCACCTCACACACTCAGTTCTTCAAGTGAAGAGCAAAAAATGTATTTTTCTTCTACTAGCAAGCCAAGCAGGGGACAGATACATGGCATGTCTCCCTTCCCACCTGCCCCAGCCAATCAGTTCCATGTTAGTACCCTGCCCCCAACCTTCCTTCTCATTTTTAGAAATCAAGAAAATACTTTTTTTTTTTTTAATTTTAAAGTGTAGCAAACTGCTTTCTACAAAGGTAGCAAGCAGCTGGTAAAGTTTCTGCCTTGCAAAGAGTACTATAGTGCTCAGGATTTAGTTACAAAAGAGAAAGAAACCTTTTCTTTCTTTTAAACTGTAGACTGCTGCTACAAATATATATATATATATATATATATATATATATATATATATATATATATATATATATATATATATTTTTTTTTTTTAAATTGTGGCAAACTGCTTGCTACAATGTAGCCAGGAGGAGCTATAGTTTAGACCACATGCAGACCACTATAGGCAGTATTACAATAAGGAGTAATTAGGAATTTGGATGTGGATTGGATCCCTGATTGCACCCCTAATACTTTGTACCCATGGTATTTGCCCCCCTCACCGCACCTAGCTATGCTACTGGTGCATGCCTGCATGTGTGTGCATGTGTGTCTATATTTGCATCTGCCTGGCTGGTTGCAGTAAGGGGTTAGGTAGCAGACTGATAGTGCAGATATGTGTGTGTGTGTGTGTGTGTGTGTGTGTGTGTGTGTGTGTGTGTGTGTGTGTGTGTGTGTGTGTGTGTGTGTGTGAGTGGTTGCGTTCGTGTGGGTGTGGGCATTGGAGTAAGTGAGTGTGCCCATTTAAGTGCATGTGGGTGTGTCATGATGACTGAATGTCTGTGTGTATGTGTGTATGTTTGTGTGTGAATGTCTGTATGTGTATTGGTGAGTGACGTGCTAGCATGATACTTGTACAAGCAACGATAATAACCACTGGAAGGTTCTGTTTAGCACTGATGGTATTATAATCAAGTCAAAGGCATGCAAGTTACCCAATAACGATAGTAGTAAGACCAGTTGATATAATGGTTAAGGTCATTGCCTCCCATGCACAAGGTACAAGGTTTGATCTTCACCTCTGGCCAATGCCTGTTTGTAGTTTGCATGTTTTTCCTGTGTCTCTGTTGTGTTCTTCTCATCTCTGAAAAACATGCTGAGTGCTTCTGTCTCAAATTCAGCAATGAATGGATCTGGGGGCAGCAGTACAGACTTTAGATTGTGCTGGAAGAGTTATATAGACCAACCACTTTGGGCTTCTACTGTGATGCACAGTACCCTCAATATGGGAAAAAAATGGATGATGGACTGTGCACTATGGCAGGGCTAGCCATCTGATGGTGTAAAAATTTGACTCTAGGTGATTTGGTCATGTTGACTAATCTGACTTATGCCAGGGCCCATGCTAACAGTGGGAGGGGTATATCGGGCAGTGTATGCCCACCATAAAGCAGCCCTGGGCAAATAAGCTACTAGCCATCTGGTGTCCAGTTGCACAACCTGGGTTAGCTGGGATAGTGATAGCTTTGTTGAGTGAAACCTGGACGTAAAACCAATCAACCTGCCAAACACTACACTAAATGTAGGTTCACTGACAGGGCACAGCCTGGGAGTAGATGACATGATGGTACGGAGGAGCTGGACATCCCACTTCTGTTGGGATCCTGAGTCTGCTACTCAGGAAGAAGGCTAGAAAAGTTGTGGGAATTGTGGTCAGAGAGATGCTTCAGAAGACAGCAAGGGAGATCATCAGAATTTAGTAATAGACTCATGGCAAACAGACTCCAACCTAATGACAGAGCAGTATTCATAATCTCAGCCTATGCCCCACAGCAGGGTTGTGACAGTGAAGGAAAGTGTACATTCACACAGCAGTTAAAAGAGTACAACATGAATTGGTGTTGATAATGGGTGACTAGAATGTACATATCAGGATAGAGAGAGTAAAATATGAGAACTACCTTGGTCCACATGACTCAGGCAACAGGAATAAACAAAGGAGATGTAATTCTAGACTTCCGTCTGTCAAATGTCTTGATAGCCAACACATAGCTCAGAAATGCAGGAAAAAGTGGGAGATAGAAAAGATGGACAAGGCTAGGAAGGAATACTGGTTGGCTAGCAAAGAAGCTAAGAAAGGAGCTGCAATAGCAAAGAACAAGACATTAAAAGCATACTATCAACTTTTGAAAAGTGACTCAGTAGGTGGCATAAGGAAACCATATCAGATTGTAAGACAAAGGCAGAAAGATAAAGAAGAAGTAAAATTTGCAGTAGTGTATTTTAGTCTTCTGTTAAGTACAAACATCAGTTTTAAAAGTACTGTGTTTTCATTTTTTTCTGTTTCCTAATTGTGTGTTTCATTGAACAGTGTTTCATTGAACAGTGTGCTGTGTGCATGTCTGCTATAAGAGGGGGTGGTGTTATCACTTCTTTGTTATCTGATATTTAATAGCCTAGAGGGATTCCTCTGTACTTTAAGTGCTAGCCAAAAAGTTTGAGAAATCATTTTATGCTCAATTTCTGAGAGACTTGCTTGGCTACAAACATTTGCATTAGAAGCTGAAGTTAAGTAAAACTTGCAGTAGTCTATTTTAGTCTTCTGTTAAGTACAAACTTGCAGTTTTAAAAGTACTGTATTTTAATTTTTTCTGTTAACTAATTGTGTGTTTCATTGAACAGTGTGCTGTGTCTTTCTCTCTGCAGTTAGTTCCCCTCCCTGTTACTGTGTTGGTATTAGTGTTGGTGGCTCTGGAATTGCCCTCCCTTTCTGTAAGTCTGTATTAGAACACTCCTCCTGGGTCCTTCTCATTTGCTCACTTAATCGAGTACAGTAAGATCATATTCTGAGTCTAGTGTTCACTCGAATTAATACAGAGAGAAGATTTGAGAAGGCCAACCCACTTAGGTACTTCTTTCCTCTCTCCTTGCACTTAAAAAATTGCACTTTATTCATCTGCTTTTACTGTATTTGTGTTTCCTCCTACCTTATGTTGCTTTTCTTTAAAGTACTCAATTTTATTTATTCTGCTGCATTTATTACTGCTTGGTAGTAGCCTGATTAAATTGTAACTGTTATTCTAAGTCTTTTGGTTTAAACACTTGGGCTTCATACCAGTTGTTTTACATTAAGAAGGTTTGTGATTTGCACTGTTGTGGCAGGACAGGTAGCCTACATCCTTATAAGGTGGGAATTGCTGATTGAAGGCCCAGTGTCTGCTATTCTAAAAGTGTATTAGTTCTGGCTTAAGCAATTTGGCATCAGGTCAGTTATTCTACATTAAAAGGGTTGTGGTCTGAACTCTTGTGGGAGGAGAGGCTGGATTCTGCCCTTCTGAGCTGGGAATTTCTGGTCACAGGCTTATTGTGCCTGCTTATTTGAACTGTTTCTTTCTGAAATTGGTGTGCCTTGTTGCTGTAGCGTAGACCAGATTCAGACCTGCTGAATCTAGCTTTGTTTGTATAACTTGAGCACTGATCCAGGCCATCTTTTTGGAGAAGGCTTCCTTGCACCCTAGTAGCAGGAGTGTGCAGTTAGAACTTGTCTGATTGAAGACTGCTGGAACAGAGCTCAGTTTTGAGCTTTTTTTATGGTAAATTGAGTAACTTGTTTAAATCAGTTTGTTTTCTATTGTTTATATATATATATATATATATATACATACATATATATATATATATATATATATATATATATATATATATATATATATATATATATATATATACACACATACATATATTGCACTTTATTCATCTGCTTTTACTGTATTGGTGTTTCTTTCTACTTCATTACTAGGGGAATTGACTACAACTCTGATCTGCGATATATAACAACAGGTATCCTTTTCTGTGCATTTAAAGTGTTTTTTGACTGTATCTGCTTTATTTTCTGGAAGAAAAAAAAATATATATATATAGACTTGTTTCCCACCTTTCAAAGCTAGTATAGTCCAGTTATCAGGTTAGTACTGAATTCAGGGCTGTGTTACAAATCTCTGTTTGCCCATACCTTACTTGGATAGAAGGAAGTTTCTCTGTTCACCTGTGAGAGAGGAGAGCTTTGAGCAGCCTATCTGTCCCTGGAGGAGTGGTTTCAGCCAAGAAATTAGTAGTTTATTGGCCATTTTGGGCTAATTTCTATCTCTTTCCTTTCCCTGCAATAAATACAATATTTGCTCGGTTTTGCGCACCGGACAGCACAGGTTAGCTAGGGTAAAACTATTCCTGGCTCCACAAAGTCTCCTCTTCAATTTTTCCCTTGGAACTAGACAAACTTTCAACTTAAGTACTCAAGCCATTCATTTCTCAGCCCGACACTTGCTCAAAACGTATAGCAAGCACTTATAAACCCTAGCACTAGACCCTCCTGTACTGTACAGAAGGACAAGGCTCTCTATTCAACCTTACCAGCCATCCAGTTAAACAGTTCACTGCACATATCCAGGCATGCCCAAATGGCAGTTTCTGGTGTACTCTCCAGTCCAACTGGTGAATCTGGGCATTTTGAGGCAAGGTTACAACTGCATCATGTACACAGACAACCCTCTCCTCCTACCACCAAACACTAATACATGCAAGAGATGCTATTATACAGCCAATCTGGAAGCTAAGCTCTCTCAACCCAAGACTGGATCAGACAGTCAGGAGGAGAAGGGAAATACTTGCATCACACCACCAGTCTCACATAGATCCATTAAACCAGCACAGGCAAAAAATACACATAAATACATGAAAACATACTCGGAGGCTCTAAATAAAAATCTGCAAAACCAACACAGACCTTCAAAGCAAACAACCAAGCAATCTCCACCCCCCAACACAAACCATGAAACACATACTTCACAAAACCAGTGTGCCATGCAATCGCAGCCCTTAAGGCAAAATAACATACCCAACATACTAGTAATAGGTGACTCTATAGTCAAGCACACTGATGTCCCACTCACGAGGCTGAATAAGGAGAAGGTTAATGTTAGCTGCCTGTTAGGTGCCAGGATCCGCCACATAACACAAGCACTTAGGTCACTCCAGAACAAGTACAAATATGACTTTGTCATTGTCCATGTTGGTGTGAATGACCTGAGCCATACCTCCCTGAAATACATGAAAAGAGACATGGAAGAACTCTCTGATCACGTAGCCCAGGCCAGTATGACCCTGACCTAAAGTAGCATCCTGCCCTCACCAAGAATGATATCATGGTATAAAGAAAAAAATTCTCGATTTCAACAATTGGCTACGTTTCTGGTGTCACTCAAAAGGGATCCAGTGTCCGTCCACCTGGGATGACATGCTCGACAAGCCATGCTGCTTCACTAGAGACAGCTTGCACCTGTCACCCTTAAGCTTTCGAATACTGGACAAGGCTCTTGCCACCCCCATAGTGCTTTTTTAGGCAAGGCTCAAAAGACAAACCCACCACTGTAAATAGCACAAGTAACAAAAAACTGAGGGTAATGCTACTCAATGCCAGAAGTCTAAACCTCAAAATGTATGCACTCGAGGCACTCCTCAGTATGGATACAATCGATATATGTGCAGTAACAAAAACCTGGTTTAAGGCTACAGGGAGCACCCCAGCACTACCAGGCTACAACTCATACCATACATTTCAGCCACAAATCCCGGACCGAAATACAAAAGGCGGGGATGTATTCATATTCATCAAGGATTCTCACACCTCCAGGTTAGTGGCACAGCATGATGCTTGAGAAATCATCCATGTGCAACTAACAATGGGCAAAACTGCAATTAAAATTGTAGCTTGCTACAGATTACCCACCATGTCCCAGTACCCCCATTCTGCATTTCTGGAAACACTGGGAAACATAAAGGTCCTACCAAACACCCTGATATGGGGGATTTCAATTATCCAAACATTAACTGGGAGAACTACTCAAGTACTAACTCCCTTGCCCAACATTTCCTAGAATTTATAAACTCAAATGCCCTGGTTCAACTGGTCAACACTCCCACCAGAGGTAGCAACATATTGGACCTGGTCATCACCAACATGAGCGACTAGTCTACACTGCAGGTCAACCCCTTGCTGGTTAGATCTGACCTTAAACAAAACATTTTGGATATCCACATTCCGCCCCCACCCCCGGACAAGGAAACCACTGTGAAAAACTTTTCAAAAGCAAACTTCACGTTACATAAGACCGAGGTGGAAAGTTTCAAAGCCCCCATGCTGAAGGATAACACTGTCCAAGCTGCAAAATCCTTTACTAATGCATTCTACGGGCACCTACAAGAATGCATGGATCATGTCATCCCAAGCAAAACAAAGGCTCACTCCTCCAAGAAAAAGAATCCAGTCTAGTGGACTCCTGCCATAAACAAGCAATAAAATAGAAAGAGGAAACTAGTACAGAAAAGAGTAAAATCCTAAGAAGGGAAGACATCCCTGATCAGTATCAGCAAGAAATTACGATCCCTCATAAAATCATCCAAGGCGAGCTTTGAGAGAAAAATTGCCAAGGACTCCAAAGATAACCACAAGGCATTCTTTAGCTATATCAAGAATCTAAGTGGCAATGCTCAGATATGCTCAGAGTTAGTGCAGAATGACACAAAATACACTGAAATGACCAATATCACCAACATCCTGGCAGACAGGTTCAGCGCAAACTTTACCACCCTCTCATCCCCAAAAATGTCCTATAACCATACCAGAAGAATGTAGAGTCCCTGAAATCACAGACACACAGGTTAAAACAGCCCTCTCTAAAGCCACAAACACAGCATCAATGGGACCGGACGGTATCCCAGGCTGTGTCCTACACGAGCTCAAAGACGAACTAACCCCTCACCTAAACACACTGTTCAAACTCAGTCTCTCTACAGGCTATGTACCCATAGAGTGGCACACAGCAGTGGTTATTCCACTCCAAAAAGGTGGAGTCACAACAGATGCCAGGAACTATCACCCTATAAGCCTGACTAGCTTTGTCTGCAAAGCTATGGAGTGGATCATCATGGAACTCATTAACAGAGACATTGGGAGCCTCCAATCACTGGACCCTACCCAGTATGACTTTGTTAAGGGCAGAACATGCCTCCTAAACCTGGTGGACTTCTTTGAGACAGTTACCAAGGCTATAGATGAGGATAAGGTGGTACACACAGCCTATCTAGACCTCACTAAGGCCTTCAACACCATTCCCCATTCAGGTATTATAGACAAGCTCACCAGTCTGAACATAAACCCCTACATCACAAGATGTGTTGCCAACTGGCTCACAGACAGAACCCACATGGTGAGAGTTATGGGAGCTAGGTCCGACTCTAAACCGGTTACAAGTGGTGTTCCCCAGGGCTCAGTCCTACTACCCCTCCTGTTCGGCATATACTTCTCAGAGGTACAGGCAAGCACAGTAGGACTATGGCTAACCAAGTTCGCAGACAACTGCAAATTAGGGGCTATAATTGACTCTCTGGCTGACACAGATATCCTCCAAAAGGGTCTCACTGAGACAGATTCCTGGTGTCAAAATCATGACCTCAAGCTAAATGCTAAAAAGTGCATCCCCTTTGGAAAAAAAAAAAAGTACCCACAAACTACCACATAGGTGGTAGTCCCCTAAATACGAAAGACGTAATAAGGGATCTGGGGATCCAAGTAGATAGTAATCTCACCTTTGATAATCACATTGCCAAAGTGGTTAGGAAATCCTTCTATGTGTCCCACCTAATCACAAAAGACTTCCAGATCAAAAGAGGTCATTGTGCCCCTCTACTCATCACTCATCAGACCCATCAGACCCATCATAGAGTACAACACCCCATTTGGGATGTACCTTACAAGACAGCTGAAACAGCTGGAAAGACCACAGAAGTACAACACCAAGTGGATCACTGGCCTCAAACAGATGCCCTATGCAGCTCGACTGAAGAAACTCCAGTTGTACTCGGTTGCATACCGCCTCCTTAGAGGTGATCTCTGCCTGACATACAAGGCATGTCCAACCCAGAATTGATGGACAAGCTCCACCTAAAGAAAACCTTATCTCCTCGAGCCACACGCTCTAGGGATCTAACCCTCACCACAACAATAAATAGGATGTGCTGGAGGGATAGATTCCTGTCCCAGAGACTTCCCATGTTTTTCGAACAAAATTCCAGTCTACATTAGGCAGAGCTCCTTGCTAACACTCTTCAAAAGAAACCTTGACGAGTGGATGGGAAACAGAAAGTTTACCCTGGGAATCACTTCAGTGGCTCTGCTGGACAGAGGCACAGGGAAGTAATCTAAGGGGGCAGCAAAAGCCACCATATTCTGGCTAGGCTTATAAATGCCTTTGGGCAGATTGCCTAGTACCTACCTATGTTCGCAGGACATCAAAGGCAGACTGAAGGCATATTTCCAGCAGCTTTTGAATGATGAAAACCCCACAGATGCTGTGCTGCCCCAGACAAAGCCTATGATGAGAGAAAAAGAGGAGCTCGCCCTAGAAGAAGTAAGGATAGCACTAAGGAAAATAAAGTCAGGGAAAGCAGCAGGCTCAGATGAGGTCACAGCAGATATGATAAAGATGCTGGGTGAGATAGGGGAGAAATGGCTCCTGAGGGTACTCATAGCAGTTTGGAGAGAAAGACATCCCAAAATGATTGGAGAATAAGCATACTCATCTCAGTGTACAAGAACAAAGGGAAACCCACAATTGTGGGCAGTACAGAGGTATCAAACTCCTGTCGTGATAGTTCTGGAGAGGGTGATTGCTAAATGTATATGCAGAGTAGTAGAAAATAAGATAGGAACTTAGCAGGTTGGATTCAAATCAAGATGCAGAATAACTGACCTGATGTTTGCGGTGAAGCAGATAGTCAAGAAGAAGCTAGAGATGAGGAAAGAGTCCAACTGGGCATTTCTAGACTTGGAGAAAGCATATGACAAGGTCCCAAGAAAGCTGATTTGGGCAGTACTGCAGTGGTTTGAAGTCCTTGAAACTTTGGTAGAATTAGTACAGACTATGTACAAGGACACAATGACTCAATTGCAAACAGAGTTCAGACTCACAGAGAGGTTTCCAGTTGGTGTGGCTGTGCACCAGGGATCAGCTCTGAGCCTACTGCTATTCATACTGGTGATGGACTACATTAACAAACAGGTCAGATGGGATAGATCAACAAAGCTGATGTATGCAGATGATGTAGCATTACAGGCAGACTCTGGGAAAGAACATCAGCAAAGGATAAGGAAATAGTATGCAAAACTGAAGGTACATGGTATGAAACTAAGTGCAGAAAAGGCTGGTAATGGCAGCAAATTGGGGAAATGAGAAACAGCTGAGAACTGAGATAGAAGGGAAGATAGTGTAAAAGTATCTGGGAAGGGTGGTTGAGAAAAAGGGAAATCTGAATGCAAAGGTTAAAGTTAGACTCAGAGGGGCTGCAGCCAATTGGCATAGAGTGCCAGGTGGATTGTATGACAGAAGAATGCCCAATAAGCTGAAAAATAAGGTATATGGTACAGAAATCTGGGCAGTAAACCAGAGAAGATGAGAAAGTTAGAGGGGATGAACATTAAGTGTCTGAGAAAGGTGGTAGGATGCACACTGTGGGACCGACAAACAAACGAGGACACAACAGCAGAAACCAAAATAGCTCCAATTGCAGAAAGGATGAAAGAGAGTGGATTACATTGGTTTTAGCACATCTACAGAAATGCAGAAGATAGTCTGCTGAGGAAGATTTGGGACAGACAGGAAGATGGCAAGAAGAAATGATGGCTTCCAGCAAAGAGGTGAATGGCTTATGTAAGAAAAGATTTGCGACAGTCAGGCATGAGTGTCGAATAAGATAGAAGCGTGGTATTGAATCTAGAGAAATGGTGACAGTTAATATAATTCCCCCCTGACCCTAAGTAGAAAATGGGAAAAGGGGGTTGATGATGATGATGTCTTGTTCATTACACTTAAACATATCCCTGAACCACATTTTACATGACATATAGACTGTATGTTGTAGTAGAAGCAGTTTATAAGACTATTAAGTATTCTTTTTAATCTGGGAGACAGTTTTCTATCATGCTGGAGGGTAGTAAAGCATTCGTAATGCCCTACCACAGCTTTTATCACCCAGAGTCCTCAAAACTGACATTCTGTCATTTAATATTGTCCCAGAGCATTCTGTAACCACAAGTCCAAAATGATGAAACCTAGATTAGGGTTAATAATTTTTTTTAAGAAACATAATACACATAAAAATTCCCCCTCTTATATCATATGCATCTTGTTTTTCTACCAAGATAAAACTCACCCACAGTTTTGTCAGCATTCATTCATAAAATCCAATGAGAATTGTTGAAATCACTATTCATTTGCCAGCATAATGCCGTCACTTGAAATGAAGGAGAAAACATTACCTAAAACCCTAATAGAAAAGGGAGTTGAATAAGGCAGATGATTTTGTATACAGAATATGGTACAGATGGAGATTTATCAGGTGAAAGTAGCAGATGGAAAGATTCATCTTGAATGCAAGGAAATGTAGCTGAAATTAGCTACTAAGGCTTCGACAGACAGGACTAGTGCATCCTTATCTGTAAAAGAGGAAATGATAGGTATCAGTACTCAACAAGGAAGGGATTTGTATCCAGAATGCAGATGTGAAAAGAAATATGCAAGGTTGGTAAATAGTAAATATGGGAAGAAGATGGAGAAATTAAGAAGTAGGTGAGGAACAGTGGATTATATAATTATATCCAAAGAAGAAGGGGTGAGGTGTTGAGAAGGTGATAAATAGAATCACAGGTGAGAGCCAGACTAACTGCCCATGTGGACCAGTTTTATCTTAGCCAGTTTCCCTTAGTGAGAATCAAGTTGTGTACTTCTTATCTATGAGGTAAACACTTTAACCATTACGCTACCCCCAATCATTGATCCAGTGGACATCTAATGATGATCCAATGGGATCAGTATATAAGATGGTTACACTGGTGACTCAAAACTCCCCTTCAACAGAGTCAGATTATAATAGCTGTGATTTGCGATCCTGCCAGGCATCCACAAATTTAAGCCCTCATAGCCATCTACTTACTATCTGCAATAAAATACTTTTATTTAAAAATAATGCTATGCACAGCACTGCATTCCTAAATCATTTTAGTTACCTTGTATGCGGAACATAAAAACTGCAAACAAAATATTTTTGTTTATTAATACTAAAAATAAATCACTAAGACACCCAAACTATTTACTGTTTTGTACTCATGGTGCCTACCATTTCAGCATGGACATCACATGCTAAAGTTACTCTATTTATTTATTTCTTCATTTGTAAGTGACAAAACATTTGTTTAATAAATAAATAAATAAATACATAGACTGAGGCAATCCTGTTTCTGTTCTTTACTTTCACATGATTCATAGGGCTGGCAAAGAGCAAAAAGCAGGGGAATATTAAACAATGAAGTGGATAGTTTATAAATGTTAAGCCACTTCTTGCTGTGTGCTGCTTCAGTTGTGCGATTGCGATTACACAGTTTGAATGATAGTAAAACTGTTATTTCATTACATTGTCAGTTTTGCAGTCACACGAGTACAATAGTAAAACAACATGTTTCACCCTACTCTGCTTATAATTTCAGGATAAATGCATTGATGCTATTTGGATTATTTCTATACATAACCACCCACTGTTCACAGGGCTACTTCTAACCCCCACTCCCTATTTGAGGCTACTTCACTTGCATGATTATAGGATAAAAATACAGATTGTTCATATTATTTTTTCTGTTAGCCCTATCTTAGCAATAAAACAGATCAAATCTTAGGATAGATTATAGATTTTGAGGTAGAATTTTCCACATCCAGGACACTTAAGAAAAGCGTGGCAGTTGAGAGTCGAAATATGTACATGTCAGATGAAAGCAATTGTTATTCATGTGTACTTTGCATATATTTCTACTTTAGTAGCATGCATTATCTATAGTTGTAGGTTTATATTTCTGCTGCAATACACTTTTTGTCTATATTTCTATTTGTTTTACAAGCTCAAGTTATTGTATTTCTGTATGTTGTTCCATGCTTGTTTCATTTTTCTCCCTAGTTGTGGTTGAAATAGGTCTTTGGACCAGTCTACTTAGGCATGATAGTTACATAATTGTAGTGATTTATCATAACAAGAATGCTTATCCTGTGTGGTCTATGAAAGGAGCACATGTGAGTAATAATGAATGAGACCAGGGGTGTTGAGTGGTCAAAAGAGTTCTTCAGTGAAGGACAAAGAAGTGAATGGTTACTCATCCCTCTTTGGAAGGGAGTAGAACACTGTCAAGTGTATAGAGTAATAGTGCTCTGGGCTCCATGTGGGCTCCTCAACTTTTTATTGTTATTTATATTTACAGAGTCACACATCTGAGGTCTACACAGTAAACTATAGGGCTAGAATTTCTGGGGGCAGGAAGCTGCCTATGAAAATGACTGACCCTGCTGTCATGATCAGATTTAAAGGTTGTTAGTCTGACTTTGAAAGATTAGTATGCATTTGTGCAATGCAAGCTAGTATCCTTTGTTATGGGCATTTTTGTATTATAATCAGGCATGAGGTATACATAGTCAAGTGGTTGCAATTTATGGGTGCAGGCATTTGTGAATTATAATGGTAGTAGATGAAGTGGTTTTTTGAGGTTGAAATGTTCTGAAATGGGTTATTAATAAATGTTGCTCCAGCTCTTGCTGGATAAATGTTCAGCATTACTCATATTCAAAATGAACATAAGCGAATTATCTTATTAAACAATAAATATAATTGAAACTGCTGGGGATTTAAGTACACACTTAAAACAACCTAGAAAATATAGACAAAAGAACATATTCAGTTATACCTGATAAAAAAATAAAGTTGTGCAATGGGGCCCATGGTTTGAAAACCAAAGAGGGCCAAAGATATTCTTAATTCGCTGCTGTTTTCCTATTAGTTGCAAAGATGTTTGAAGGTGGGATAAGGAAGAGTTGGGGATGTGGAGAGGAGGCAGAGGTAGGCAATTTGCATATGTTATGGCAGTGCCATACAGTGATACATTTATGGAATAGTTATACACTGAAGTGAGAAAGAGTGTGCAAGAAGTGAGTCCCAAAATGTTGAAAGATCATACTTAAGTGTTAAGTGGACTGTAGGGTAGGTGGAGAGGGCAGGACAAAGTACACATATTATAGCTTGGAAAATGTGTAAGAAGTATTACAGCTAAAGGCTGGAAGGTCTAAATAAGTTGTGGAGAAGAGACACTGAAGGTCAATAATTTGAGAACATATAGGCATATACAGCAGTCCAGGGGGATAAGAAATGTAGCGAAATGGTGCATAATAAAATGAGATAAAATACCAGACAAGTATATTAGATGATAATATATATAACATCTATAAGTGTATTATGCCAATTTCTAGAGGGCTGTATGGGTATCACAATTTATATTCCATGTTACCTTAGTGTATATGCACTGTCAAGAGTTATAGTTAAAAGGGTGTGGAAGTTTGCCAAAGGAGGGTGGGGGTCAGGGTAAAATAAAAATATAAATTAATACTATGGTGTTAAACTGTAAAGACTGCAGTATGTGTTCAAAAAGTTATCTAAAGTATATTTCTGTGTATATTATTATTGCATAACAACAGATAATATTAAAAGAAAAAAAGGATTTGATGTTTTTTCAATGAAAATGGTATTGTATGTAATGGAAATAATATATATATAAACCCTATGTAATGCAAATAATATACATATATATAAACCCTTAGACAAAACAGGAAAGTGGAATATAGGCATGACTCTTAAGATGTGTGATACATGAAATGTCTTGTACTATGAGGTTGGTGAGATTTTTGTGTGATGAGTTGCTTAAATATCAGAGTACATATATTTACTATAGCTCATCATTTAAACCCTGGTGTTTTCCTGAGATATTCCAGTATAAGCCCAACATGAATGGATTTTTTTATTTGTTCATCTATTTTAATTTTTCTCACTTTATTTTGTATAATTTATCATTTTTGGTGAATATATTCTAGAGGCATCGCTGCAATTTTGATTCTTCTCAGTTGTGACTTTGGAGTAAATGTTTTTTAATGGTGTGCTTATATTATACATTATGTTCAATGAAGGGAAGGTAGCCTCAGGTGTGCAGGAAAATAGGTTTAATAAATCATAAAAACAAGAAGTAGGATTAAGGGCTTTCATCTTACAACACACACAGACTTCTTCAGAATCAATATTACATCTACAAAAACTTTCTAAATCCCCCACCCTCAAAATCACATGAGCATTCCCCTCCAATTAAATCTAAAGTCAAATAAAAGCTGCAATTAAGAAACGGAAATGCGATTAAAAAGTACAAAACAAAAATGAAGTTAAAATAAGTGTTAAACACAGTAGGACATAAGTCTCAAAACACTCCCAATAAATAAGTGATCATTCAATCCAGGTAAAATAGTGGCATTTAAATTAAGCAGCTAGTGTAATTCTCATTTTTTTAAAAAAATCTTTTCACGGTCCACCCTTAGGATTCCTCACAACTTATTCCAACCAAAAAATAACAAATGGTGCTAAGGATGCTTTGTAATGTGTTTGAACAAAACATTTTTGGCATTCTATTTCATGATTTCCAAAAGGTACTAATAAATATGTTCTTTTAACTTCCTTTGGGTTTTCTCCACATAAAACCCATCACATTTTTTACATTTAGCCAGGTAGACTATGCTTTGGTGTTACAATTACAATAAAATCCCAGTTTAATGACAAAATATTTAATTTTTACAAGGTCAGCCACCAAAATAAACTTACACTGGGGGCAGAACCCACATTTAACTGTACCATGTTTTCTGTTGCTGACAAGTCCACTAATGTGACTCTCCATTTCCAACATATTCTTAAAAATATGCCCTTCTGGTACAACGCTAAGGGTTTTGCCCCACTTTGTCAACCACTCCATTAAAAAAAGAAAATATATACTAGTTTTTGTACAACACCTCCCTGATGTAACTGGACTTAAGAGTAAATGTGGTAATAAAGGATAAAGTGTGTTTTTTCCATTGGGTGGGCTACCAGCAAACAACACATGCACACTACTATATGAGGATTTTAACAAGGGCAAAATCTCTGCTTGATTTCTTTGAGGTGCAACACTATGACTGACACTGTTAACTAAAACTGAAGTATATCCACTTGCCACGAACATGCCCACTAGTTATAGACACTCATCTTCAAACAAACTATGCTCCAACACCATTCTAACCAGTCTAATAAATTGCCCTTTAATAGTGTCTCTTTTTTGATGCTCCAGATGATTGCTAGAATAGTGCAACAAAGTGTAGGAATAGGTGGGTTTTCTGAATACAGTACTCACAATATACTGTCTGCTAACATCTTTGAAAATGTACATGTCTAAATAATTAATAGTCAACCTATTGTAAACAAAAGTGAACTTCAAAAACATAGTAGTGGAATTCAAATAATCAATAAAAGGCTGAATATCTTCACTGAGTTTGTCCAGCACAATAAAAATGTCACCCAAGTAACGCACATACAACTTGATGGAATTGAGAACAAACCTATTCAGCAAAAGCCTTTTCCCATTGAATAAGCACAATGTTATCAAAAATGGGGGCACTGTATGCCCCCATAGCAATGCCTTTAGTTTGCTAAAAATATTGGCCATACAGGTACTCAAATTGTTCTTAAACACCAGTTCCATGAACAAAACCAAAATACTAACTTTGTTATTGTCCAAGGTAGTTGATTCTAGTAAAAAATCCTGGAACCATTCCAAGCCTATGGAATGAGGTATAACATTGTAAAGCTCAACTAGGTCCACAGTAAGAAAGACATAACTATCAAGAGTAACCCAATTGTTTCATCTTGAGCAACAAATCACAGGAATCCCAACACAAATGAGAAAAATGTTCCAATCATTTTTAACTTAAATTCAATGTATTTAGCCAAAGGATTAATTTCAAACATCTTTCACTGACTATAGGTCTCGTTCATGGATCAGTGGTGCTTTTATGTATCTTTGAGATGCAAAGTAGAGAAGGCACCACTAGAAATTTCATCTTAAGAAAATGAAACAATTCAGGTGTAATCTGCCCTTGAACTATCAAGTCTTTCAAGTAGTAATCAATTTTCTTGTATGCCATAGGAATCATATTTAAAGAGACCTCATTGTAAAAGCCACTCTGCCAGACATATTCATTCATTCGTTTGAGGTAGTCATTCTTACTCATGATAACAACCCCATCCTCTTACATGATTTCATCACTCTCATGTCTTTATTATAAACCAAACTTGTC
The DNA here is from genome assembly GCF_019279795.1 of Protopterus annectens. NCBI lineage: Eukaryota > Metazoa > Chordata > Ceratodontiformes > Protopteridae > Protopterus > Protopterus annectens. The sequence continues at coordinate 1,043,095,056 of NC_056727.1, read as the reverse complement.
AATAATGTATACTCTGCTTGAGTCAAATTGTGTGGGCTGTGATTGTGAACCCGACATTGACATACATACCTAAAATCATTCTCACATAATTTTTCAAAAACAAGTAAAGGTAATGAAAGAGGGGGGTTGAAATTGCTGCTACAATGTAAAACCTTAGCACAAACATGGCCCTTGACCCATGGGCTTGGGGTGGTTGTGTCAGCCATGTTTCAGTTAAAAGTATTGTGAATGGTCATAAAAAGGCAATAAATTCACCCCCCACCCCATGTTACTGTTATTGTGATGATGGTGTCCTTACCTTTTGCTTAACTTCTTACAGGACCATACTCCCTAGGAAGTGGGAAGTCATGTGCACATGATAAGCCAACCATTTTTATTTCCTTACTGATGGGCATTTGACAGAAATATAATTTATCCATATGTGTTCGGTGGGTGTTAGGACTGTTTGTGTGTATTGTTGTACTGAGATAGTGGCACCAGTGTTAGTTTATTAGCATATATTAAATTGTAGTAGTATAGGTTTTAATTTCTTTCCTGTGTTTGTTGCTTATTATCAAGTGTAAGACTCCTACCACATGATGTCAGAGTATCAGCCGACTCTGATTATGATGGTGGCCAAACAGAGGAATAGTTTGGGGAGTGCAGAGGTTGAATCTGATACTGAGGTTGCCATTCAGCCATTCACTGTATTTCCATCAAGCACAGCCAGTAGGCCTATACAAACCTATTCCCATGATCCCTCAGATATCGGACAGGTAGAGGGTGAGACACTTGATCAGATTAGTGTGGTTACTGTGGCTTTGGCACCTGTTGACTCCAGCTATAGTCAAAGCATAGGTAAGGTGGCACATTTGAGGGTTGTTAACATCTATATTACCTGATCAAATGTTTAGGTTAACGAATACCTAAACATCGATCTGGTAATATCAAAAAATTAAAATAATGAATGGCTGATTTAACGTAGGGAATAAATTCCCACAGCCGCAAAAAAAAAAAAAAAAAAATTTAACCAAAATGAAGTGGGGGGGCTTTGTTCTCCACATCCCCAACAGTCCCCCAACCCTCCCTAACTAAATATACCAATTCTGAGATTGCTCTACAGTAGGGGAGGGGGCAAAATCCACATAACGGCCATGGGAATTCTTTCCCCTGCATTAAATCGTCCGTTTGCGTTTTTTTGCTTTTGCTATTACCAGATTGACATTTAGGTATACGTTCAATCAGGTAAAAGAACCCGGTTGTTAAGGGTGCTCAGAGGTGGCCTGCTCTCCACTCTTCACCTGATACTAGTGTGTCTTTCTGTGCCACTCAATGTATGCTTGTGGCCATCATAGAGGCACAGTCACATTCCAATAGAGCCTCTGAGGAAATACTTAGGGTTGTAGATGTGGCACAGGATGACATGCATGACTGCCTCTGCCATGTTGCATTTCAATGGATTGGATGAATGGCACATTGGAATGGGAGGTGTCTATGATGAAACATTTGCTGGAGGGGGACAACATCCATGTGGACATAGGTCAGCCACATCATCTGATGTTAGCCGATGTGGCCATGCCCGATCATACTGCTATAGTGCCACTACTTCTAAAACTCCATTAGTGATTGAGGTGGCCACACCCAGACATGGTAATCCATGTGGTCATGGTCCTGGATGTACTAGTGAGGAAAGCTCATACAGCAGACATCAGTGATGTTCAGGTAGTGGTAGTGCATTTGACGGTGGAGAAGGATGTGCCAGTGTAACTCCTGGCAGAGCCATTTCCTGCACTTGGGGATGACGGTGATGAACTGTTATCTCTACCATGCATGGCTGACACCTGTCTAAAGTAACAGTATGTAGAGCTAGCACAGAGCTTGACTGTGTTTTGAAGGCACTCACACACCAATTTCACCTTCAGTGCCCATACAAAAACACACACATAACAGTTACATGGTTCAGTCATGAGGCTTACAGCTCATTCTGTCTCAGTGGCCATTTGATACTTTATCCAAATATCTGCCTGTTTGTCTTTCTTTCTCACATGCACGCTTTACCTTTTATGTCAGTCTCGGCCTCTTAGCACCCCCCCCACACACACACACACACAACACCCTGTGCAAATGATGATAACTGCACCGTATCCTTGTTTTCTATCTTTTGAATTCAGGGAATACATACATCTTTTGTCTGATGCTCAAGATGCATAGCTGACTTAGTGTTTAGTATATCTGTGTTTGTGATGCTGTTTTGCAAATTGTACTGCCTTCTTACAGGTTTTTGGAATGTGCATATCCCTCCCAACCTCTTAGACTAACAGAGGTGAAGCAAGCCATAAAGAAAAGTGAGACACAGACCCAAAAATAGGGAGATTATTTTAAATATTTTGGTCTTATAAATTTAGTTGATAGAATAACGAGTTTTGCATTACTATATGATTTTTATGAGGGATATGAAGTCTGAAACTGAAATGTATGTTATTATTTTCTAACTTCAATCTTTAATGATTTTGCCAGGACAAAAGTATGAGGCAAAACTGTGGGCATTTTGTGAAAATGTGTACATTTGAGAGGTATAAATGTGTGGGTCTTTGATGTATGAGGCCTATTAGTTACTAGAGGAGACGTATTGACTGCTGCCACATTATACTTACTTACATTAGCAAGTAACAGTATGCAAGGATATGCTATTCATTTATATTTTTAGACATTTATTTTTCTGTTCCAGGTTCAACACTTGCCTTGGAAATCTGGCAGTTACAAAAGTTTTAATTTGGGACTGATTGATGCTAACACTACACCGCCATTACATGGGAAATAAAGATTGTGAGCCTTGCCTGGCATCAATGTTACTGTATGTATGTGGATAGGATGAAAGTTTTAGCCCCTTAGCTGGTGAGAGTGTGTGCTATCCATTGCCTCTTGGCCAGTGTATACCTATGTCTGCTTACACCCACAAGTGTTTCCCTCTGTGAAGGCTGACCTACATGTGGCTGTGGTGACCTTGCCAGTGGTGGGCAATGTGTGAACACTCCCCTTGCTGTTCCTGCTGAAACTGTTTTCTCAGTATAATATTGTGAAGCATGGCCCAGATGGTGAAAATTTCAAAACATGTACTGGGACTGTACTACAGGGCCCACCAGATCATGACTTCATCAGCCCAAACACATGCTCTATAATATTTCTTGCTTGAGCATGTGCCTCACTATAGTGTTCTTCAGTTGGTCTGTGTGCATTTCTGATGGGCATCATCAACCACAGTTCCAGTGCATAACCTGCATCCCTCAGTAAATGACCCTGTGGAATATCCACCCTCAAAAACATCTGATACAGTTGAGAGCTGTGCTTGATATGTGATTTGTGGTAACTGCCTGGGCTGCCAGCACACACATTCAGGATGATTCCCTTAGCACTGCACATGACCTAGAAGTTAATGGTGTGAAAACCCTTTCTGTTTATGTTCACCATGCCCTGTTCCTCAGGTGGTTCTTTGATTTCTGCATGTGCACAGTCTATGGCATCCAGGACTTCAGGGTAGTGTGGTACAGGGTAGAACTCCTGCATAGTCGTAGATCTGTCCTCAGGTGTATGGGAGATATATGCAGTCACTGGAATATTGTAGCATAGCATTCAGGAATTGAAGTAGGATCCTGGATGCTGATGCCTGTGATGCCCCCAGCATATCTCATTAAGGTTCCTGTAGTTAAAATTCTAAGTGATACACAGACCTTTGTCTCCACCGGTATTGGTTCCCCTTGGTTTGCCCTTGCTCTCAGTTGAGGATGACGGAGGTTGCAGAGTTCCTGTAGTGTGCCTCTGTCCACCTTGTAGTTTTCTACAATTTCCACCTCATGCAAACCATGTAAAGTTGAATGGGGTCTAAACACCCTTCTCCTTCTTGGCTGAGGCCTATTAGCAGCAGCAGAAGCAGCACAGACTTGAAATAAGAGTTATAGTGGCCCCTAACATTGTTTCTGTGTAGACTAGTTTCTGTGGCTGTATTCCAATAGGTTTTAGAAGTCACAGGGAAAACCAGCACTGAATCTAAACAATTGTTTTATAGCTTGTTGAATAGCTCCTCTATCTTGGATTGTTGAGTATCATACAGTTCAGCTGCTTATGCTGTAATTAGCATGCCATGATGTTTACCATGTTTGCATAGCTCTACATGGTGTGTAGAGCCACTTACTGTATACCAAATGGTGTGCTATTGTGACGCACACACGGTTTTAGCAGACCATGTAGGCTTTATTGAATCTACACCTTAGTTTATTTAAGTACATGATGTGGGGGAACAAATTGCATAGGGAGGTCTGGTCTCCTAAAAGGAAAAAACATGTTTTTTTTTTTGTTTTGTTTTTTTTTTTTTGTTGTGGGCAGACCTTGAACAGTTTGCTTCCTCTTGCCTTAGCCTTCCTTCCCCAACAAGCTCCTTATCTAAGTAAACTTGGGCCTGCATTCTGACTTCAATTCCACATTTTTTGTAATCACATAGGTTTCATTTTTTTCTCTTCATGTCTTTACTGCATCATGCCAATGGGTCCTCCTCATTTCATTGTTCTTTTGCAAAATGTATGTTAGATGTACTAACTCTGTGTTGCCCTCAAGACTTCTTCAGACATCTTGTTTAATGCAACCGTAAAAAAAAATGTTTCTACTCCTCTCCTTTCCTTTCTTATTTCCATATTATTTACTGTCATACTTCCCAAAATATTGGTAACTGTCCTCCTTTTAGGACTGGCAGTCACATGACTGTATGATTACTGTTGAACAATGACTCATCCACAAAAACAGATGTTAGTCCCCTGCAGTGGTTTAGAGTAAGCCAAACATGCTCTGTTTGACAAAATATGTGGCTCTAATCAGGCAAGCACAAGACAGGAAACAATTCAGCACACCAAATAAGTACAGTTCCAATTCAAAGAACCAACGGAGAGGGAAATTATTCAAAAATGCATTATAGACAAGTTTTCATGCTTCGTAGCCATGTAGTCCTCTGTTAAAAAGTATGTTTCACTTACCAGATGAGGTAATCAATGGTCACTGTTATACTTTATAAGACTTTTAGTGGTTCCCTTGTTGTTGTTATATAAGATACAAGGACCACAGCATTTAACAAATAATGAATAAATTATCCCATGTCTATGGTTCTTCCCACCTTTGTCCATTCAGTGCTCTCTGGAGACCCATTACAATGATTACCATGCTTCAGTCTTCCATTGTCTTTAGATTGAACTTTAGCTTTAAGTTAGAGATCTGCCATTTCCCTTCCCAGCTGCACTTTCAACATCCCATCAAAATTCATTGTTTTTTCTTACCTCACATGTCTTCTTATTACTTTATCCTATTCAAGTTGTATATTGCCAGCCATTGTTTCCTTGCTTGTTCTGTACCAAGAGCATGCAGTCAATGCAAGCATTACCATACCCCATCTTTTACCTGGCATTACATATTTCTCTTATGTCTTATGTTCATTTCCTCCTGCACTGATGCACGTAGACTTCTAGTACTGCAGTACATCACTCTCACATCAGTACGTTTACCTTTGGTCTTTGCAATACCTCTCTTCTCACATTATTATTTCCTTCTTCATGTATTCCCCCTTCTCTCCCAGTAGTACATTTATCTTGTCAAGTATTTTATAGTGGACTGTAGTTTAGTGTCTTTCTCTACCCCAGCTCCAAGTATATTTTGTGCGTTGGGGCATGGATGCCAAATGCTCCATGGTACGCATTCTCCAGCCTCCCATCTGGTGCCACAGTCACTTATTCTTACCCGTCTAATAGCGGTAATCCTTCAGCCATCTATTAAGCTTAGTTCTCCTTTACTGCACTCTACATATATATTACCTGAAACATTGCAGAGATGGGCAGCAACTGTTTAAATCTGTACAAAGCTCCTTTTTTCCATCTTTGCCTTTTCATGTGTATCAAACATCAGACCATTTGTCCACACATTAACAATAACTATGTGGCTTATCTCACAATTTCCTAATTGTTCTCAACAGCCTTCATTTGCGCTACATAGCATAAGGTGAAGCCATGGAGCATCTCCCAGTCAGACCTAGCTCCTCATTGTCCATCTAAGGTTATGTTCAATGGAATATCATGACAGATGTATACAGACACCCCTTATAGCTTCCTTTACTCATCTTTTTTTTTCTTTTGATTTATCCACTCCTTACTATAATTTCATGTTTGTTATTACCCAGTCATCTAAGACTCATTACATATTTTCTCTTGTCCCAAATTTCTCTTACTGTCTTGAATGATCTCACTGCATAAACACAGTGATTAAAAATGGTTCCTCCTATTTTATGCCATTAAAATAAATGTTGTACATTCAAGTCATTTGATAGATTTATGATTCTTTCACTCAGCTTTTATCTGACGCATCATCCCTTGCAAAATGACATCAAACTCAGACCCATTTTAGTAACCCGTTGTTCTTTTAAAGTATTCCTTAAACTTTGGAATAACATTCTCTATATTCTGCATCACATTCCCTGTACGTTTCCTTTCTGAAAGGTGCTCCTCACCCCTCCCCCTATTTATAATTATGTATCTAGCTACAATGTTCTGGCATTATCTTAATTAGGCACATGTGTTGTTCTTGTTTCTTTCTTTGCATTACCTCATATTCATATGTTTAAGGCATCCTTGCCAAAATGAATTTTAAGATGTCCTTAACTCACTGCTGCTATACAATAACATAAAGTCTCAGCTGTATAATAAACTTCACTTAGCACTTGTCATAAGTGTGTTGCTAAAATTTATTGTAATTAACTTCTCCATTACAATAGTACTTCAATTTATTTTATCCTGATATTACTAATATTGTTTGTAAGTGTGTCTTGTAGAGCTTTTGTCTTTCTAATTTTTTCAAGTCTTTTGGGTTTCTAATACCATGACGGGAATGGACCCCATCCCTAAGTCAAAGTATGATTCAAGTTCATGAAATTACTATTGTTTCAATCTTTGATGTTAGCCAGAAGTACTCTTTGCAGCACTTGCAATGTGCCCAGTAATGACTCTGGAGTTACATGTATCGGTGACATATCTAAGTACGATTGTAAATTCTTTTTTATATGACCTTATTGCTCTGACTATTATTGGAGCTGTCTAGGTATACTTCTTCCACATTGCTCTTGTTTCTGCCTGCAAATCCTGGTATTTTATGACTTTGTGTATCTCTGTACATAAGACACTGTAGTCACTGGGTGTAACAATTTCAATGATCAACACTAGGTTTGCCTTCTTTTCATGGATACTGTAGCTGGTTTTCTCACATCTATTTTTATTTTATTTTCCCATTGTAGGAATGTTTCTGTGTCTTGTGGATTCTATACTGTCATTTTTCCAGTCCTGGCATCAGTGTGCCTACCAGGATTGGGCACTTTTTTTATCCTGGGTTCTGTGCACCCATCTAACTTTTTTATTTTTTAATCTACTTCTGTCTATGATATATGCTGTATAAAATGCAGTCTATATATCAGTGTCATCTTGGAGAGATTTTGTGAATAACAGGGTCTACCTCACAAAGGTACACACCAAGACCTGAGTATGAATTCAATTCCAGCAATACTACTCTCCTTTGCTTGCTAATTTATCATCTCTCCTTTGGACTCCTTATCCTTGGAACTCTGTTGATATTAACTAACATCATTCAGAAAATAAAATTTGACAAATATAAACAAATATATACAATGTGTTAATTTGCAGGCCTCTGTGTGACAAGAACTGTAGTGCAGATCTATACTCAAATTAATGTTTTCAATATGCAATATATTGTCATTGACTAAAACATAATTGGTAATTTATATGTGACTTTTTCATGTATAAACATCTAGTGGTATGCAGCTCAGTGATGGAATTGGTCATTGTGTTGTGAATAGGATTCCTATTGTGCACCCCCCAAACGATCAGATCTAATCAGTCCTGACTTGAATTAAATTATTACTGGTGTCTCCAAGTGATCCTTATTCAATAACTAAATGTATTCTGGTTAAACTGTCTTCTGTTTTTGCCTATCTCGTTAAGTGAGCTAAATCAGTAGCAGTGGAGAAGACATGTAACTTGGATGGGATGGTGGTTGGACCCTTAGGTCAGAAGATGAAGTTCAAACTGGATGAACTAATTTCTTTAGTCACTAGAAAAGCTTACCCAGACTCTGCCACAAATTGCTGTGAGGGAAAGGTCAGTCTGTTTTTGCTTTTATTTTGATTTGCTTTACTGCCTTTTTCTCTTTTGTATATTGTGACTCATTGTCTTTGCACTGTGTTTTACTTGTATTCTGCTTTTAATTGCATACTTATAATAGGAAAGAAACCAAAGCTGTGTCTCTGGTGAGTCACACAGAAATTACTTTTCCCCCTCCCTGGTGCTGTTGTGTTTTTAAACCCAACTGTTTTTCTAGTTGCCTGCCCCTTATGTTAATTTGACCACATATCACCATCCCTCTCCCTTTTCATTGGCTGTTGTGAGTAAAGAAAAATTATCATTTTGTAAAATCACTCCCCTTCAAATATTTAAATGTATTGACCATCCCAATGTATTCCATAGAACCAGAATACAAAGTCCCCACCCCCTTTCAATCTATCTTGCTCTTTTCAAATTAGAGGCTATTCACTTAGATAGCTAAAGCTTAAGTTAACCCGTCTTTCAAATCTAACCGCTTAGTGCACACTGCAGCTGCTATGATATTAACCAATTTTTCCATCTCACCTTTAAAATCTGCAGCATCATCTCCAAGACCGCCAATTACTGGAGAGCCAACATTCTGCCTTTCAGTAATCATCTTGGAATTAGTGCTTCTGTTTTTCTACTGGTGAGGGAAGGAGCATAGGAACATTATTTCCTGGGGACTGATGATCACCAGAAAGCCTAATAACTGCTTCATAATACCAGCTTGGAATTTGTGCTTATATTTTGCTCCTGGTGAGAGAAGGAGCAGAGTGCATAAAATTATTGACTCTTTCTTGTTGGGAAGTGAGTGTCTGTGCTTGATCTTCCTAAATGGTCAGGTTGCTATTCAAGGCATCAACCAGGAAAAGGCTGCAACAAGCCTACAGACCCTTATGTTATCTGGGACAAGACTTTGGATTAGTAAACAGGCTGTGGTCTGCTTCTCATCTTAGCATTGGCACTACTGTTTTGATTCTGGTGAGAGAAGAAGCAAAGCCAGTCAGGTGACTCCCTTCCTTTCATCATTCTTTTTAAGCTTATTCTTTCTTTTCAGTAAGTACTGCTTGATTTGCTTCTAACTTCAGAATATCTGCCTAAATACTTAGTCCATAAATCATCAGGCTCTACTTATCAGTTTGTCCTCAAGTGTTTGGCAGTGCCCTGTATAGCCACAGACCCCTTGAGCTGACATTTTTCCTGTAAAAGCACCATTGGAATTTCACCAATACTTAGCTGCAGATAGAATAACTGGCTTGCAATGACAAGCACTGCTGCCATAGTTGCAAACTGTATACTCCTGGCATTATTTTATATTATCACTCCAACTGTCTGATCAATAAAAATGGGTCTGTTGCCATGGATATGAACTTTACCACTATCTCGGTTAGCAGCTTGGCAGATATGGGCATCCTGAGGCAATGTAGGAATTGCCTGATGTTTACGGACAACCAGTTAATTCTCAAACAAACTGATATGCTATGTGAGAGATATATTTACACCATGTCACTGGAGGTAGAGCTCTCACATAAAAGCACTCCTAATGTCAATAAGGTTGTCAATAGTACATATGCTGCACCAATCACACAAAATTCAAAGCCGACACATAGACCCACATATGCTGAGGCACTTAAATATATCCTTCCTAAACCCCAATGACCTCCTAGACGAAGTACATATATCAAATGTCCTCAGCAGTTCCAAATATACTCTTTCAAAACAAAACCTGCATCAGCACATATATAATGGAGCCGCTACTGCTACTAAGCCCATAAGGCAAGCCACCACAGAATCCAACATTATAGTCACTGGAGACTCCATTGTGAGACATGCTGATTTCCCTCTCACCAGCCGGAGTAAGGAGAAAGTCATGGTCAATTGCTTATCAGGGGCCATGATCCATCACATTATGCATGCACTCACATCATTGGACCTCAAGTACCAGTATAACACAGTCATAGTCCATGTGAGTGTAAATGACCTGAGACACACTTCCCTAGCTGATATGAAGATTGACATCATGGAGCTATAGGAATATGTGTCCCAGGTGGTCTGAGTCTAGCATTGAGCAGCATTTTACCATCTCCAAGGATGATGCCACAATACAAACAAAAGATGATTGACTTTAATAATTGGCTTAATTTCTAGTGTCATTCTAAGGGGGTGCAATATCTGTCAGCATGGAAGGAGATGGTCAACAAACCATGCTGCTTTTCCAGGGATGGTCTGCACCTCTCCCCTCTAGGCTTTCAAATATTAGCTAAAGCATTCTCCTCTCCCATACTGCCTCTTTTAGGCAATGCGAAACTGAAAGCACTTCTGACATAGCAAATCAAAACCAAGAAAATCTAAAGGTGTTATTACTCACTGCTAGGAGTCTAAACAAAAAACTCCACTTCCTAGAAGCTCACTTCACCTAGAGAATGTTGACGTCTGTGTGGTCACTGAGACATGGTTTAAAGCCATGGAGAGCACACCAACAGTGCAAGGTTATAATGCCTTCCACACATTTAGACCAATTACTGCACAGACAGGGATTAAAGGTGGAGGTGTCTCTATTTACATAAAAAATAAACATAACTCAAGGCTGGTCCAACAGGACAATGCACTTGAGCTTCTCCACATTCAAATCACCATAGGCAAAATCCAATACCATTTCCTTGCCACCTATAGGTCCCCCCTCTATGAATAAGGATCCCCATGCCATGTATTCAAACATACTTGAAAAACTCAACATCCATATTTATGGGCCACTTAAATTACCCCACTATTAACTGGGAATCATATATGACACCAAATGTACAGGCAAAGAGATTCCTGGATTTTGTAAACACAGGCTTCCTGGACCAGAAGGTAAATACACCAACAAGGGGTGCAACCATATTGGATCTGGTCCTCACTAATATTGGTGAGTGCTGCACACTTCTTCATGTAATGTCTTCTCTAGTAATCTCAGAAGACAAAATGGTCACCTTTGATGTAAAAATAAAACCTATAACCATAGCTAACCCATGAATATTCAGGAACTACTCTAAGGCTAACTTCCTATTATTAAGTGATAACCTGGCAAAATGTCAAGCCCCCATAAATCTTACAATACTGCTGCCTATGCAGAACTCTTCACAGAAATACTATGCAAGCATGTTAATAGCTGCATAGAGGCAGCTGTACCCACCAGTAGGAAGTACAGAAATAACATAAAAAGCAAGCCACCCTAGTGGAATCACAACATCAATAGGCTGTATGGCAGAAGGAAGATCATCAATGCAAAACCTAGGAGGTGCAGCACCCAGGAGGATGAAAGCACTCTCTCCCAACTAAACAATCAACTCAGAGAGCACAAATAAAGTCTACCAAAGCCAAATCTGAGGTAAATTTGGCCTCCCAAAACAAGGACAACCTCAGTTCATTATTTAGCTATGTCCAGAACCTCAAAGTCAATACACAATTGTAATACTGAGCCAGAAGATACATCAAACCTACTTGCCAACAAATTCAGTTCCAACTTTACTCCTCTGTTCCCATAAACCTTCCCCCAAGAAATACCATTAAATATAACCCCACCTGCTATCAGTAGGGAACAGTTCCTTAATGCTTTCTCTAAGGCCAATGACACTGCATCAATGGCTTCAGACAATATCCCAGGATGCCTTCTAAATAACATGAAACATGATCTGTCAGGCCCTCTGGAATTGATATTTCACTGTAGCCTTCAAACGGGCTTACTGCCTTATGAATAGAGAACTGCAACTGTCATCCCTCTGCACAAAGGTAGGCCATCTCCAGACCCTGAAAACTACAGACTCATAAGTCACACTAGTCTCATATGCAAAACCATGGAATAAATTATCATGGAAATGATTAATAATGACATAGAGATCCTCCAGACATAGGACCCAATCCAATTTGGCTTCATCAAGGGTAGGTTATGCCTTCTTAACCTGGTGGACTTCTTTGAGAAAGTCACCAAAACAATGGATGAGGGCAAAATTATTCACACTGCCTACCTTGACCAGGCCAAGGTATTTGACACAATCCCCCACTTGGGCATTGTTGACAAACTTAAGAGATTAGGTCAAGGCCAGCACCAATGGCCTCTGGCTGAGTAAATTTGCAAATGATTGCAAATTAGGAGCTGTCATTAAATCACCCACTTACACAAACTTTCTCCAGGAAGGGCTGTCACAGACAAACGACTGATGACAGAGACATGGACTAAAACTAAATGTCAAGAAATGCATAATAGCATCCTTTGGGAAGTCATGGACCCCTGGAAACTATCATGTTGACAGCACACCCCTAAGATCTGACCCAATAGGTAGGGACTTGGTGGACACACACAGACAGTAATTTAGCCTTTTACCATCATATGTCTACAGTAGTGAGTAAATCATTCTATGTTTTGCAACTTATAAACAAAGGAATGGCATTTAGGTCCAAATAAGTTGTTACACCTTATTCAGCATTCAGCAGGCCTATTATTGATACAATGCCCCATTTGGTATGTAACTAACCAGGCATATCCAACAACTGGAATGTCCACAGAGGTTCCTGACTGAAAAAGTACAGGGTGTAAGTAACATGTCCTATGCAGACTGCCTCAATGCCCTACCTTGGATTTTGTCTCCTACAGACTGTTGAGGGTAGATATATGCCTGCCAAACAAGGCATTGTCAGATCCCACTCTGATGGATGATGAATATCCAGCATATCCCTAAAACAAACTGCATGAGAATCATCCATTCTAAAGACTTGCCTATCATATAAATAGGACCTGCTGGAGAGACAGGTATGTATCCCAGAGACTTCCCCTTCTCAGGCACAGGCTACCATCCATGTGAAACAGAGTTCCTTCCTAACCAAATTCAAATGTAACTTGGACAATTGGATGGGGAACAGCAAATTCATCCCTGGTTTGGTGCTTATGTTTGTAATGTACACGAGCAGCCTGTAAATGGTTCATCTCACAGGCCCTTGTCTGTGTTTCATCTCCCAAGCTCCTGCTTACACGTATCAGTGGCACCAGAACTTGTCAGAGGTTTAGGATGCTTGGCTAGGCTTAAAAAGGGCCTTGGGGTCATTAGCCTATTACACACCTATGAACCTAAATCATGGAGAATACCACAACTATTAAGTGAGAGGATTCAAACCTTAAACAGGCCCTGGAGACTTGCACATTGAAAAATACATTTTTGGAAACAGCAGTCATTGTTAAAGCAACCCATATCCTGGAGTTCTTGGCAGCTGCAACAGATGAGAAAGAAGAAATTAGAGTGTGGGTCATGAGTTTAGTGGCATAAGAGGATGGATTTTGTTGGAGTAACTTGCACTTGGTAAGCTAAAGGAGAACAATTTATGGAGCTATCACTGTAAGTCATTAAAAGATAATTTAATAACGCCTGTTATCACCAGTACCTACCAGCCCACCTTATAGGGAAAGCCCCCCCCCACACACACACACACACATGCACACACGCACACACACACACACACACACACACACACACACACACACACACACACACACACACACACACACACACACACACACACACACACACATACACACTAAACCACAGTGATGGTACAGCTTTATTGATGCAAATAATTTTCCAACTGCTGAATGAGCTGTAAGAAGCATGACTCCTAATTTTGGCCACTGAGGAGAAACCACTCCTATTCTGCAGTAGCCATACCTCTTGACTGTCCAGATTTTTTCCTCAGATGTTTTGTCCGTATTTTATAAATATGTGGTTTTCTGGTAAATCATTACAAATTCATTAGACTGAAGTCAGAAAATAAGGACAGACATTTGAGTTACAGACTTCATACCCTTCAGAAATTTAACGCTAATTCAAAATGTGTTGTTCTATCAAATTTCTAGGTTTGTAGGAGCAATATTTAAAACTTGTCCCTGTTTTGGGGCCTATTGTACCCCCATTATTTATGGCTTTGTCCGTATTTCTTGCTTTAAGAGGTTGAACAGTATGGCAGTAACCAGGTCAATTTGTTGCATGACTTTGTTCCCAAAATGCTTAAACAAAGGAGAGCCTTTGCCACCATAAGATTTTCACTGTATAAAATAACATTTCAGCTATGCTAAATATCCAATTTGGGTGCCAGTGTTGCTAGAAATAAAATAAAAATAACAAAACATCAAAGCACCATAAATTAACTTTTGGCAGGTTTTATCCTTTCATCTCAGTAACATATAATACTGCTTCAGAAGATGAATTATTTAAAATCTAGAGTTTAAGTATCATAAAACCATCATCATCCAATCATCCAATGCAAAGTCTTTTTAAAGGACTTAATTTCATTGTGCATTCAATATTACCATCTTTATTAAAACACAGAAAACAAGTGTTTAAAAACATTTGCTGACTTAGTCTCTTATATTCTAAAAATGTATTGTATCGCCATACCTAACATTAAAATCAACACTGCCTAATGCAGAGACTAAAACATTCTGGAAATTTGCGCAATTGGTGATGTGTTTATATATACAGCACTGCTTGCATCTTTATTTCGGATGCCATTAATGTTCTCTTATGTTTTTTTAAATCTTCTAATAGTTTTACCAATGAGAAATTATTCAGCCCCCAAGCAATTAGCAATATAAACAAAGTCGGGATTATCACAATTATAACATTTATTTAATAAATATGATTTATTAAAATGTTAAAAACCACCTACCAGAAACATGGAGTAGAATGCTATAAAATCCAGACTAATGAACTGATCAGAAACTAGTAAACAGCTAGCACATAGGAGATTAAAACATGTAATGTGCACAGGAGCCTGGAATGTATTTTTGAGCACTTTCATTCTTTTCTTATCCAAACCAAGAACTTTTTCAGAATAAAACACAAGTCAGACAGACTCTTTTCTTAAAAAAAGAGGGAGGTAATACCACATGATGACTAGGAACCAATTGAATCAAAATGTAACAAGGTTAAACAACCATAAATCCTTGTAGCTTAGTATATAAATGTATAAGAAATTGAATGTTGAGCTGAGTTGAAATGCCCTGACAAATATGCCCATTCTATCAATACACTTCTATGTAATGCATACAGATAAAAGTAGCATTTGCTAATTAAAATATCTATCTATTTATATATAATATTAAACAATATTTTCTTAATGATATTTCAGCATATGCAGTATATAGCTGAAAAATACAAGCACACCTTCTCAAGTCCAGTAGTCCTCTGTGCAGATATATCCCAAGGTAATAGCTTCTTCTGTGTACTCCACATAAACAAGTATCCTTACTTTCAGGTTCCCTATCTACATGGTTGCCTTTTATGGTATAGATTCAGGGCTGAGAGCATGCTGAAGATACAAATGTGGTGTGAACTCCTTAGAATTGCTAAATCCCAAATACTTGGCTCGGTGTATCTCATGTAAACATAGTGCATGCACACCCTTAGTGTTTGCTGCTAATTGGATTGCAACTGTGAACGAATACTGGTAGGGAGAAGGAAAACACAACAGCAATGTAGACTGCCCTACCTCAAGAACATTTGTCAGGTTAGACTTACAAAGTGTAGATGTAATTTTATCAAGGTTGGAAATGTAAGTGAGCAGTACACAATTCACAGGTTCTGTTCATTAACATCCAACCTCCCCTTCATTTGTTGACAACTGTAGATTATTGCCATTTAATATCCTCACACATTTTAAGCACAAGGATATAGAATGCCTTACAGACTGCATGTCTTGGACTACTGGTCAGATAAGACAAGAATGGAAAACAAACACAGAGAGGTTAGGCAGAGCTACATTTTTTGCAAGCAATAGTCACAAATGGTCAGGTCAGTGCACTACATCCAAAATTAATACATGTACAAATAACTGTTATGTGGTTTCTTAGTACTGTGGATGATGATGCCGTTGGTTGTATGCAGAATGATTTCAATTCCCTGCTGCAAAACTATTTGTGTGGCAAAGAGGGATACGGTACCCTTATTGTGTTCTGAAGGTTCATTGGAGTGAGAGTTCAAATCCAGACCTATTTCATGTGTACTAACACACATTTTGTACTGTTTATTTCATAGACTGAATTTTTTCATTTCAAATACTTTTCCTTTATAATTTTTTTGCCAGTGTTTGAGCTGTGAGTGGCTTACCACAAACAAGGGAAATGGAGAAAATGAATGTCAGGTTTGGCTGTGCTCATCTCATTTGTGCAATGCTTAGCTGTGCATAAATCTGGACTAGTCAACCATACAAAAAGCAGACAGAACACCTGCAGACACAGCATATGTAAAAGTGTAAAGGTCAGAAAGGATACATTGTTGCAATTTTGCTTTCCATCATTGTGCTGCAGTTAGCAGGGTTCCCCAATACCTGCAGCCAGGACACAGACAGTCAATAACTGAAAACGGATACAAACAATTAATTATGTTGTGCACCGTGCAAACATGAGAAGTGGCATTGTGCCACAGTTAACACAGAGAACTTAAGAATGAGTAGGAAATTATGGAAATGGCATATAACTAGTCCTGTGGCAGCAGTTGAAAGTGTACAGCTGGAATACAGATGGCCCTGGATTCTAGTACAGGGTGTGCAACATATTTTTACTGTGGTGACAGTGCAGTTTATAGCAATGAACTGAAAATATACAAGTGTCATTTCAACATTTTTGTGTCTAGAGGTGTTAAGTGTAGGGCTGCAATCACATGGTCCTGGTTTCAAAATAGAGGATATTCCAAACATGTTTACTTTTGTTCCAATTCTGATTATATTCACTTTCACTTATAACACTTTAGATAGTGGAGCTGATATGAATTATACATATGGGGGATAAGATATCCTTATTGTGTTTTCAGATGTGTGACTGATGACATTCTGCCTACTATATTTCTGTAAGTATGATTCTGCTATCTGGACTTGGATGGCCATCACAATTAAATAAGACACATGCACAACTGCATCTATATACAAAAACAGTGTCAGGTCACACACATACATGTATAATACCTGAAGCTGTCACCTGTACTATTGAATAATTAATAACTATGTGTGAGCAGCACTTTTTCTGTGGCAAAGATGGAAAATCACCACTGTGGAAGAACATGTTTGTCCCTTGTGCCAGGGTTTGAATCCCACACTTTAAAAATCAATTTTACCAGTGTATAAAGCCAAAAACAAATGTGTCAGATCATGACATTTATGCACCAGTGCATGTCTACAAATTTTAATAAACTAAAATTGCATTTTTCAATATATATTTCCAAGCTACAACAGCAAACACCTATCAAGCTAAGGTCAAGAGTCAGATTAACCTTCCAGTTTAAAATATTGCTTTCCTCCCTGCTATGCACTGCTGATCTTCACTTAACATTGCACAGACATGGTTGGTATCATTGCTTGTGTGTGTATACTTTCAGTACACATGATAACAGGAATTGGTGGGAAAGCATTAATTGCCATTGCTGTTGTTCAGGTGTTAGACATGTCTGGAGTTAGAGGGGAGGCTGCCCAGTTCAGGGCATAGAGGTGGAGTGTTCAAGAGTCCAGGATAATTACAGGACTCCTGGTAAAGCATCACAGCAAAAGGTGTTTGCACTGGGACTATTCTGGCTCCCAGTAAGAGTCTGAGCCTTGGAGTAGTTTGGCTCAGGCTGCGTCCAGTGCTACTGGCATCAAATGCACTTGAGAACAGTGTAGGCATAATTTTATTGACCTACAGAGGTGCACAAGGGATACAGTCAATCAGTGGTTAAATGAATTTCAAATTGCTGACATCCCACATTTGTGTAAGTATGATAATCGAGAATATTTGTAATGCATAGAAAGCTAAATATAGGCAAGACTGGTATGCATAATGCTCATCTGTTTTTTCTGTTCTTTCCACAGCTAATGGGGAAATAGAGTTCAATAGATGGGCTTATGCTGATTGAATGGAGAGAATGAGGGAAGCAAGTGGTATGTATGCAGCAAAAGAGAAGTATTATTGTAACTTTAAAGTTAAAGATAGATTTTGTGTTTTTATACAGTTGTAGGAGATTGAGCGTGCACATCCTAAGTGCAAAAGCAAGTATGCATGCATATGTCTGTAGCACAAACCAACTTTAGGAGTCAAGTTTTGGGCTCAAATACCATGAGTAACAACTATACAATGTGGCATTTCCTTGATGATATTACATTAAATTAAACTCTATACAATTGGCATAAATGCCCTGCTGTTAACTGTAATCTGTATAACTGGACCAAACATATGTGTAATATATGCACATTTCAAGGATTTACATTCAGCAATCTGTAGTATAGTGTGTAGCTGTTAGGATATATACTTAAATGTAATACTTCAGATAAGATAATTGAATAATTGTGTTAATGCATTGTATGTCACATATGATGGTACTAATTTTATCTCTTTTTTTTTCTGTCACCCCCAACCCTTATCTCTTTTTTTCTAGCATATGTCACCAGAATGTTTCCATGTCATTCATCAGTACCAGTTTACTAAATGTTTCACAGCACAGAGAGGTAGACCATCCCCAGGGGATCAGCCTGCCCTTGCTCCAGCACTGATGCCCAGCACATCTGGGAGCCAACCTGGCATCACTACCTCTGCTACCTCTGCACTACCTACACCCTCAAGTAGTACTGCCCCTGCAGCTGGTGCTGTTGTACCCTCTGGGAAAAGTGATGGAGGTGGGGATTTTATCACCCACCAGAAGATCCAGGGCTGATGCATAGGGTTGTGCACTGCACCATTGGTGTACATGTACACCAAATAGAAAGGCTGCTCTCCCTCATGGTATATAGGAGGAGAAAATGTCAAGCACTCCAGCCATCAGCAGAGTAAGGGGACAATGATGATAGTCCAGTGGGTGATGGCTAGATTCTCACTTTGTCCATGTTTGATGGGTGTGAGCCTGTGTTGCCCATCTCTCACTCCAATCATGGTGTCCCCAAGCCTGTTGTTTCTCTCACCATCTTTGTCTCTTGTCTTATTTGTATTTGTTTGCATTTGCTTCCTCTTCTGCCCAACTTACCCGACACAGAAATACCTATGTCTCTTAATCAGCATTCCTCTATTACTGAATTAAAAAAAAAAACTTGAGCATCTGTCCCACAAAAAATATTGCCCCATACATAGTTCTCCATATTGGACATGTCTTCTTCCAAAACATAACATACATGGAAAAACTGAAAGCCCTGTCACAGTATTCATTATCATACAGGTTGCTGAGAGGTGACCTGTGCCAAGCCTACAAAGCAGTCTTGGGCTCTGCCCTAATAAAAATGCTGGACATCCACAAATCAAATTGGACAAAATTACTTACTCCAGGGATCTCAACTTAGCCTGTGACATAAACTGAACATGCTGGAGAGACAGATATATCTCCCAGCAATTGCCTCTCTGCTGGAGTAGACTTCCACTGCATGTGAAACAGAGCTCCTAACTAACCCTATTCAAGTGCAACATTGACACCTGGATGGGTGACCATACATTCACCCCAAGGATGGCACATATATCCCTCATGGATAGGGGCAGTAGGTGCTGATAATAAAGTTGCTCTGCTAACAATGACCTTCTAACTATGGTCAATAAGGATACTCTGTTTTATTTTCCATGGTTAGGCTTCTACAGGCCCTATGGCCATTAGCCTAGTAACCTCATATGAACCTATGCAGGCCTGCCAACATCTTCTCTCATATATCCAGTCCTTATTTCATACACTATAAGCTGTACTGCAGACTTCTAAATGTCAGACTTGTTCTGTGGTGCTTGTGTAAAGTACAAAACTCTGTAGTCTGTTTATTTAGGTAGGTAGGTTATTCTGTTCTCACTACAGTCAAGTGTGTGTCTAGCCAGAAGAACATAAGTGTGCCTCCTGCAGTTATCACTCCAATCCTATGGATTGACAGCATTTCTGACACTTACACATGCCTACACATCCATTTAATGCAGGTCTCCCATCATCTCTCCTACCGTACATCCAGTACTGATGTCATCTACTATAAGTTGTCCTGCAACTTTGTAAAAGTCAGACTTGTGCCATGATGCTTGTGTAAAGTACTGAGCTCTGTCATCTGTATACGTAGATAAGTAGGGGTTCTGTTCTCACTGCAGTCAACTGGTGTGTGCATGTGTGTGTGTGTGTGTGTGTGTGTGTGTGTGTGTGTGTGTGTGTGTGTGTGTGTGTGTGTGTGTGTGTGTGTGTGTGTGTGTGTGCACTTGCTTGACATTACAGAGACCCCTTTACACCAGCATGTAGGACACTGTTATTACCATATTCTGCTCACCAGACATTGCTGATGTCATTGGATATATCTGATTTGTGGATGTGCACTATTCCCACCAGGGCAGGGTTAGAGACTGGCCTGGAGGCTAGACAGAAGCCACATCATCCTATATGATACAGATTACAGTGACATGGCTTTCACTCTATCCAGACACATCATGGCATGGTTTGTAGGCCCTGTGTTTTTTTTTGTGAGAATCCCTTGTATTCTTTCTAGCTGCTGCATGTGTCTGGTGAGGTACATGTAAAAGAGAGCATTATACTTGATTAGTGTTCTTATGAGGTTCAAGTACAGTGTTGTAATATAATCCTGAGATCTGAATATGATGGCATGACTTATGATGTACACAACAAAGGCTTTCAATACCAGTGTTGACACTTGGTGGTCAAAGTTCAGATGTTCAGATTGCTATCTACATGTGTTTCCCATGTCTTTCATCACTGGATTTCAGAATAGTGGGACTGTTGTCAATGCTGTAATTAGCTGGGAGTTCCACTTTGCAGAAGGCCAAATTAAAGACACATTTTTGCATTTATTTGTAGACCATTTGGCTTTGTTACCAATCATTTGTGTTAGCTCCTCCTGTAATATGTTATCATCATTGATGGATTCAATGATTGCACCAAATATGCAAGAATCAGCAATCACAGTAAGCCAAAGTCCATATACTTTAGCCTGAACTGTCAAGAAATAGATTCCAAACAGTACAGGGCCAAACACAATTCCCTGGGGTAAGTCAGTGGTGACAGTTCTACTGGTACAGTCTGATTCACCAACTTTCACAGTCCATTATGTGTTCTGTTGGTGAGACAGTTGGTAACCCATCTAGTGACATAAGGGTTTATCCCCAGCTGTGAGAGTTTCTCAATGACACCTGCATGGGGGGTTGTGTCCAAACCCTAAGCTAGATCAGGATAGGCAGTATGCACTGTTGTACCTTCATCCAGGCCTATCACACAGAATCAATGGACAGTGACAACATCACAGACTGCCTATAGCATGACTCAGCACATATGCTATCCTGACACTGTTGAATACATACTTCAACACACCCTCCACACAGACTATGTTCCTGTAGAAGGGTGTACATCAACATGCATCCATCTCAGTTGGGGGGGGGCAGCACTTGGTGCATGCATGTATAGACACATTCTGACTCTCCTCAACTGTGAGGTAGCCCAACATGTCATCATGGAACTTGTCTAAATGGATACTAGTGATATCCTGGCTATGTACAACAGAACAGTGTGAGTTGTTATGTTTGTTACATCTGTTAGATGTCCTCAAAGAGGTCATCGAGGGCATGCACGATGACAACACTATCATCATTTTCAACTTGAAAAGCCCAAGGCATTTGAAACAAATCCATTCTGAGGTACTCACTCAACACTGTAAAATTTGGCCATAAACACCTGTCTCACCATGTTGGGAGACCACTGTATCACACATGTGGCATCTAAATATGTTGAAATGTGTGAAGTGACCTATATCTCAGGTCCAATGATCATGTCTGTACATCAGGGTTGTCTGCTACTCCCTTTCCTGTCCATTAGTTAATTCATAGATGTCACGAATGACATACACATCCTGTGTCCAAACAGCTGTCTGGAGGACAACAGATTATGAGCAATCATTGACTCCAACTGTGATATTAGTATAATACAGACAGTATCAATACACACCAAAGACTGCAACCACAGCCATGACAACACTTACAATGAAATAAAAACATATGGGGATTTGTTACATCAGGAAATCAAACACACAACCCAAGGATAATGTAGACATGACACTCTATAATCAGACCAATAGGCATGTGACCTGTGTCCTGGGGTAGATGGTATGTGGCACATTCACCAGCATATGGCCATAGTGCTGACTACTCAGTTTGTGTAACACAGCTACTGAGTATGTGAAGGACATTCACATCACAGGCCATAATACCTCCATAGTTCACAGTCTTCATCACACCAATAACTGACTACAATGCACTCTTCTTCATGTATCTCCCTACATATTTTCCATTGATGTGTAATTAAAGTGTACCACCTTTGCCACAGTGACCTGTCACACATCATATTGGCTGTGATTTTTTTTTTTTGCATAAACATTACTGTCTGATGGTGCAGAACCCCATCATGTTGTTACACCAGATGCATGTGTGATACCCTTTCCGGTGATGCACACAGTACACACATCACTGTTTGACAACATTGATGGCATGGGTGACATTCAAACCAGTGTGGATTGTGCTATAAAAAAAAATATATATATATATATATATAGTTAGACTTCATAACATTGAAAACTCATAACATATAATTTCAAAAAAAGTGAGACCAGAACATCGAAAACCCAAAACATCTAAAACTCATAACATCGAAAATGTACAACATTGAGTAGTGTATTATCAAACATGTAAATGTTATAGTTTATTCTGTTAACTTTGTGGTATCATTATAAGATGTTGTAGTTTTTATTTATATAGTTATTATTTAAATAGTGTAGGAATTTGTAGTATTTATATAGTGTTTATTTTGCCACTCTGTAAGTGGTTTTAGGCCATACAGGTAAGTGATTTAGACATTATGTGTACATTCTTTATGGTGATTGCGATACAGTGGGGATAGGAAATTAACTTTTTCCTACTGTAATGTAGATCTCAGAGTTGGTATATTTAATTTATGGGGGGTGGGGGGCAGAACCCTCCACATGGAGGGATACAGAGGGGCTTGTCCCCTGCAGAAGCATAGTAAAAAGTGTATTTGTTCATTTGGTGTTGTTATAGGTGGAGGGGATGTTAGTTATATCTGCTTTGTAGTTTTCGATGTTGTGATGCAAAATTTCAATGTTTTGAGATTTTGATGTTATGGATTTTAGATGTTTTGAATTTTTGATGTTATGGTCTCGCTGTTTTGAAATTAGATGCTATGCGTTATCAATGTTATGAAGTAGAACTATATATATATATATATATGTGTGTGTAATGTGTGTGTGTGTGTGTGTGTGTGTGTGTGTGTGTGTGTGTGTGTGTGTGTGTGTGTGTGTGTGTGTGTGTGTGCGTATATATATACATATATATATATATATATATATATATATATATATATATATATATATATATATATATAAATATATCTATATATATATATATGTCATGTACACCAGTTAACCTGCCTGTATTGATCATAATGGCACATACAGGTACAGCAGTGTCCCTCCTAACACCCATAGCAAATGTTACTGTGTCAGGACAGTGTGCGTGATTACCCTCATAGAGTGCAGATTTGTCATAATAGTTGTGCAAGTGTGTTTGTGCAGAACCGTCTCTGATCACTTTAAATCATATATACATATTGACATGGGATTACTGTTGGTCTTATACTGATATTGTCCATGATTGTCTGTGCTTCTTTTACTGTTGTTCATGAGCCTTTACCTGTGTCCCACTTGCTGGAAACCTCTGCTGAGATTACACTCATATTCAGGCAAATCAGTTTGCACAACTTCATAATATGCACCCTACCCCAACTGTATATAACATGCTTAATAGATGTCATCTGTATTGTTCATGTAAGGATGCTTATCTTACACAGACATCTTCCCCATTTTTATGTCGCCTTGTGTGATAGTCACATAATACACATTTTCATTGTGCAGTCCCTACCTTATCATAATGATATGTGATTGGTGTTGCTGCTAAAACTGTCTTCCATTGATATGCCATCATCTGCTGTATACTAGGTTGTCTCATCTGCCCTTTTCTCTGTGTTCATTTATACAATTCATCTGCGTGTCTCTATTCAGTACACGCACTTCCAATGAATGTTTATTTTTACATGGGAGTCCATGCGCCCTTACAGATCATTTACACAACTTCGGTACAGAATGCCTAGAATGGAATTATACAATAGTCTTCACTGCATACACTTTCCTGTACTGTATCTGGACCATATGCACTATATGTTAAGCCCTGGTAATCACTGTGGCATTCCGCTCAGTCCCGCTAACATTTTTTTTGCATAAACATTACTGTCTGATGGTGCACAACCCCATCAAGTTGTTACACCAGATGCATGTGTGGTACCTGTTCTGGTGATGCACACAGTACACACATAGCTGTTTGACAATATTGATGGCATGGGTGACAAAGCTGATTAGTGCTGTCTCTTCATCTTTTCATGGCATAAGGACATTTATGTGGTAAATTTGATCCAGTCCTCTTTTTCTGGTTTCTCTGATATGGTAATTTACTTCACTTACTTGTCTAAATCCACAATGTCTGGCAGTTAGAGCTGGCAATTAAGGCTCTAACCTACTGTGCTCTGTGGTAAACAGGTTTGGTATCTGTGTTGCTTTCCAGTTCCTGGCTGGCAACACTGTTGGCAGCCACAAAACTACACTTAAGTTATCTTTAAATGTGGTGCGTGGCATGAAGATGTAATTACCATTGCTGCTCACTCACATCACAGCACAAACACGGAAACTCCATGTAGACGTTGCGCAATGCCTACATAGACCTTATTGAATCCCAGGGAAAGTCTTTTGATTTTACATGGTCTCTGATAATGTGCTTATATTTTTCCATTATTTTGTCACTTTCTGTGCAATGTCTGTTTTTAAACGTGTTTTTGAATAGCATATAACATTCCTAGTGAAAGCGAGAAGAGTTATGTGCTATTTGGTGTTCATGTTTTATGCTAATTAGATGTCCAGATTTTTGGATAGATGTACCTGGTTTTCAAGAGTCTTTATATCTGTTTTCAATGACTGTAGGTTGAGAGGTATGCAAATGATTTTTAAAATAATTTCCCAAAACATCAGACAATGCAACACAATATGCCAAACCTAACTGACACCTAAGGTGTTAGCAGGTATGTTATCTCCTTCAGATATATGTATATCAGCCACTCATATCTGAGGATTCCCCTTCCTGAGAGTAGATGGAGAATCAATGTGAAATCATGAAGGGAGCAATAGGGGGCTACATGGATATCCAGTTGAGTACATTTTGTAGAAGTTAGTTTTTTTTTTTCAATTTTCAACATTTTATTGACAGATGAGGCTTGAGCAACAACTCTCTCAGGAAACACTTAAGAATGTGGTTTATCTTGGGGAGTTCCCACCTTTCAAACTGGGTGAGTATGCCTCACTCCTAGCTATCCAAGTCCTTAATAAATTTATCAGATGCTAATCATTTGGCAAAGCCCCTGTTAGCTTTGTAGCGTCATCTGAAACTGGCAGGCAACACAGCTAATTACATAAAAGAGAGGTTAGTTTAATTTTTGTCCCAAATGAATATTGTCTTCGCTACTGTGTTGGCTTAGTTACTGGTTATTTATGTCAGGAAACTTAGGTGTTAACCATGTATACCTGAACAAAATTGCCTTAATTCTTACACCAAAGTTATTCTCTCTGAATGCTGGAGTTGTAAAATGCTTCCTCCTCTAGCCAGTATGTTTGGGGTATGGGGAGTTAAGTGTATTTATACTATACACATTTTGGGACTGTATAACAGTTCACTTATTATGACAGCTTGTGGAAATATTATAGCTGTTCTGATGAGTGTGGAATAGGGACAATGGGGTTAAGATTAATATCCAGTTGCTGTATATATAGTTTCATTTTTTTAGTTTTCTACCTAAGCAACAAATTGGCTGCTCTTTTTCACCTATTGCCTTTGACAGTACTGTACCCATGACCACTTCTGATTCATATGTAAGCACTAGAATGGATCACAAAGAGTCAGTTGACACTAAGATGAGTTTTGAGTATAGTGTAGTGTAGTCTTAGGTTCATAGGTTCATAGGTTCATACTAGGCTATCTGCCCGAGGGCATTTACAAGCCTAGCCCATAGTTTTGTGGCTTACGCCACCCCTTTAGTATGGGGAACTATGCCCATTATTTTGCTGTGCCTCTGTTGAGCAGTGACACTGAGGTAATCCCTGGGGTATATCTGCGATCTCCCATCCATTGGTCAAGATTTCTCTTGAACAAGGCCAGCGAGGTGCTCTGCCTCACATATACCGGGATTTTATTCCACAGCATAGGGAGTCTTTGGGTGATGAATCTATCCCTCCAGCACGTCCTATTAATAGCCGTGTCGAGGTTTAAGTCTCCCGCCCTTGTGGCTCTGACGGATCTAGATTTTTTGAGGTGAAGCATATTCATCAAATCTGGGTTTGACATGGCCTTGTATGTTAGGCAAAGGTCACCTCTGAGAAAGCGGTGGCGACTGAATAGAGCTGGAGTTCTTTCAGTCGGGCAGCATAGGACGGATGTTTGAGACCCTTTATCCTTTTGGTGAGGAACTTTTGTGGCCTCTCCAGCTGCTGCAAGTGTCGGGTCAGATACATTCCGAATGGGGCATTGTACTCAATCATTGGTCTGATGAGTGATGAGTATAGGGAGACTATGACCTCCCTTGATCTAGATGAGAATCCCTTCATGATAAGGTGGGCAATGTAGAAGGTCTTCCTAACTACTTTAGCTACATGGGTGTCGAATGACAGACTACTATCAACCTGGGTCCCCAGGTCCCTGATAACTTCTTCTGTACTCAGTGGATTGCCACCTATTTGGTAGCTAGGGGTAACCTTGTTTTTCCCGAAGGGTATGACTATGCATTTTTGGCATTTAACTTTAGGCCATGGCTCTGGCACCAGTTATCCGTTTCTGTGAGACCCTTCTGAAGGATATCTGTGTCAGATGTGTTTTCTACTATGGCGCCCAGTTTGCAGTCATCTGCAAACTTTGTCAGCCATAACCCTCCTGTGTTTGCTTGTACTTTGGAAAAGTAGATGCCAAACAAGAGTGGGCCCAGGACTGAGCCCTGTGGTACACCACTTGTGACAGGCTTTGAGTCTGACATGGCGCCAGCAACTCTGACCCTGTGGGTTCTGTCACTCAGCCAGTTTGCAACCCATCTTGTGATGTATGGGTTAACATTTAAGCTGATGAGTTTTTCAATGATACCCGAGTGGGGTATTGTATCAAAGGCCTTCGCCAGATCGAGGTAGGCTGTATGGACTGCCTTTCCCTCATCAATGGCTTTGGTGACTGTTTCAAAAAAGTCAACCAAGTTTAGAAGGCATGATCTGCCTTTGACAAAGCCAAACCGGGATGGATCCAAAGTCTGCAAATTCCCTATGTCTTTATTTATGAGGTCCATTATGATCCTCTCCATGGCTTTGCAGATAAGGCTTGTCAAGCTAATGGGCCGGTAATTTCCAGGGTCGGTGGAGGCACCGCCTTTGTGAAGTGGGACCACAGTTGCAGTGCGCCACTCCCTGGGTACGTATCCAGAGGTAAGACTATGATTAAACAGCTGTCCTAGCTGTGGGTTTATTTCCTCGTTGAGTTCATGGAGCACACAGCCGGGGACACCATCAGGTCCCATGGATGCTGTGTTTTTTGCTTTGGAGAGAGCAGTTCTCACTTGGGCGTTGGAGATGTTTGGGGGCTGCAATCGCTTGGTATAGATATCTCTCCTTTTGGGGAGGGGAGAAGTTTGCACTGAACCTGTCAGCCAGTATGTTGGCAATGTCTGTAGGATCAGTAATCTTCACATCATTTTGAACTAGTTCTGAGCATATCTGGGAGTTTCCTCCCAGGTTTCTAACATAGCTAAAGAAGGCCTTATGATTGTCTTTTGAGTCTTTAGCTATTTTTCTCTCAAAATTTGCTTTGGATGATTTTATGAGAGCTCTTAGTTTTTACTTATAGTGATCAAGGGTGTCTTACCTTTTAAGGATTTTGCTCTATCTTGTAGTAGCTTCCTCCTTTTGTTGTAGAGTTTGTTTATGGCTGGGGTCCACCAGAGTGGACGCTTGCCTTTGGTACAAAGAGTCTTTGTTTTGCTTGGGATTGCCTTATCCATGCAGTCCTGCAGGTGCTGGTAGAAGGCATTTGTAAGTGATTCAGTGGCTTGAGTACTGTTTTCCGTCGGCTCGGGAG
>NC_056727.1:1043014173-1043061673 GCF_019279795.1 Protopterus annectens | reverse complement strand
AGGGCACTGGAGGTTTTGGCTTGATTACTCGCCTGAGATCTGTACCCAATAGCTGTGCCAGTGGGGAGTTTTATTGGGGATCTGGAGAGAAAGGGAGAAACTAGCCCCAGACTGACTGTGATCTTTGTGTGGTCGTAAGGGAAATTGCACTTTACTGTGTGTGTATTTGTTATCCTTCTCAATGTGGACACCCCTCACTGGTGTTAGTGGTGAGAATTGAGGCACCTTGATTACTGGGTCAGTACATTGGCATCACACCCATTACTGGACTTTACTAAAAGACCCACATTGTCAATTGCAGCCTTCTCAAAAGGATTGTTTATGATTAGCACAGGGCTCAGCAGGCAATTAAAGCTAGTCTTGGGAGTCATTCTTTAACACTCAAAGCATATTTAGCAGTAGATTTCTATCTCTTGTATGGTCCCCAGCCAGCAGAATCTGGTTAGAAGGTAAGATTTAGTTTTGTCCATTCAAAGATGTCCTCTAAAGTCATGTCTGTATGACATTTTCATTACCATCTCTCTAAAGTGCTGTTGATGTGCCATTTCTTTCCTTTAAAATGGTGGACTCAGTGCTCAGAATAGAAAGAGGGCTCGAATTCTTCTCATGTTAAGAAAGAGACAGGGGTCATAGTGCCCTACTTTTCTCCCAAGAAGGATAGTTCCTCTACTAATTAGAGAGCTCATCTGCTAGGTCCTTCTGATTATGGTCTAAGTATGTGGCTTGGACAGGAGAACCATTCCTGTTTGCTCTACTGCCATCATGTCCTGATGTACCAGGGGTTATCTCCTTTTATGTTTCTTTCTCTAAAGGATTCTTATCTTCAGTGGATTCTCAAGTAGGTTTGGGATAGAGTACATATGACATATTCATTTATTTTATTCTCTAATAATATGTTTGAAATTCATTCTTTTGTGTTTCTAGTTGTATTTGGTTGTCCACCTTTGAAGTTTAACAGAGTTGCAGTGCTATTGTCTCCCTGTACACTCACCCACAGTTTTACTCTCTGTTCACTAGTCACCACTAATTTTTAAACATATCTCCTATCTGAGTTATCAGTGGAAGTAATTGTGTAATCTGTTACATGAGTGCAGAAAGGGGTGTTGGGACCCTGAGGTTCCTTACTCCTAGTCTGTAGACCTGGAATGTTGGTTATACTTTCACCATCCTATTGTCTTCCATGAAATGGGAAAAATATTTTCCAATAATGATGTCACAATAGAGATTTGATACTACAGCTACAAGGTGTATCACTGTTTGGATTTCTTCTTGGACAATCAGTTACATCATCTTACCCACTGTATCATCACAACTTTCATAAATGTAAAGGAATAAATATTCTGCTTAGAAAAGTAACTGCTCCTGAATGGGGGGGTGGTATCCTACTTCTGGAATCTAGTAGTCCTTGTAATTCTTTTCCATCTATTGACACAGGACATTTTCTGGAAACACAACAGAATTTGATCTCTACAAGTCTAGCAGTAGTGCTGCTGCAACTTCATCCTTATCAACACTTTTGCCAATAATATCAGATTGACATCTGTTGTTCTTCTTCATACAAAACTTTGCTGCATCCCATACTCTTATATTTAAAGTACAGAACATTCATAAATGTTACCTTAGGTTTAAACGCAATTTTGTAAAATTACTCAAGGCAACTCACACTTATATAGGCTTACATTACACATTACTCTTTCAGAAAGCATTACAAAACTTTTCAAGTTTCAAGGTTCTGTCTGACACACACACTTTTTAATAACATTTTTCCATTTCTCCTAATAATATTAGGTAGTGGTTGTATAAAGCCATCATTATTTTTGTTTCAGCCATAGCCCATTACCTTACCTTACATGCTGGATCTAACCATAAAATGGTAATGTGCTTAAGTTCTGATGACCATGTCATTAACATTTTCTATTTACTACAAGTTCATTCATGAAACTTGAATGCTTGAGGTTCCTGAGTGACTGCCACATAAACAAGTAAGCAACATTTTACTAGTTCGTTGTCATTATA
Organism: Protopterus annectens; assembly: GCF_019279795.1. Lineage (NCBI taxonomy): Eukaryota > Metazoa > Chordata > Ceratodontiformes > Protopteridae > Protopterus > Protopterus annectens. The sequence continues at coordinate 1,043,059,657 of NC_056727.1, read as the reverse complement.
ATTGGCTCCCTTTATATCCATAAAGGCATGGAAGAGACATCTCTTGTGAGACATAAAACCAGTACCCAAGCCCTGTTTGACCAGTCCCATCCCTGTTATGTCAGTATCCACTCAAAAGCTACTTTATAGGCTTCTAGGTCGTCTCTTAGTGATTTTGGAGAGATGTAGCTTGAGGGGGGTTATATCGAAACATCGAAATGGCAAAATATCGAATCCCGTTACATCGAACTGGTTACATCGAACAAGCAAAACATTGAAAGGCTGTCAATGACAGCTTCCAATGGAGACATAACACAATAAGGGTGTAGGCAGGGGGCAAACCTTCCTGCACCCACCACACCACCTGCTGCTTAAATATACCAACTCCGAGATCGCGCTACAATGTAGGAAATGGAAATCTTCCATTTCCGCACTGTAATGCACTGAAGTGCAATCTCTGAAGTGGAATATTTAAGCGGCAGAGGGTCTGGGGGTGCAGGAGGTCTTGACCCCTGCATGTAGTAATTTGTTTTTAACATTCACTCCACATATTTGTGATTTTTGATGTTTCAGTGTTTTACATTTCGATGTAAGCATTTCAATGTTACGTGATTCGATATTTTGCCGTTTTGATGTTCCAATATACACCCGCTTGAGGCATAGCCACAGACATAGCCACCAATACAATGTGTTTGGCAGCAACAGCTATGACCTGAATAGTTGCTCTATAGTGGTTATTCTGAAGCTTGATCAGATGGCTACGTCTATCTGCACTCTGGCTTGGGACTGGTTCCTCTACTGTTGCTTAAACAGATTAATCAAGCTACCATTGAACTCCTGAAAGTAATGCAGGTGAAGCTGTTGATTGTAACAAACTTACAGCCATCTGCAGTTTCTCTCAGCATCATAAACAATGCAAATACAAAAGGACAGGGAAAAAATCTTGCAGTTTTCTTGTAAAATTATTTCTTTTTTGGAAGTGAAATATCCAGTGTTTCAGGAGGATTGTGATACCTGAGATTAATACAGTGTGAAATGTAAAACAGGCACCTTTTTAGTTTTTCTTAAAAAAACAGTTTTATTAATGAATAAACAGCAGTCTGGGCGGACTTTGTGTAAGTCCATACACAATAAAAGTCTCTTGTAATTTCATCCCACTGACTCCAAAGTTTTTTCTGTCAGAAATAAATGATTTTCTGGGTTCATTTTAAAAGGATATTGTAGTACTTTGGTGATGAATTAATAATGATTAATATTAATAATAATAATAATAATAATAATAAATGAAAATATCCTGTGTCAGACAAAGATCACCAGGACTTTCCTTTGGTTAGCTATCATACTGTCTGGCCAGCTCTAGAAATGATTCTCTGGTCTTCACTCACAAACTTGATAAAACTACTCTAGAACACCAGTCTTCATTCATTCTTCTCTCATTTGATTTATTTTATTTATTTATATCTTGTTACTCAGGTAAGTGAACAGGTCTAGAGACCATTTTCAGGCATGACCCAGGCCACAGTGGCAAAGTTAATGACAAGTAGCACACATGCTTAGGCATTTGGCAAACATTGCATGCATAAAACCTCACAAAGGGGTGACAGTGAAAAAGTAAAACCTCAAGTAATGATCACAAGAATGCTTACATTATTCATTCTTAAGTAAACAATACAGAGAATTTTAACATTATAATCACTATCAAATTGCAAGTAAACATATTTAGGAGCTCACAGATCTGTTAGATGTTACTATACAGTAATGGACTAGGAAACAGCTTGTGAATGTTGCATGACTGTACAAAAAAGGGGGGTTATAATAATACTTTCATCACTCTTCTGACCCTAACAGACAAACACACTAAACCTGCACACCTTGGAATGGAATGGAATCCCCAGTAAAATCAAAACTAAGAAATAATGTACCATTGCATTAGTCTTGTTTCTAAACCATTGCATTTACTTTCTTGGAGCAGCACAGGGCCCCTGAGTGTTTTATTGAATGTCTGTAGTTGGGATGTATTTCTATTGTTCTCTGGGAGATTGTTCCAGACCACTGGATCTCTTTTGGCAAAAGTGTGAATGGGAGCCAGTATACTGTAATACCATCATTATTTCTGAGAGCATCTCACTAGTTTCTAAAGTGCAGCCTGCTGAAGAGTTAGGCATCTGCTCTACCTCAGAAATGGCTATGGCTCTGGATTTCATTCTAGGAATAAAAATTGCCCATTGTAAAAATGTGGCAGCTAACCCTTTATGGTGCACCATCATGTCAGCAGGTGCATCGTCAAAACAACTTCTGCGAATTCTGAACTGCGACTCCTCAAAGTCACGAATGACAATATTCCAAACTGAAAAATCTCACCCCCTTTTTGACCCATGGTAGCACTTGTTTCGGGTATGAAAAGTTGGAAATGTCAACTTCCGCTCTTTTGCTCGACATTCTGACATGGCGGTACAGAATTCGTGGAAACGGTTCAACCATGTGCACTTTCGGGAATGTGCCTGCTGACATTATGATGGTAAAGCACTCTTTACTCCTGTGGGGGTTCTAACAGAACAGGCAAGTTCAGAAAAGACGATGGTGTGCGTGTGTGTGTGTGTGTGTGTGTGTGTGTGTGTGTGTGTGTGTGTGCGTGTGTGTGCGTGTGTGTGTGTGTGTGTGTGTGTGTGTGTGTGTGTGTGTGTGTGTGTGCGTGTGTGTGCGTGTGTGTGTGTGCGTGTGGGTGTGTGTATCATTATGTGTAGGTGTGCCTTTTAATGCAATACATGGGGTGGTAGGGAAAACACGAGCATGGTTAGGCCTGACAGTGCTGATGATTGTTTCAGAGATGTGGTAATGAGTGATAATGAGATCCTTCTCATTGTCAATGTACTTGTCTCTGAATCACATTTTCTCACCATCATGCTAACTGACCAACCTCTGCTGGGCAAATAACTTTAGTAGTGAGCATTTGTTTGAATCATAAGGAATATTTACACACAGCACTTTTTCCCCCTTAAGGCAGAAATTATTTATAAAGTTATGGTATTAAGAATCTCAGTCTGTACTTCCTAAGCAGAAGTGTCAGAGAAAAAAATCTCATGTACATTGTGACATAATATCCATTTGTCCTTCTAAGCAGAAACCTCTGAAATTGCATTTCAGTGTCATCTTGAAATACCACACTGAGTTTTAGCCCGTTCATTTTTTTCTGCGTTAAGCTATCATCTTCACACATGATGACCAGATTTTTATCTGTCTCATGGGAAAGTCGTTTCCTTTTCAGATAGTGTCTCTTTCCTAGTGATGCTACTTGCTGTACACATTTACCAAATACTGGTATCAGTGCAAGCCTTGTCAGTATTAGAAATAAATGTTAATTTGCAGGAGGTTGCATTCATATTTCAATATTATTGGAGCCATTTGTTGTTGATAATTCATTATACAATTGAAACTCCAGCTGCTATTTTTCTCACCAACATGACTGGATAAACGTTCTAAATGTGTTTGTTTTTTAACCATCTAATAGCAGTCTAATTTTCTGCTAAGTAAAACCATTATAGAACCGTACTCTAAAGCAAAAAGACTTGAGTTTTACATTTGTTTTTCACATTTATTTGGAGGAGCACATGTAAAAATAGATCCAACCAAAGGCATATCATGATATGTTGCTTCAAAATGTTTTACAACTTGCACCACTCAAAAACATGAGTTCTGGGATTTGTCAACTTCACCAAAGCTCTTGCTTTTGGGAATTGCACAAACCAGTTCTGTTTTCAGAATGATAAAATGGTTTCCATCATACTGTATTATGTGCTGAGGTACTGCATGGGGCAGGCTTACTGTTTAGATGTGAAATATTTTTCATCTTCACAGTGCTATTTTTTCAGTCTGACATTGTCTAGATGCTTGGCCCACAGGATGCTGATCTGGTATTTGTATCCTCAGTTATATTATTCACAATTAGACTGTAAAAGAAACTATATGAATATATAAGCATAAAAAGGGAATGTAATGCAAACATCTACAAAGACAGTTGATAAGTACTTACTATCAAATGACACATACTTATATCCAAGAAGCTGAACATTGTAACATTCACATCCATTTCATTAATTAATTGCTGTCTTCATTCTCATCAGAAATTAAATTAAGTGAATAATTTGCATAAATGAGAACATGTAATTGAAGGCTGTGGTTAATTTTCCTTTGATTAAGCACATAACCTGTAAACTGTTGGTTTTTGTGTCATACTGTTCCCTCCAGATGAGCTACATAATTTCTAGTCTACATTCAGTTTAGAATCAAGTAAATTACCTGCATGCATAGTTTTTTCAGCAAATATTTTTGTCAAACTTTTCAACTGATAAAATGAAAAAAAAAACTTCATTAAAGAAGTATAGGTATGTTGTTATTGTTTATCTTTTTCCCAGTAAGGGGTCGCCACAGTAGAATACTGGTCCGCTAATGACTGGTAGTAGATTTTTATGAAACACCAAGGTGCCAGCTCGATGCCCAACCTTCAATGAAGGCACGCCCATTTACGCATGCATGTCTTTTGAACGCTACCCAACCACGGGGAGGACATGCAGACTCTACACAGAAGGCACTCCCAAGCCCAGCATCGAATGGGAGAACCTCTTGCTGTGAGGTAACAATGCTACCGCCGTACTACCATGGCATATAAAGAAATATAGGTATAAAATGATTAAAAATGTTGTCAATGAACGTAAGTTGATAGTTGAAACCATAGTATTTTGACTGAAAGATGCATTGGTCACTCACTGCTGCCACAAATTTAACATATAATGTACTTTTTTTACTGACCAATTAATAAAATCAATACATTTTAATGAAAAGAGGAACAGTGCTCTTCTGTTTCACAAAATGACACTGTAGCTACATTTCTTGGAATAGTCCCTTTTCCTCAGAGATACGGTGATCTCAGGTTTGGTATATATAAGTTTTGGGAGAGTGGGAGCAACGTTCAAAGAGATAATAGGTTCATAGGTGTTTATTAGGCTAATGACCAGAAGGGACTTTTTAAGCCTAGCCATGCATTCCAACTATCTGACAAGTTCTGATACCCTTGAAAAGGGTAAGCATGGGCCTGGGAGATGAACAATTCACAGGTTACCTGTGTCCATTAGAGACATAGGTGCCAGACCAGAGAGGAATTTCCAGTTTGCCATTCAATTGCCCATTTCACTTGAATTTGGTTAGGGAGGAATTCTGTTTCACATGGATGAGGAGCCTGTTCCATAGACACTGTAGTCTCTGGAATACATACCTATCTCTCCAGCAGGTCTTATTTATATCACAACAAGGTTTATGTTTTTAGAACAGGTAATTCTGGTGATGTTTTTTTTGTGGATAAGCAAGAGATCCATCAGAGTGGGGTCTGACAATGCCCTGTATACCAGGCATAGATCTCCCCTCAAAAGCATGTAGGAGACAGAATACAGGGATAGGTCCCTGAGGCAGTCTACTTAGGACATTTTTCTTACACTCTGTATTCTTTTAGTGAGAAACCTCTGTGGACATTCCAATTGTTGGATATGCCTGATTATATACATACCAAAGGGGGTATTGTATTCAATGGTAGGTCTGATGAATGCAGAATACAGGGGAGTAATGATTTCCTTGGACTTAGATGCCATATCTTTGTTTATAAGTTGCTCAGCATAGAATGATTTCCTCACCACTGTAGACGCATGATGGTCAAAGGCTAGATTACTATCTATTTGTGTCCCTAAGTCCCTCACTACTGGGTCATCTCTAAGGGGTATATTATCAGTATGATAGTTACCAGGGATGGATGACTTCCCAAGGATATTATTATGCATGTTTTGGCATTTAGTTTTAGTCCATGGCTCTGACACTAGTTGTTTATCTGTTTCAGCCCCACCTGGAGAACATTTGAGTCAGTGTGCTCCTAATTTGCAATCATCTGCAAATTTAGTCAGTCAGAGACCACTGACATTGGTCTTGACTTCTGAGAAGTAAATGCTAAAAGGGAGAGGTCCAAGGTCTGATCCCTGAGGAACTCCAGTTGTGGCTGGCCTGTTTGTAGGGTGAACTCTCCAATTCTACCTTCCTGGGCCCTGTCTGTGAGCCAGTTGGCTATCCACTGGGTGACATACAGGTTTGTACCTAACCTCCTGAGTTTGTCAACAATGCCTGAGTGGGGTATTCTGTCAAATGCATTGGCCAGGTCAAGGTAGGCAGTGTAAACAATTTTGCCCTTATCCATTGCTTTGGTGACCTTCTCAATGAAGTCTACCAGGTTGAGTAGGCATGTTCTGCCCTTGATGAAACCAAGATGGGTTGGGTCAGGTGTCTGGAGGTTTACTATATCTCTATTAATCATCTCCATGATAATTAATTCCAAGGCTTTACATTTAAGACTAGTGAGACTTATGGGTCTGTAGTTTCCAGTGTCTGTAGATGGCCCACATTTGTGCAGAGGGATGACTGTTGTCTTTCTCCATTCATGTCATGAAAGGTGTTTGGAGGCTACAGTTAAATAGTAATTCCAGAGGCCCTGATAGGTCATGTTTCTTGCTGTTTATAAGGCATCCTGGAATATTGTCTGGTCACAGTGATGCAGTGTTCTTGGTCTTAGAGAGAGCATTAAGGGCCTGTTCTCTAGTGACAATAGGGGGAGTTATATTTGATGATATTTCCTGAGGTAAGGTTAAGGAGGAAAGAGTGGTAAAGTTGGAGCTGAGTTTATCACCCAGAAGATTTGCTATTTCTTCTACCCCAGTACAGGTGGCTCCATTTACAACGAGCTCCGCATGAGATTCTGAACATAGCTAAAGAATGCTTTGTGGTTGTCCTTGGCCTGGGAGGCCAAACTTACCCCAAATTTGGATTTACCCTCAGAGTTGTTTGTTTAGTTTGATGAGAGTGGTTTTAACCTGCTGGGTGCTGCACCTCCTAATTTTTGCCATGGTTTTCTTCCTCCTGTTATATAGCATATTGATTTTGTGATTCCACCTGGGTGGCTTGTTTTTTGAGTCACTTCTGTACTTATTCCTGGTGGGTACAGCTGCCTCTCTGCAGTTACTAACATGCTTGAACAGGGTTACTGTGAACAGTTCTGCATAGATAGCAGTGTTCTCAGGGTTTAAGGAAATGTTGCCAGGTTCTTACTTAATAGCAGGAAGTTAGCCTTAGAAGAGTTCCTGAATATTCCAGGTTTAGCTGGGAGTCCAGGTTTTATTTTACTTCAAAGGAGATCATTTTGTGGTCTGACCTTACCAGGGAAGGCATTAAAGTAGGGGGTGTGCAGCACTCTCCCATATTATTGAGGACCAGATCCAGTATGGTTGCACACTTGGTTGGTGTATTGATTATTTGGTCCAGGGAGTTTTTGTTTACAAAATTCAGGAATATCTGTGCATGTACGTTTGGTGTCATATAGGATTCCCAGCTGCTCTGACAGCTTGGAGGATTGAGTGAACTCAGTTGTGCCACGGGGTCCAGTGCAGATAACATGCTCAATCTACTCCCAATTTTCTGCCCAGTCTGACAATAATGTTGCCATAAGGGGTCTGGATTTAGTAGTTAAGAATAAAAATAAATAAACAATCTGTCCATAGGATGGTGATCCAGGCCTCTTTACTCCATGCCTGAGCACAATGTGGCTGCATAGCCTATGGTGTCTAGAAACGTTTTAGTTCAATGGGCAAGACTGATCTGGTGACAGAATACTCCAGGGTTTTTCCCAAGGTTGTAACACCAAGAGGAAGGGGCTACAGAAGAAGCTGGCAAATCTGTAGTCAAAAGTAAATTGGACCAAAATAAATATCTGGTTACTCTTTTACAAGGCAAACTTGAAGTTATGGAGTACTAAAGATTATAGGCAAGTTAGAAGATACCTAGAATATAGGCAAGAAGAAAGCACATAAATATTGACACTGAATAATCAACACAATTTCAGATACATGGGCTAGCTTTAGAGACTAACTGACACTTGGTCAGCATTGAAAACTTTATATGTGTAAAACAGCAGCAGCTTACTTGAAAGGAGTGATTTTTTATCACACATGATCAGCACCAACAGCAGCAGCAAACCAGATTTAAAACTCAGAGCTTCTTCAGTGCATAAAATTAACCTCAGACATGAGTGATTTAAATATCCTTCTTTGCAGGACACTTGAGCCAAATTGACAAATCATTTTAACAGTTAATCCCATGTCATGAATTTTATCAAGAAGATAAAACTTATGTAATCATATATTGGATTGTTCACATTAATTGACTAGTAAAATAAGAAAATGGAAGGACAGTAGGAATAAAAATGCATACTACTGACACAGTAAATCAGCAAAAGGAAAAGTAATTTTCTTACAGGTTTTTGTATATCAACTCTTACTTAAGAATTCATTAGAGTGATAAAGTAATGGAACCTAGAGGTGAATAAATATTTCACTTCTAAACAATGAATAGTGGAGAAACTTACTGTCTTGGCATTTACAGGTATAAACATATTATGGAGGTGATAGCCAGACAATGAGATTTGGATTCCTATACGGCATGTCTCATGGGGGCATTAGTGTGATGTTACTTTCTTCCCTCACTTACCAGGCAGTGACTTTAGGTCACAACAATTGTGAATATCTTTAGGGACTGATGCAGGCACAGCAGAATCTGCATATATCAGTACAGTGTTTCAGTACTCGCAGCATGAATCAACAAGATTAAGCTCACTGCTTTAGCTGTTATTAAGGATATTTACAGCATGGAGTGCCACCCCACAGGTTGAAGATTTATTTTGATCCACTTTTTTTTTCAGAAGATACTCCTTCTTGGAATAATAGTGTTCAATCCAAAATATAACCTCTCATATATTTTTACAGCTTCTAGTCAAGTTTTATTAACAACAAATACCAAAACGTATTGACAACATAAAAGAATGCTATCACTAGGAAAATCTCTTCACTAATATTACTCAGTTTAATCGTGTGAAAAGTGAATTCTTTAAAAAATATGGACAGCATCACAAAAACTTATAAACACATGATGCTAAAATTTAAGAAAGACCTTAATAATTATCTGTAATTGTTTGCCTTTGTAATGAAAAATAGAACTATACAGTTTTTCAAACACTGGCAGTAGCACTCAAACTAGCAGGAAGAGTAGACATAAATGCAAAAAGAGTTATTTTTTATGCTAGTATTACTTCCATACAACTATCAGACACCACCTGTGCCTCTCCTTAATATACCTTTCTCCCCTAAATTTACTCTGAGTAGGATAGAGGCAATCAAAAAGATGAAGGTATCCTGAGATATCATCACAGAGCTGCCATGTCAGAATCTTTGTCCTATTTATTTCCCTGCCCCTGCACACACCCAGTAAAACCATGAAGATTGGATGTGAAATTAGTGTCAATGATGGGCCATCCTTTACTTCCATAAGGGGCTGATATTAGGGATACCACACCAACTATCAAATAACACTCTGTAGTTTTCTGCCTGGTATGAACTCTTCATCCTCTCCCCACCCACGAAGGACACATGCCCATCTTCACCCATCAGTGTCTCAGATGGCTGAGCCATTAATCAGTTCATGGTCATCTGGGGCAAAGTCTGTACGTTATCCCTTTATGATATAGCACTGGTGCGGCAAAAGGGATTTACCTTCTTCTCCTAAATCCACCTGAACAGTTTCTGATATTACCACTAACTCATTTGCATTATCTAACACTTATATGATACATCAATTGATTTCTTCCCCAAAAGCAGAAACAGATCCAGTTTCAGAACACCACCCCTTACAAGTACAAATAAAGAGGCTGGAAACATGTTAAGTCCAGTTCTGAATGGTATAACAAAGACAGGATTTCAACATCTTTTAGACAATGTCTGATGATACCACTGACCTAGTTGTTAATCTGACCTCATTTAAGTTGGACAGTTCTTTTATTTTCTGTTAAATAATAGAATGAGTTAAGTGCCTGCCTTTTATGTTTCTTTCTATCAGTCGTACTTAAAGTTTATACTTGTTGATACTAGATTGTTAAACCTTAAATTATGGTTCACTGTTCACAAACCAGTTTCAAACATTCATATTTTTGCTCTCCTTGCCATCCATCCATCAAAGTATTTGAACCACTGGCATTTCATAAGCTTTTTAAACATCAAAGTGAAATCATTAGACTATTTGGTAGCAATTGTGCAACTTTATATAAAAAAAAAAAAAGACAAGATTTAGTGATTTCACAAGCTGATAAAAGCAGGACTCTAAAAGTATGGTCTAACAAAATAAGAATTCAAAGTAAGTGTATCAATCTGCATAAAAAGTGAGTACACCTTAAAACTAGTCAAAGGATATGAAATGCTTGAGCTACTCCATGCCCTACTAATCTTAGCATAGCTGAAATTAGGCACCCACGGAACCTATGGCTGTGGGGAGCCCCTGATTATTTCCCCTGTGAACGAGGGCCCCCATGCAGCAGCCGTGGGTGTCACCATTTCCTCTGCTCATTCCTCAGCAGCTCACGGTTGACATCCACATGGCTGTGTGATGTCACCACGAGATTGCAAACATTTTTCTGTCTTTTTTTTTTTTTTTGTCGGTAAGCTGCACTCAATCAGGTCCATTTAAATGAAGCAAGGGACCTTAGTGGCTGCAGAACCCAAGAAAGTAAGTTGTCTTTTTTTTTTTTTTTTTTTTATAGAGTCGACATCTCCCAACTGTACAGATGTTCACAGAGTGTCCACATTTTTGCCCCATATTTGTGGCCTGTTTCTAATAAAATTGTGGTATTGTGTCTGCCAATATTTAAACAAACAATACCAAGATAAATCTATGAATGTTTATTTTCATAGTTTTGTACTAGGCTAACTGCTTTCATAGGCATACCTATCAACCTCTTACTGCAAGGAACGTGGAAAAAGCCTGACAAAATGGTTGGTCAAGGGCCCAAAAATAGGGACATATTTTAAATATTGTTCTTATAAACTTAGAAAGTTGCTAACTTAAGAGGGTTTGTGTTAATATACATTTTCTGAATGATTTAAGTCTGAAACTCAAATGTATGCCATTATTTAGTGACTTCATTCCTCAGATTATCCCAATGACTTCCCAGAAAACCACAAATTTTATGAGGAGCAGACCAAAAATATCAGCCAAAAATCTGGACATTCTGCAAAAATCTGGAAATGTCGGGAGGTATCATAGGCCATTTAGCCAATTACCCCATGTGAAAATCAAGCCCTGCATTTTGTGTCTGTAAGGTAAACACCTTAACCATTATGCCAAACTCCCACCCAAAAGAAACTATTTTTAACCTGTTAAAAATACATCAGTTAAATTATGGCAGCTAACATGCCATACCCCCAGAATTACACCATGCGATCCATGATGATCAAATTAGTTTGGGTGCAGGGAACAATTTGATTAGCTCAAAGGAACTAATTATTATTCAATTTAATACATACCAAATGGGGCATTATACTCAATTATAACTTCTTTTGCTCTCGGGGCGATTCTTTTACTAATCAAGTGAGCTATGTTGAAAGCTTTCCTTGCAACAGTAGACGCATGGTGGACGAAGTTAAAACTGCGGTCAACCTGTGATCCCAGATCCCTTACCACTTCATGGGTACTTAAGGTATTGTTATTGATCTGATAGTGTAAAGGGACATTATTTGTGTTGAAGGGAATGAGGATGCATTTCTTTGCATTCAGTTTAAGACTGTGACTAATAAACCGGTCTTTGGTCTGTGTGAGACCCTCCTGGAGTATACTGACATCATTTGGGAGATTCAGTGATTGGACCTAGTTTGCAGTTGTCTGCAAACTTGGTCAGTCACAACTCTTTAGTTTTGGCCTGAACTTCTGAGAAGTATATACCAAACAGTAGGATGCCCAAGACTGAACCCCGTGGCACCCCACTGGTAACAAGTCTGCTGGTTGATGTGGAGTCACCCACTTTGATAGTGTGTGTCCAGTTTGTGAGCCAGTTGGCAACCCATTTTACAATGAAGGGGTATACATTCAGTTTGCTAAGCTTATGGGTAATACCTGAATGTGGGATTGTGTTGAAAGCCTTGGCCAAGTCAGGGTATACTGTCTGCACAGATTTCCCCTCATCAGAGGCCTTGGTCACACTTTCAAAGAAATCCACTAGATGTAACAGGCAGGATCTGCCCTTCACGAAGGTGAATTGGCTAGGATCCAGGATTTGGAGGTCACCTATGTCTTTATTTATGAGGTCCATAATGATATGTGCCATGGCCTTACAGATGAGTCTGGTCAGGCTTATGGGTTTGTAATTCCCCAGGTCTGTTACTAGGCTACCTTTGTAGAGGGGAAATAACTGTAGCCGTTCATCATTCTGCAGGAACAAAGCCTGTTATGCTATGATTGAAAAAGGTACTTAGTAGTGATGCTAGTTCATGTTTTAGCCTGTTTAGAAGACAGACAGAGATGTCATCTGGTCCTATAGAGGCCATGTTCTTTGCCTTGGACAGGGCTTTGATCACCTGCTCTTTAGATATTTAAGGTGGTGGGGTTTGGGGGAGGATTTTCTGTAAGTTAGGAGGGGATAATGGAGTGAAATTTTTACCAAACCTATCCTCTAGCAGATTCACTATTTCTGTGGGGTCAGTGTGTGTGTGATACCATTGGCCACCAATTCTGGACATGCTTAGGTCCTACCCTTTGGGTTACGTACATAGCTGTAAAAGGGCTTATGGCTATTCTTGGGTGTACTTGCTAGGTTTCTCTCAAAGGAGCTCTTGGAGGATTTGACAGGTTGTCTTATTTGCCTGTTAAGGCTGAGGAGGGTTCTTTTCCATTGTTGGGTCCTTGTCTTTGTTTTCTTGGACAGCAATTTTTTGCATTCATTGTATAGTTTGTCGATGCTGGAAGTCCACCATGGCAGCTTGATTTTACTTGCGGCTCTGGCTTTGATTGTATCTGATACAGCCAAGTTTATATACATATGCAAGTGATTGTACAGGGCTTTTTAATGTATGTTTCAGCGTAGTTACTATTTTCAGCATGGGGTGGGGCTTGGAATGCGGTTATACCTTCACCTAGGAGGGTATAGTTTGCCTTTGTGAATTTTTCTTTGTCTGATTTCACCCTTTTGAGTTCTGGTGTTACTGTCAGTTCAAATGTGACTGATTTGTGATCAGTTTTAACTACATAGAAAATTTATGCTAATGTTTAAGCAAAAAAAATCATGCTGATATAAAACCTGTTATTCTATCAACGTTTTAAGTTTGTAAGAGCAATATTTAAAAATTGTCCCTATGCCCCTATGATTGTTTGGTAATGGGAATCCTTATTACATCGTAGAAGTATGTATGCCTGTGTCTTACAGGATCATAGCACGTTAGTAGACGAATGGCCTTAGGGCACTTACAAGCCTAGCCAAGTTCTACCCTTATTTCCATGATCAGCATCTATTGCCCATGTCCACGAGGGACACAAGTGGAACCCCTGGGGTGAATTTACAGTTATTCATCCAATCATCCAGACTCAGTTTGAAGAGGGCAAATTAGGTGCTCTGTTTTACACGAAGCGTGAGTCTGTTCCAAAGGTGTGGTGACCTCTGGGAGACAAATCTGTCCTTCCAGTAGATTCTATTAATTTCACATACCAGGTTAAGGCCTTTAGAGTGAGTAACCTGTGTACCATTTGACTTGCGGATATGCAGCATTTCCCATAAAGCAGGGTAATAGATTGCCTTATATGCAAGGCAGATATCACCTCTGAGTAGTCTGTATGAAACAGAACAAACTGACAGTGATTCAGATGAGCCACATAGGACAAATGCTGAAGACCTTGAATTTTCCTTGTGAGGAACCTTTGTTGTTTCTCCAATTGGCACAGGTGCTTTGAAAGGTACATACCATAAGGGGCGTTGTACTAATTTATTGGCTTGATGAGGGAAGAGTACAGTAAGGCTATAGCTTCTTTTTTTCTGGAGGCAATGCCCTTACTTATGAGATGAGCAGTGTAGAATCCCATTCTTATGACTGTGGAGACATGGTGATCAAAGGTAAGGTTGCATCAACCTGTGTGTCCAGGTATCTCACCACAGAGTGCGTTCTTAGAGTGTTGCTATTGATGTGGTAGTTAGCAGGAACATTGCTCTCACTGAAAAGGATGATAATACATTTTTATTGCATTGAGTTTAAGGCAATGCCTTTGGCACCAATCATTTGTTTGTGTATGACCCTCATGTAGGATGTTGACTTCATATGGAGATTCTATGACCACTCCCAGTTTGCAGTCATCAGCAAACTTTGTCAGCCACAGGCCTTTAGTTTTTGCTTGCACTTCTGAGAAATAGATTTCAAACAGTAGAGATCCCAGGACTGATCCCTGTGGAACACCACTGGTTACAGGTCTGCTGCTGGAGGTATATTCCCTGTTTTGAGTATATGTGTTCTATTAGTGAGCCAGTTAGTGACCCATTTAACAATATAAGGGTTGACAGCTAGCTGGGTGAGTTTGTCAGTGATGCCTTAGTGGGGGAGAATGTCAAAAGCCTTGGTTATGACTAGGTGGGCTGTATGCACAGATTTCCCCTTGTCTAGGGCCTTGGCGACTTTCTTGAAGAAGTCTACCAGGTTCAACAAGTATGATCTCCTTTTGACATATCCAAACTGAGTAGGGTCAATTGTTTGGAGATTACCTATATCTTTGTTGATAAAGTCCATGATGATTCGCTCCATGGCCTTGCAGATAAGGCTGGTCAGGCTAATAGGTCTATAAATCCCAGTGTCAGTGGAAGCACCACCTTTGTGCAAGGGCATAACAGTGGCCATTTTCCATTCATCTGGGACAAAGCCAGTGCTTGGACTATGACTGAAGAGAGTCCCCAATGGTGTTGTTAATTCTTGTTGGAGGGCATGTAGAATGTAGCCTGGAATGTCAGGTCCCACTGATGTTGTCTTTTTGACCTTAGAGAGGGCATTTATCACCTGCTCTTTAGAAATACAAGATAAGGGACTGGTGGTAGGGATGTCATGGGGTACATGTAGCTGTGACAGGGGAGTGAAGTTGTTTGGGGGACTGGTGATTGTGTGTTAATTACTTCTTTAATTCTCATCACAAGCAAACCTTGGAGGTATGCAGAAGAGGTCATTATAGCTTCTGTTGGAGATGGAGTCACTGTTTCTTTTACTTTTCACACAGACCACAGAGGTATACAAAAAAGTTACTATACCATGTGCAGGGGCAGTGTACCATATATTAGCAACAAAGTGGAACTCATTACTGTAGTCATGATTTTTTGCCACTTTTGTCAGAATCGCACACCAGGCACATATAGTGGTGATTGCCTTTGAGAAGGAAAGGGTGAGAAGTGAAAAGGCATGCTATGTATATATACAAAAGCATTCACTTGAAATGCATGACCACGGCCATCTGAATTTCTGCTTTCATCCCAATCTAACATCAGAGGGATGCACAGGCAGTGACTGTCTTTTTCTTTGGGGGGGGGGGGTGTAGGGATGCAGGCAGTATTCTCAGACAGGATTTGTGCGTCCTTACAACAATTGTATTATTAGTTTATTTTGTCACCTTTGAACATTAACCCTTGGGCACAACTTAAGTCTTGCTTGAAAGACAAAAGTAAGACGGAAATTTTTTTCTGACGCATGATTTGTTTTCAGGCCACCATTGGATTAAAAGGTTGGGAAAATGTTCTAAAATGCAAGGAAAACTAAATCTGAACAGCAACACTGAATCTTTTTCCTTAATCATAGTTTCTGTTCAAACTGTAATTAGGTTCATAGTTTCATAAGTGTGTACTAGGCTAATGGGCCTGGAGCCTTTAAAAGCCTAGCCCATAGAAGTGCCCTGGCATTGTGCAGCTAGTTCCCAGTGCCTCTATCGAGTAGCGGCACTGGAGTGATCTCCGGGGTGAACTTTCTATTTCCCATTCGTTCATCAAGATTTCTTGCTTGACATGTATGGGAAGTCTATTCCAGAGCATGGGCAGTCTCTAAGTTATGAACCTGTCCCTCCAGCATGTTCTGTTAATTGTGGTAATGAGGTTGGGGTCTCTGGAGCATGTGATGCAGAGGGATTGGGATTTTTTTAGATGTAGCTGGGTCAGACATTTGTAAGTCAAGCAGGTTGTATAAAAAGAAAAAAAAGAAGATGCGTTTCAGAGCATATAGAAAAGCATGGGTTCTTGAAAAAGCTGAAGAGTAAGGCAAAATGTGAGAAAAGGGAGAAAAAAGTAATGTGCATAATGTGGAGAGTTAGGGGGCAGCAGATAGGAGTACTGGAGCCCACTGGATGTGTGTGTGTGTGTGTGTGTGTGTGTGTGTGTGTGTGTGTGTGTGTGTGTGTGTGTATATGTGTGTGTGTGTGGGTGGGGCAGTAGGCAGTGCTTAGGGCACCATTTCACCCAAGTCCAGCCCCATATATGGAGTTGTTGTAATGTATCATTGCTACAACTAAATTTCAGTAACTGTGAATGTCCTTCTGTGACATGGGCCAACATAGTTTGGTACACAGGCCCCTCATAATGTAAGAGCACTGTAACTACAGTTCAGTCAGTTTACCTCTAAAACACTACAGCATGAACTGAAAGGTTGCTTAGGAGGGGTGGCAGTAACAGGGTGATACTTAAACTGGATGTGTCCAAGGGTCCCCCAACTTGACATTTGCTGGGGGCCCTCAAAATGCTAACACTGGCCCTGAACCTTAGGTAAAGTTCCACACCATATCCTTGCTAGTTATAAGTCCCCATCTATGACCCAGGATAAACATATGACATTCTTGAAAATACTCGAGTCACTCACAGTTCTATCCAACAACATATTCATGAGTAATGTCAACTATTCCACCATAACCAAGACACACAGACAACCACTAACATGCAAGCTCACAGATTCCTGGATTTTGTCAAACACCCTGGAACAGATAGCCTGTGCACCTTCTAGGGGTATAAATATCCTGGATGTGGTACTTACAAATATAAGGGAATCTTTCATTCCTCCTTTGCGTAATGTCCTCGCTGGTCAGATCAGATGACAGAATTGTCACCCTTGAAATAAATGTTAAGGCTGAATTCTTAATGAAGCCCAGAACCTTTAAGAGCTTTTCCAAGGTTAACTTCCTCCTATTAAGTGATAGTATAGCTAAATTCTAAGCCCCCCCCAAACTCAGAGAATGCTGTGGCCTATGCAGAAGTGCTTACAGAAACCATGTATGAGCATGTTAATAACTGCATAGAAACAACATAACCAAACCAAGATAAACTTGGAGAAAACTCCAAAACCAACCCCCCTTGGTGGACCCTAATATAAATAGGTTGCACAACAAAAGAAAGAACATCCTGTTTAGAAATTGCCCAGAGGACAAAAGCTCCCTCATCAGTCTCAATGAGCAACTCAGGGGACTAATCAAGTCCACCATAGCCCCAACTTCAAGGCAAAAATAGCCTCCCAGGCTAAGTATAACCATAAAGCATTTTTCAGTTATGTATGAAGCCTTAAGGGGAACACCCAACAGTGTGTTGAACAAATTGTAAATGGACCTTCCTATAATGAACTAAGGAATATAGAAAATTTGGCTACTGATAAATTTAGCATCAATTTTACCCCCTATCACCCCAGACCCATCCCAGGAAACAATCTCTACCATGTCTCCCCAAACTGTCATTAAAAACTTGTCCTCACTGCATTTCCAGAGCTAAAAACTTATTGCACTGACACGTCTTGATAATATCCCAGCATGCCTCCTAAATAGCTTGAAACATGAATTGTCAGGACCACTGGAATCTCTATTCATCCACATCAGCCAGACAGGCCTCACTCCTAGGGTCATCCCTCTACACAAAGGTGGAACATCAACTGAACCAGAGAACTACAAACCGATACGTTTGACCAGACTTTTATGCAAGACCATGGAAGTAATTATTGTGGACCTGATAAAAGACAGGAAATCTTCAAATACTGGACTCATACTAGTTCAGTTTTGGCAAGGGCAGGTCATCCTTACTAAACTTGGTGGACTTCTTTGAGAAGGTCATTAGGGCCATGAACAAAGACTAAACAGTGCATACTGCCTACATTGCCCTGGCAAAGGCATTTGACACAATACCTCAGGTGGGTATTATGGACAAACTCACAAATGTAGGCATAAATCCCTATGTCACCCAATGGATAACCACATATCTCTCAGATATGACACATGAAGTTAGGGTGGGAGAATCCCCCTCCACCAAGAGGCCTTCTACCAATGATGCCCCACAGAACTCTGTATCAGGACCTCTCCTGTTTGGAATATATTTTAAAGTCAAGGCAATTGTACAGGGCCTTTGGCTGATCAGATTTGCTAACAACTACAAGCTGGGTGCAATCACTGAATCCCCCAAGGATGTAGATATCCTCCAGGAGGGTCTGACATAAGCAGATAACTAGTGCATGACATAGGCAAATTACTGCTGCCAGAGCCATGGCCTAAAACTCAATGCAAAAAATTAATAATTATACCCTTTCGGAAGATGACTTCCCCTGCAAATTACAACATTGTCCTAAGAGTAGACACAGTGATAAGTGACTTGGGAACTCAGGTTGATAGTAACCTGAACTTTGATCACCATGTGTCCATGGTAGTGAGAAAATCCTTCTACATGGTACAACTTATAAGTAGGGGTATGAAATCCAGATCCAACGAGATCATAGTCCCATTATACTTAGCCCTCATTAGACCAATAATTGAGTACAATGCACCTTTTGCCATGTATCTGACCAAGCATTTGCAACAGCTAAAGCAGCCACAATGCTTTCTCACTAAAAGAATACAGGGTTGAAATAATATGTCCTATACAGACTGCCTCAAAGTCTTGGCCCTGTACTCAGTCTCCTACAGACTACTGAGGGGTGATCAATGCTTAATCTACAAGGTGTTCTCCGATCCAGACCTGATGGATCTGCTGCACATTCTCAAAACAAGCAGCACTAAAATTACCCAGTCTAAAAATCTACATCTCTTCTGTGACATAAACAAAATATATTGGAGGGACAGGTATGTTTCTCAGAGATTACTCTTTCTCTGGAACAGACTACCCATTCATGTGAAGCAGAGCTCTTCTTGAAGGCTATCCAAACACAGTTTGACCAATGGATGGAAAATCAAAAATTTACCCCTGGCTTTTTGCCTGTGGCCCATATAGATAGGAGTAGTTTGTAGATTACCTAAGGCACTGGTACATACTACAGTCATTCTAGATCTTGGGCATTGATAATTGAGAAAACTAGGACATGATTGGCTAGACTTAAAAAGGTTCTAGGGCAGTTAGCCTAGTAACCTAGGCTCTTATAATCCTCTGATCATATAAGGAAATCAAGCCGTTAAATAATTCAAGATTGTATCTATTACTGAATGGGTCATTGCTACAGACATTTCAAGAGTATTATTGACTCATGTATTGTAAATATAGTACAACAGAGTATCGTTTTTAAACTTGTTAACAACAATCCTCGGCATTTTTATTTATTGACTAAAATTTCATAAAACTCCTAAGCCTGCTCCTCATCAACTCATTGTTGTTGGACATGGATCATTACATTTGCTTGAAGCCATTGTTACAACATGTAATTTGAGGGCTTAATTGAACAGACTAAATTGTGTAATAATGTGCACACTTCATGTAAAATGTTTGTATGCAAGCACACCACATGGTGGAGTATCAAAGCAGTGGCTCACTGGTTGTAGTAGGCACTTTCTCAATACTGCAGAGTTAAACCAATGCTTGTTATCCTTACAATAATATGTGTTGGAAATTATTTTTTTTTTTACAACAAATGTTATGGGGGCACCTTTACCCACACAACTTTGCTCTAAGACTTTGATGTGGCACAGATCCCTAGATGACTATTGGCTAGTGTGGAGACAGACTGTAGATTATTTACATCACTGTCTGACATTTTTAAACAGCATGGAATGCAGTATTAGATACCCCACTAAACTATTAAAGTATAGCCTAGTTTCTATTAATTTCCTGCCTCTCAACATCACCAAAATAATTGATGGGTCAGCCAAAAGTTCTTTACATCATTAACCATTTGCAATAAATTTTATTCTGACTTCTGACAGGTTCCATCCCCTAGTTTCATGGTAAATAAATGTTCATATACTCAAGGCTACAATGAGTCTATAGTAGACCAAATCCATCCATCCATCCAGCCATCCATCCATCCATCCATCCATCCATCCATCCACAACCCCTTTTTTCCCATTTTGCATATGGGGTCAGGGTGTCACTTCAATAGTGACAATCATCTAGAGCTGAGGTTTACACCACCAGGTTGCTAGCTCTTCTGCAGTAGTTCATCTGCACCACACACTCAAACCTATGGCCAATTTAGAGTATCCAATTTACCTACTGCATATCTTTGGAATGTGGGAAGAAACCGGAGCACTCAGAGGAAATCCATGTGAACACAGGGAGGACCTGCAAACTCCACACAGAAGGCAACTCAGCCAAGAAGTGAACCAGAGAACCTTTTGCAGTGAGGTGACAGTGCTGCCCCTGCACCACTGTGCCAAAACCAAGCAATGGACTTACAAGGAATGTTTATTTCTGAGTTTACAAATTTGAAATAATATAAGAAACTACAAATAAAGTTTGGAAGCAGTGTAAAGGTAACCTTTAGAAATGTAATCATAGGATCAGAAAGTAAGTAACTACTTGTTTGTATTTTAAATACATTTGGCAGTAGCTTATCTAACTCTGAACAAGTCAGGAATAGAGTTTGACCATTGCTATTGGCAGGAAGATTATTTTCTAAGATCATGGCCAATAAATGTAGGTTTACATATTAAAGGTGACAATGATATTGGTTCAGAAATTAACTAGCCTCAAATGTCCCTACACAAATAAAAATAACCAACAATTATTAGGTATCAAAACCTTGAGGTGTTTTCCACGTTGCAGGTGTTCTTTTTGCCTCATGTTTATTAGATAAAGATTCTTTTGTCCAAAATACCTATAAAACTTTTGAAATTGGAGATCTCATTAAAAATATTAGAAAGTGAGTGATTTACTTAGTTACATGCCCATTTGGGGTTTTCTTTCAAGCAGCCATCCTGCCAGTTTTTAAAAAAAGTCTTTCAACCTTTTGTAATTTACATTGCTCTAAAAACAGAAGTGTTTTTTGTAAGATTATGCTCAACAAGGTTTTTAGGTTGAAAGTAATTCTGTTACAAATATGTAACATAAATAAGGTATAAAATACAGCTTGCTTAAATACAGAAACAGAGTTTAGTAATATGTGATTAGCATCCATACTAAATTACTGTGACTGAAAAAAATAAGGAACTTGCTTATGAGTGTATTACACACACATCAAGAAAGCTGACTTCTTATAGACTTGGCAAGAATGTTAAAAATAACAGGATATATCAGAAAAAAAACAATATGCTTTCTTTAAAGACTGGACAACAGGACATATGTTTATCCACAAGGCGTTTTCTTGAAAAATATGCTTTCTAAGAAAGTTTAGAAATATGCTTTTCTAAGAACGTTTATCCGCAAGGCGTTTCCTTAAAAATATGCTTTTCTGCACTTATCAGCATTTGCACAAGAAAAGATGTGTCAGCATTTGCGTAATCAAGGCAGTATCTTTCCAAAACCAAGAGGGAGTGCTTAACTAAAAATATATATAAATTCTCTATCAAATCCAGTTATGTTAGGGGTATTGGTAGGGACACATTTTTCCCGAGGTAAATGTTACATCTCTCACATCATCTGTACTATATGAGAAGTAAAGTGGAACAGTACTTGAAGCTGTAATGTTAGTCTGTGTGGTTTATTATAAAAAGTTATTTGTTACTGCTCTAAGTTGATGCTGCAAAGTATATTCTCTCATCAGTGTATATTCTGCAAGTTTTTGTATGCAACAGACTGTGAATGCAACTATAGCCAGACTTTGATTTCAGCAGAATCCAGCCAGCAAGACTGAGTGTCTTAAGAAGAGTTCAAATCCATCACAGTAAGCAGCACCATAGTAAGAATCACAATAACTAAACAAAAATTAAACTTACAATGGTGAGCCTACCTGCATTCGAACACAAAGGGAAGGGTAAGCCCTGAAGAGGGTTACTTCGGTCAAATTGCAGTAACTAACATTTGTATGTATGTGTAATTTCTAAACAGAAGTATTCCATTTTATACAGCTTGCAGCAGTAAAGTTTTTTCAGACGTCTGAATCCAGATTGAGCCTGCAGTGCAGGAAAGTCACAGTGCCATTAATTCTTCATGGAAAGGTGGATATCTACTTTAACAGCAAGTGACTCTGAAAAATTTCCAGCCATCAGCTAACTGGTAAGACTTTTTCTGTGTCACATTTTTAGTATGGATGTTATTAGACATAATTCGTGTAGGAGTAAACCACACTTTAGTAAATTGCAATGTTGGTATACACAGCACATTAATAAATGTAAAACCTTACTAGGGCAGGTTTATAGTAAGGCATTATGCAAATGTATTACAATATTTGACTGGTATCTCAAAGAAAACCATGTGGGGTATGACAAATGTTTATTGTGTGATTCAGATTTTAAACAGTTATGTCCTGTCACCAAATGTGAAATGTTAATCCCAGAGTTGCAAAAGGAGTGAAATCAGTTACTGACAGGACCTCTAGTACATTTTGTTACAAAAGAATGTAATAAACGTCTAAGAGACAGACACAATGAGTTCAGGAAGTTTAGACAAGTTATACAAACATTTTTCCAAAAGTGCATAGGAGTTTTAAATTCAGCAGAACAGATTACTAAAGAATGTCAGAAAGACCATGCAGCATTACATGAAACTCTTGAACAGCAGTTCCTCCATATAACAGCTGAGCTTAAGAGAACATTGGGAAAGAGCAGGAAACTACAGCTGATCTGTACAAAAGAGATATATTTTATAATATGTTTGTGTTTTGAAAATTGTTAAGCTTACATGGTAGGATGGTAAAATACAAATCATTCTCAAATGATTAAAACTTCCATTCAATTAAAGCAAGATATTTATCAGTACTACAGTAAAGTAGAGCATATGACTGCCATTCTCATAGCATAGTCAAAAGGTAAACAAAACAGTTCTAGTGTATAAAAAATAAATAAAAATAGTTAATGAGTAAAGATTTAAAGTCACAACACAGACATGCTTGTATAAAGATTTAAAGTCACAAGACTGACATGCATGTATTTTCTTTTCATACAATGCACTAGAATAATAGGCAGCCAACAGCAAATATAAATAATGTAAATATAAACGTGTTAGTTAAGCTAATATCTATTAGTTTTTTACAATTTTTTTATAATTGTAGAGTAACACCACACCAGTTAAGGTCCTGAATTAAAAAAAAATAAATAAAATCACAGATGGTCTTAGTCAAACAGTCTTTGTTGAATGGCAGGGCAGTTAAATAAATAAAAAATACTGAAATGTGAGCTCAGACCTTCATAGACTGGATGAATAGTTACAGGAAATGTTGAGCAGATAATATAAGAAACAAGACTGGCATACAATTAAAATCAATTATACAGGAAGGTACAAATAACTACTATTAGAATTAGACAGCAAAGGCAGCAGAAAAGAAAACAGCCAAAACATGATAAAATCAGACAAAGGTCTATAGTTTAATAACTTAATAAAGCAAATGTATAACCAAAGTGTTGGGCTGACATACATTATAAAGCAAAAAAAAACAACAGTGCAATACTACAGGGGGGGTACTTTCTCAGTTTTACATTGACTGTGTGAACAGTATTGCAAAAAGGGGCTAAAATAAACTACAAGAAGAAATAATATCTCATTCTTTCTTGACAATACTCTTTCAGGGGGGAGGGAAAAACAGGTATTAGTGCATTAATAATATTGGTAAACAGATTAGACCTGACAGGATAAGGTATTTTGCAAGTTGCTAATAGCTATCATTCTAGTTATTATTGTATTGTTTAGTATTAAATTGTATTTACAACCTGTTGAACTGTAAAGCTATACAAGAGATGGCTTACAATTGCTTTATTAAAGCTATACAAGAGAGAGTAAAGACATGTAAAAAATTGAACAAGAATGGTCACTATTTTTAATATGTTTTTGGCAAGACAATGTTGATATTCAGAAAGCATAGTTGCCTCTGGTGGCAATTCCACTAGATACTTCTAAAGAAACATAAGAATTTTCCAAGATTTTGCTTGATGTTAATGTTACTAAATTTGTAAGATTGGACTAAGTGTACTTTACATTTTTGTTAAACACAGAATGGCACACACCAGATTTGTTTTATTTTTTGGTGTTGTCAAAATTACCAGTTCCATATCAAATAAACATAACATGAAATACATTCTTGATAAAAAATAAATAAAATAAATGTAAATTATTTATTTAGGAACGCTTTATTCATCAAAGCTTAATGAATGGTTAGAATTGTTTTAATATGTACAAGTATTACAATTACTGAGACACATTTTACATATTTTGTGTCTATTCATATATGTTCATGATGGAATTCTTTAAATGGTATACCTTAATTGATTTCTTTTTATAGCAATAATTTTATTTATTCATTGTTTGGAAGTAGAAATATATATTTGCCATTAGACACTGTCACTGTATCATGCTTCACAATATTCTAAGTTAATGAGTCTGCATACAAAAACTTATAAAAAAGTTTCCACTTTTCTTGCTGCCGGTATACTGAGGCAATAGTAAATATTTTATTCATACTATCATTGTGCCATTTTCTTTTGTTCACTAATCAATTAAAGTGAAAAAATATTATAATGCCTACATAAATTTCATCTTCTTGTTATGAGCCACGTCTTTGGGTTAGCTGTCTAATTGATCTGTCAGTTTGTATCAAGTTACCTGTTAAAAGGAATATTTAAATCAGTTCGTTTTTTTTTAACTTTGTTTAATGCACTAAAGAAGCCTTTTTTGGCAAAACCTGGCTTATTGCAGTTAGTGGTCATAATTTGTCAATCTTCCCAACTAAGCTAATGCTGTTTTTTGCTTTGTTACAATAATTTCATTACATGCATTATGATCTTTGCACACCAGCTGACTATTTGCAAAATGTAGCTCCCTGATGCATACATCACTTATGGCCCTTATTAAAATGCAATGCTATGGAATCATTCTCTTGTGAATGAGTAGCATGCCAGGAATTGATAGTGCACAACACCAGTGTTTTCTTACACTTCCTGATTCCAAAGGTATATGCCAATGTCCACACGTCTTGCCTACTGAGGATGTCAGCTTTACTCATTGGCAGGCCTTTTTTCTGTACATGAATAAAGCTGAGGATGTCAGCTTTATTCATGTACAGAAAAAAGGTCCTGCCAACGAGTCAGATTATCTATGTTTATTTAGTTGTCCAGGCACCAGAAAGACCTAGTAATGGAAAGAATGAATGAAGAAGATATGCATGGTCACCTCTGTTTGGCTGAAAGGAGAGAAGCAAAGTGATAATACGAGGCAAGTGATCTATGAGTTAGTATTGCCACTTTAGGAGGGGAGTAGGGACATACCTAAAAGAAGTCCATGGCTAATAACTCGCATTTACCTTCTGAACAATGCCAGCAAATAGATGTAGGGTATCATGGCACAGCTATAAGCCAACTATCATGAGCAACAGTAGCAGTTGTCAGCCTGATTTTCTTTCCACATTCCATTTGCAACTCAAAGTTGGAAGTATTAAGCACTGAGTGACTCTGAATAACTGTTTTTAGGTATCAGTGGACTTATGGGAGACACACAGTCCTCCACACTCCAGTCCAAGCCATAAAATCTCCATAAATATACTAAAAATAAATGAAAAATCCATGCAGATGACATGCATTAATGTGGGACTTTGCCAAGAGATACATAAATCTGTTATCTGTTAATCAGAGATTCATTCATTCATTCATTCATTCATTCATTCATTCATTCATTCATTCATTCATTCATTTATGTTACATGCTCTGTCTCGGAAAGAGTGCACTCTGACAGCTGTGGAGGAAACAACTGCATTAGGCTGGAGGTCTAGGAGCCACAAGGACCCCAGGACCATGAGGTTTCTAGATGCTCTGAGATGCATTTTAGAGATTTGTTACACAACCTATTTATCCAATGACTGTTTGAACAAAAACCGTGATCAAAGAAAACAAATTAAGTCTTCACCTGTATCTTTTCAGCAACCAAACCAAGACTACACTGTAATAACTGCAGTGCAAATAACAGTATTAAGCTGGTGGTAAAGGGCTGCAAGGCCCCCCAGAAGCCATGCTTTTTGTAAATGCTCCGGGATGCATTTTAGAGTTTTTTAAACAATATTTTCATCCAAGGATTGCCAAACAAAAACCATGATCAAAGAAAGAAGTTTAGTCTTACTCTGACGTTGTTTTTACCTGCATCCTTTTAGCACAACCTAATTAACCAAGACTACGCTATAATAACTGTAGTGAAAATGACTGTATTAAACTGGAGGTCTGGGGGGGTCACTACATTCCCAAAAGCCTTGAGATTTTTAGATGCACTGAGATGCATTTTACAGATGTTTAAATAACCTTTTCTTTCAATGATTACCTAAACAAAAAACATGATTATGGAAAGAAATTCAGTCTCACACGTCAGCTCCACTTTTTCCTGCATCTGTCAGGACATTCTAAGTGACCAAGACTATCCTATAATAACTAAATTAAGTAGGGACTGCTATATACCACAAAGCCATATGGTATAGATGCTCTGGAGTGCATTTTGGAGGTTTTCCCCAAACCTTTCAATACAGTGATGTCATGAAAAAAATGATGTGTATGGAAAAGAAAATCAAGCTCGCATTTTTACTTCAAGGAAGAAATAAGTTGTATCCAAGTTTTAATACTCAAAACTGACCAAACATCACTTCTTAATAAATTGAAGGCAGACGCTTTGAGGAAACATATATTGTATCTAGGAATACTATCTGCCCGCCCACCATCCACCACAGAATAGGCAGTCCCTTTCAGTGTATCCCACTATGGTGTTAAATTAGAATTAAGACAAACTAATACTTTAAGCTGGTGCTGTCAAATGTATGCTTCTTCATCCCCTACTCCAAAAAGATACCCATCTTCTGTGTAGCCTTTTTGTGTCAGACTGGGACAAAACTGAAAACTAAAACAGAATATAACATATTTGCATATCATGCTTATTTACTCTCCCCTAAAAATTATATATATATATATATATATATATATATATATATATATATATATATACACATCAGTTGTTTGACCAAGACGAAATGGAAAAAAAAGATTACAATAAAATTAACAACTTGTTATATCTAGAGACAGTACCGTGGTTCTATACATGCTATAGTGACTCTCTGTGTACTCCTCTGAAATTTATGAGGAATGTTAAAGAAATAATGACCACTCTGTCCTCAGCTCAGTACAGAACATAGTGACCTCCAAGGTTTTGGCATAATGTTAAAGAAACAATGACCTCATTATGGCACCCTCACCTCAAACAAGTAGCAAAAGAGACCTTCTGTGTATATCTAAGAGCCGGGCTGGTTTTAGACTAGCTCCAAGATTCAATAAAGTCTGTGTAGGCTGTACTTGGCAGCACACCATGCTTATTACTGGTGCTGCATGCCTAAGGGAGGTTTCATGGTGCAAAACCTCACAAAACAACATGGATAATGAACCCGTGTAACACCAATAACATACCCACATACCTGTCAACCCGTTAACCTGACCAAAAGGAGTATAAGAAATATTTCTGGTGCTGTGTATTCAATTATTTAGCAAATTTGGATTTCTTGTTTTTTTCTCTCTTTATGTGCATGTTTGCACAATGTGCCATATTATCTAGCTATGCTTAGCTTTGTGCACCCATGCATCAGCCATGCCCCAGACATTTAAAAATAGAAAATGGATGATTTCAATTGCTGTAGCTGCACAATGCACCATGCTATTTGGCTATGTTTAGCTTTGTGCACCCATGTATCAGACATTCTCCAGTCATCTAAAAAGAGAAACCGGATGCCTTCAATTGTTATACCTGCATGATGCTGGGCACCACACAAACCCAAGCAGCGAAGCTGTGCTAAGCTTACAGCAACACCTTCATATTATATGTGAAAATACATAAATTCCCTTGACTTCTTTTATAGCAAGATAAGTTGAGTGGTGACCTATAGTCTAGTAGGTCCCAGGTTCAAGTCCTGGGTACTGATACCTTTTATATATACTGCCATGAAACTGTGTTAGGTCACTGAAATATCTGTTCACTTTGAATTATTGCTGTATTTAGAAAAGCTGGAAGATGTTATGCATCACTTCCATGTTTGCGCATTGCTAAGTATTGCTCAAACATGGATTTTCAATGTTTGCCCAATGCTAAGTAGGATGACGCATTTTTGAAAGCTTCACTATGATATGGAATGGCAGGAATGCATCCAATTTAAAGGGCGATTGGTGGGAATTGCTTAGCATTCCTTGGACCCTAATCTTGTGTGCAGGTATGGTGGTCATAGGGGAAGGACTACACTTTCAGGCACAGCTCATGGGTGTTCAGGAGTCCAGGATTTTTATTGGACTCCTGGTTTGGCACCATTGACCTTGGCTGCTGCAGGAGAACTATGTTAGCTCAGAATGCAAGACTGAAGCCTGGGGTAGTTTGGCCTGGGACATGACCACTGTGAATGGCATCCCCCACACTGGAGAGCAGTGTTGTCACCATTTTGACAATCTCCAACTTAGGAAGAGGGATGCTTTGGATCAGTGGATCCAAGATGCACAGGTAGGGAACACCCCACAGATATGTACGTTTTTTTTTTTTGTAAATATACAAGCTGAATCTGTGCAAAACTGGTGTGCATAATGGTTTCCTTCTCTTACCACAGCTGCAGAAGAGAGGGCTTGCAGTGTGTGGTCCCATGCAAGGCATCTGGCTAGGATGAGGCAAGCGGGTGGTATGTAAGAAAATCAGTAAGGTCCTTATGAATGAATAAATTAATAATAAAATAAAAAAGACAGATTGCAGTCAATAAATTATTAGATTAAACAGGTATGTTAACATAAGTTCTAGGCAGGTATCCATGTGTTTAAAAGCAAGATATGAAGCAACATGAATTAATAAAGTGTAGAACGAGACAGTGCTGTGATAATGTTGTATTTTAAATAAAATGTTCAATATTACTGTTTTTCACTGCCTATGTGTTCTAATCCCACACTAGCCAACTGAAAAGTTATGCCATTTTCAGTACTGTTTTAGCATTTCATCAATAAAACATAACTATGCTTGCATGTGAAGTGCACACCCATAGACCTGTGCCTTGAATGTCCAGCTGTCAAGTGTAATCAGTGTACATGGATATACCTTTCGACTGTCATAATTTTTGCAGAATGCACTGAATATTGCTTTATATGTGCAGTCTGTTTGGTATACAATCTTGTTGAGGGTGGGAGGTTGGTGTAATGGTTAAAGTGCTTCCCTTAGAAACACAAGGTGCAGGGTTTGATTCTCACATGGGGTAATTGGCTAGGCTTAAAATGATCCCCGAAGACAGTTAACCTAGTACTAATCTATGAAATCTATAAAAAAAATGTCATATCTCTGAATTGCAGATATCATAAATCTCTGAAAATGAATTTTAATGCCAAATCTATTATTTGATCACCTTGTTACAATTGTAAGAACACCATGTAGGAATGTTCCCTATTGTCGAGCCTGTGTCCCAACATTATTTATGGCTTGGGCCAGAATGTCTTGTTGAGAAGTATGTAAATGAACATTGTATATCCAATATAAGTCACATGGAATGATTGCTGGATGGAATATGATCTGAACCATAGTGTGTATGTGTAAGGAAAAGGGCAGTATTTCAAATAATAAATGCCATAGCAGTCAGCAGTGTTACAAGTAAAATCTAACATATCTAAAATTACTTATTTGTAGCATGTTTTGTTATAGCATCTGTGAAGTTAATAATATCCTCCTTTTTCTCCCACCCCACCACTTCTCTTCTTATTTATTTAATCAATGTTTTTTATTATCATTTCTATTATCATATTATTTGGTATTACTTCTTATGTTGTCCTTCTGTATAATTTAATATTGCTTTGTTATTAAATAAGTCTTCATTTATATTATCTATTGTTGTTCCTCATTACATTCTTTTACATTTTTGTCCATAATTCATTATTGTTTTGTTTTATCTTATTCATTAAATTTGTTTGGGTTATTACTTTATTTCCTTTATGTTTCTATTTTATTTCTACAGTGCAACAAGGTAGACCATTTCCTGGAGATCCACTTGCCTTGGCTCCCCTGGCTGAGGCACCAGGGCCCAGCACATCTGGACCGCAGCCTGGTGGCACACCCCTTGCTGCTCCCACACTACCTGGATCTTCAGATACATCTGACCCAGAGGCCAGGAGTGTGCCTCCTCTGGGAATGGAGGCAGAGGGGATGCCTATTTCACCTGTGCACAACTGCCAGGCATGGTGCATATGGTTGTGCAGCAGATTGTGGGCACATGCCTATGCCAGATGGAGAACATGCTGACCATCTTGGTGCATCATGCTGGCCACAGGCAGTGGCATTAGCCACTGCATCCACAGGAGCGGTGAAGATGCAGTGCTGACAGTGTCATAGGTGAGGATGTGAGTTAAACTGCTACCGTGTCTAATGTCCATGGGACTGGGATTCCACAACATCCTCCCTAACCAAAGTGTTCACCCCCCCTCTTAAGTTCCTCACCAACTCTGTCTATTGTTTTGCCTTTCTGCAAAAGCTTCCTCACCTTCCCAACTACCTTCCCCACACATACATTTCCCAATATTCCACTCTCTCCTTAATAAAAAAAAGCATGTGTCCCCAAAAAAAGATATAGTCCCATATATAGCTCTCCATTTCACACATATGTACACAGGACACACACAATTTGGTCCAGTTGGCTTCACAATGTACGGATGTTGTTATCACCCCTTTCTATGGGGGTGACAGTCCAAATTCAGCTAAAAATCTTTCCAAGTACATTATTGTTGCTGTTGAAAAAATGGGCAACTATAGTTCTTTTCTACACCCATCATACACATTCTTACCTGCCCTGCCTTTCACTATGTTTTTCCCGTCTGCTTGTACCCCATTTTATCACTTTCCTGTCTCTCCAATTTTCTTTTCTTTAAAGAAAAATTGTGAGATGCTGCACTATGCACCGCATTGCTAAT
Source organism: Protopterus annectens (assembly GCF_019279795.1). Taxonomy (NCBI): domain Eukaryota; kingdom Metazoa; phylum Chordata; order Ceratodontiformes; family Protopteridae; genus Protopterus; species Protopterus annectens. The sequence continues at coordinate 1,043,028,508 of NC_056727.1, read as the reverse complement.
CTAATCTAAATGGTGGTGTATTATTAAATGTATGTGAAAGCATAATAACAACGTCCAAAAAGTTCACCTATACCCTACTTCGAACCCAGTACCACCAGACTTAAACAGTAGTGCATCAACCTACCAAACCACACAGCCAGTTGATTAACACATGTTGTAAGCCTACCTCTCATTTCTTAGAGCCAGAAATCTGGACAAAGCCATAAATAAAAGTGGGATAAAGGCCCAAAAATAGGGACAACTTTTAAATATTGATCGTAAAAAACTTAGAAAGTTGATAGAATAATAGGTTTTGCATTAGCATGAATTTTCTGAAGGGTATGAAGCCTGAAACGCAAATGTATGTCATTAATTTTTAACTTTGGTCTTAAATGATTTGCCATTAGTTTGCCAGAAAACCACAATTTTATGAAAAATGTACCAAAAATATGAGGCAAAAATCTGGACATTCTGGGAAAAACTGTACAGTTGAGAAGTATGGTTGTAAGCAAAACATAGTAATTGTTATTTTCTTGTGATTAAGCATGTTTGCAGGATGCAGTGCATTGTGCAGCAGATCTGCTAAATATTAATGCAATAATAGGACTGTAACTGGGAATCTGGTAGAGAAATACATCACTATAAAGCCATACACATAGTAAAAGAAGTAAGTGAGGAACATAATGGCAGTTCAGTGTGCAATTATCTGTACAACATGTAAAAAACACAACTGATATCTCAGTAACTCTGTAGCTCAATCTGTTAGATGCTATGGCACAGTTTAGTTTGGGTTCAAATATAGAAATGTGCATTTTTTTTTAATTTTACGCAATATTGACATATAAACAGGTGATAACAGGCAGAATATTAAATCATGCTTCTCATCTGTACAGGTGTTCCAAGAATGTCCAGATGTTTGCTTCATATGTTGGAGTGTTCCTCATAAAATGCTTGATTTTCTGTTTTTTGTTGGAAAATTAGTGAGGCCTGAGTGCATTAAATAATGACAGTTATTTCAGTTTCAGACTTCCATATTCTTCAGAAAATCTATGGCAATACAAGACCTTGTAGTCAAGCAATTTTTTTAAGTGTGTAACAGCAAGATGTAAAGTGTATCCCTAGTTTAGGGGCTTTGCACACCCATTATTTGCACCATGGACCAGATATTCTTTTGTGCTAAGAGGCTGAGAGATATGTCTAACATACATGTATCACATACACAAGTATACGAAGTCCTACTGGGAAAATTGGCCTACATATTTGTACAATTCAATTCACCATCAACTGCGCATGCCAATCACAGGATGGTCGCCTTAATCCTGTGATTGAAACATATATCAGTATAGCAAGCATCAACAGTCTACCAGCACCATCCCACACCTCTCAACCTGTTCGAGCAAGGAATCTGGACAAGATAACAAATAATGGGAGGTTAAAGGCCTACACATAGGAACACATTTTAAATACTGCTATTACAAACCTAGAAAGTGCCTAGACTGTCAGGTTATGCATTAGCATGAATTCCCAGAGGTATATGTAATTCAAATGTGGCTCAGTTATTCCAAACTGCAATCCCAATGATTTGCCAGTGATATTCCAGACATCCACAAGTGTAAAAGCAACAGACATATATTGTAGTTGTGCTATCAGCAAGGGTTGCCAGCACACATGTTCCAGATGACTACCATGACATTACATGACTTTGCTGTTGTTCGTGTGGTTGACATTATGGTTAATGTAGTGCGAGTTATGCATCAATTGTAGCGTATCTGTGACCCTTTCAATAAAACATTTTCTGCAATGCATGTTCTTTCTAACATGTTGTAGCATAGCATGCAGGAATATTATGAAGATCCTGAATGCTGATGTCAGGACACAACAAGCATGGTGCCTTTTACCTTGTTAATGATACCTTAGGCTAACATACTTACCTTAAACACATACCTTAATTTCCAGTGAGATGAGTTTCCTCAGTCTGGCTCTGGCTGTTCATCAAGGCTGCCACGGGTCCCACAGTTACTCTTCTGTGTTGTCATCCTGCAAAGTCTTCACCCTCTCTGTCTGTGTCTATAGCCAAAAGCAGCAGCTTCAGCCTGTAGGACACACATCTGTATGTAAAACTTAGCTGCTACAAACATTCTCTCTTTGTTGACGTTGTACCTTCACCCCAGTATTTTCCACCTTATCATATAAGAAAGGGGATGGCATCTACATGGATGCCTTATATCTTCTTGAGTAGTAGCATGGGATTGGATAATTATACTACAATTAAGCTGTGTATGCTGCACTTAGCATTTCTGAAGTACAGATTGGTTTAAAATATGAGAACCAGCATAAAAAGGCAAATTTCTAGCTAGGCAAACCAGTGTGGATAAGAGGTACATCTTATGCCTAACTCGTTGACACATTTCTTGTAGAGCAGTATCTTTGAGCAGAGGAGTATTGTGCTTCATCAGTTATGTATCCATTATGTTTCCTACATGATGCATATATTTGAATATACTTAGGGAGTATGGGGTTTACATCAGTAATTCTTTGTTAGAACTGTTCTGATGACATGGCCTCCAGCCCTGTTTTATATATATATATATTTATATATATATATATATATATATATATATATATATATATATATATATATGATGTAGAGTACACCAAGGGGATAATACTGTATGATAACTAGGTACACAGGTTTCCTGGGTACTCTCTTTGATAGCAGTTGTAATAGTATACTGCTGTTTTGTTGGCACAATTTTTTTTTTGTTATTGAGGGGTATATTTCCTGCTATGGGGCACACAACAATGGACTGCTGTGTTGGGTGTGTGAGAATACTTGATTATCTGTCATGGCACAAATGGGAATATGTCACTATTGCAACTACCATAGTTGCATCTACACCCTTTATATATTTGGCCCCACTGTTGAATATAAGATGTGTAATCAAGCAATGAATACTGAGAGCCTTCCTTTACTGCTGTGTCTTTACATAGTTTGCTCGTACATATGTGATCCCTATATGTGTTCTCATTTCTTTGTATTTCAGTAAACATTATGCATACACATCATAGGACTCCATTCTCTTAGGGGGAAAATGACCTCATCATTGACTCGTTGCGACAACATTATTAAGTCCTGTTGTCCCGAGGGAGGGCAAATAGTTCAGAACATGCAGCCCTGTGGGATGAACTGGTACACACCTTCAGTGTCATGAGTCATCAAAATGATAGTTACGAGCAGGTGCGACACCATGCCACAGACATGAACCATGCAGCAAGGGAGCGGGCAGCTGACGTGGCCAGGAATCATCAAGTCACCCGAAGTGAGCCTGCAGCAGAACCTCCTCTCACTGCCACAGAGGAATTCCTGGCAAACCTTGCTACACAGGACAGCTCCCAGACATCCATAAGTCAATATGTTTTGGATGTGGGTGCCACCTGTTCCTCTCAAGAGGAGCTTCCATGTATGCTTATTATATCAGCAGTAGAATACATGTTGCATTCATCCTGTCAAGGTGTATATAGTTTTACATGGGTGTCAGGTATTTTTTTGGGGGGGGGTTGGCAAGTTAGCTAAAGTTTTAAGCTCATGTAGAGATTATCACCCACATACCTTTTAACATTGCATTTATTGTAGATATGAGATTATTGGACATATTGCCCCCTGTTATACTTTAACATGTGGTGCTGTTGCTATTACCTCTCCCTCAACCTTTTTTCACGACCATCAGGAAATGGAAGAGGCCATGCTCCTGCTACTGGTAAGTAGAAAACTATTATGCCAGAAGTGTATATATATTGCAATGTATTAGCTAAAGTGTCATCCTGGGCCTGCTGGCTGGATTGATGTACTGTCTGCACAAATATTTTATGAATGTCCACAGTTTAGACTCATACCTCTGTCACGTAGGTATGACCATAGTGATTGACCTAAAACTATTGTCAGAGCATTAATGATTGCCATAAGCGTCATCTGTACAGCTTTGTGCAGAATGTCCACAGTTCACATCATTTATATTTTTTCTTCATAATATTGCTGTTTTCTGACTAATTATTACCAAATCATTACAGATTGGGATTAGAAAATAATGTCCCCATGTCCTACTCTCTGAGGTTGAGAAGTATAAAAGTATGTAATAGAGACAGCAGTGTATACAACTTAACATATATTGCACCATAGTACTGCATAGCATAGAAGTGTAGGTATTAATGTATTGCTTTTTCCTTTTTATCACGGGTGACCATGGTGGTTGGTCTGTGTCCCCTACACCACCTGATGTCAGTGTCTCTTCAGACTCTGATGATGATTGTGGCCAAACTGAGGCACTGCTGGGGACTGCAGAGGCTGAATATGACATAGAGGTTTACATCCATTGACCACCTTCATTATCACCATACACAGACAGTATGTCTATGCATACCAAGTCCCCTGAGGCCACGGATATGGACAGTTGGAAGGTGGGGACATTGAGCAATGAAATGTGGCTACTGTGTCTTCAGTGACTGTTCACACTGGCCACAGCCAAACTATTGGTGAGGTTCCACACAGGTGGATTGATAGGGGTGTTCGTAGGAGACCTGCTGTCCCTCCACCACCTGTTGTAGGTGTCTCACCATGTGTCACATGGCATATGTTTAGGGCCATCATGGAGGATCAGACATGTTCAGAAAGGAGCTCCCTATGAATGCTCAAGGTTATGGATGCAGCACAGTCTGACATCCATGTCTGCCTCCACCAGACTGACACAATGGAAAGAGAGAGGTCTGAGACAGATTGCAGACTATCTGTCAAAGAACACACATTGTCTATAATGGAATATCTGATTGGAGCTGAGTGTCAGCCTTGTGGGCAAAGGTCAGCAGCAACTACATCTGCTGAAAGTCAATGTGGCCATGCCCAGTCATGCTCCCATAGTGGCAGTACATCCAGTGCCCCAGAGGGGAACATGCTGTGCACTGCAGATTATCTGTTATAGAATGTACATTGTCAGTAATGGAATGTCTGATTGGAGTTGAGTTTCAGCCTCATGGGTATAGGTCATCAACTACATCTCCTGAAAGTCAATGTGGCCATGCCCAATCACACTCCCATAGTGGCAGTACATCCAGTTCTCCAGAGGGGAGTTTGCTGTCCACACTAAGGCATAGCAGGCCATGGGACACATGTCCATCAGACATCTAGTCACCTTCAGGTAGTAGCACAGCATCTGAACCTGGGCATGGAGGTTCCAGTGCAACTCATGGTAGAGCCAGTCCTCATGTTCAGGGAAGGAGATGAACTGTCAGCTGTACCGTGCACAGCTCACAACTGTCCAACATTGACATGCAGGGCTAGCACTGAGCTTGGCTGGGTTCATGCAGACAATCACACACCAATGTCACATTGAGGGCACCTACAGAGACAGACACACACACACACACACACACACACACACACACACACACACACACACACACACACACACACACGCACACACACATTTCCATGGTCCATCTTGCCTACTTCCCTTACTTACTCACACACTTGCTTTTCAACCTATTGGATCAGCCTAGGCCTCCTGCAACCCCACTCAACACCCTGTGCAAGTGATAACTGTGCTACATCTCTATAATCTATCTCATGGATGCAGGAAATTAAAGCTATGCATCTGATGCACAGGGTGACTATCTACATTAATATGAATGTCTACCATCCTTTGATGCTGTTGACATGCTACTTGTACTTGTAAAGTTTTTGTGACTGCACAGACATCCACATCTTCATTGCAAAGAATGCCTACAGTGAATGTGTTTTACAGGATACACAAGACAATCTCGACATACTGAAATGTCGAAATTCAGTACGTCGAGACCGAATAGTGGAAAGTGCAGTTAAACAAAACTGCACTATGCCAAATCCGCAAATGTCGAATCCACCGCTATCGTGGTGTCACGTTTGTGATGTGCGGTGCGGTTTGCGGATTTACCTGGGGTTTCAGGTAAGTGTTGTGTGTTTGAGGATAATGGGTAGGGATTTTAGTGTGTGTGAGTGTGTGTGCAGTGGTGTTTTTTGTGTGTTTGTGTGTTTAGTGAGACCTTGGAGTTAGAATATATAAGTAGGGGGGTGCAGGGGGGCTTGCCCCCTTTTATAGGTAGGTTAAGTGTGTGTGTGTGTGTGTGTGTGTGTGTTATTATGTTTGTTTAGTTAAGTAGGTGTATATGTGTGTGTGATTATGTCCTGGTTTGTTTGTGTGTGTGTGTGTGTGTGTGTGTGTGTGTGTGTGTGTGTGTGTGTGTGTGTGTGTGTGTGAATGGTCACGATTGTAGTATTCATGATTGTGGGTTTTCGTGTATGTGGCTTTTTGACTATTCAGTCTCGAAATACTGAAATTCAGCATTTCAGTATTTCAAGATTGTATAGTGAATCTGTTTTACACTGTGAACACCAAGATTTTAGCAGTAAGACCCTTACTTTGCTGGAGTTATACATTGTCACATTTGTAAGTCTGCTCTTCTGATCATGCCTAATAAAGGAATTATGGTTCAGGCACATGCCATATACCTGGCAAAGCAGCGTACACAATCCACCATGCTTTCCCACACTGTTACATACTGTTTTACCCTAGAATGACACTATAAACTTTATAACATCTTACTCATATGCATATGTCAGACCACTGAGTAACCATGGCCTGTTGTGACACATATACAAGCAATAATCTATTGCTAATGACATTAGCAATGTCTGTTGAAGAGAAGTAGACAATGTTCATAGAATCATAGGATCATGGGATCAAAGGAAGTTACTAGGCTATTGACCCTGAGGCCCTTACAAGCCAAGCCAAGAATTTTGCCCTTTTTCTGACAAGTCAGCACCTGATGCCCCTATCCAGCAGGGACACAGGTGAAATCCCAGGGGTGTATTTTCTGTCCCCCATCCAGTTATCCAGGTTGCGCTTAAAAAAGGGTTAATGAGGTACTCTGCTTGATGTGGAGCAGGAGTCTATTCCACAGAAGGGGGAGTCTCTGGGACACAAATTTTCCTGTCAACAAGACCTAATGATGTCACAGACCAAGTTGAGGTTGCATGTGCGGGTTATTTAAGTGGAGCCTGACTTGCGAATATGCAGCAGTCCCATCAAGACTGGGTCTGAGATTGTTTTATATACCAGACAGAGGTCACCTCTGAGGAGTCTGTAGGAGACTGACTAGAGAGACAGGGCCTTTAGCCTATCTGTATAGGGTAGATGTTTGAGGGCCTAGATTCTCCTAGTGAGGAACCTCTGTGGTCTTTCCAGTCGCTACATGTGCTTTATGCGGTACATGCCGAAAGGGGCATTGTACTCAATAATGGGTCTTATAAGGGAAGAATACAGGGATGTTATGACCACCTTGTCCCTGGATGAGATACCCTTACTAATAAGGTGGGCCACGTAGAAAGCTTTCCATACAACGGAGGCGGTATGTTGATCAGAAGTCAGTTTTCTATCAAACTGGGTGCCCAAATCCCTCACAACTGATTGTGTGCTTAGGACCTTGTTATTAATGTGATAATTTGTGGGGATGTCACACTCGCCAAATGGGATGATGATGCATTTTTTGAAATTCAGTTTGAGGCGTTGTTTCTGGAACCATTCATGTGTTTTATGAGACCCTCTTAGAGGAAGTCCCCATCACTAGGGGAACTGATGACTGCACCCAGCTTGCAGTCATCTGCAAACCTGGTCAGCCATAGCCCACTGGTTTTGGCCTGCACCTCCGAAAAGTATATCCCAAGCAACAAAGGCCCCAAGACCGATCCCTAGGGTACATCACTCATTACAGTTTGACTGCTTGAGGTGGCTTTCCCTATTTTGACTAGATTGGTTTTATCAGTGAGCCAGTTTGCTTCCCATCTGGTAACATATGGATTGATGCCTAGTTGAGAGAATGTATCTATTATACCCTTGTGGGGAATGGTATTGAAGACTTTAGCCAGTTCAAGGTAGGTGGTGTGCACTGTCTTCCCCTCATTCATGGCTTTGGTGACTGTCTCAAAGATGTCAACCAAATTTAACAGGCATGATCTCCCCTTGATGAATCTAAACTGTGTGGGATCGAGTGTTTGGAGGTTGCCATTGTCCTTGTTAATGATGTCCATGATAATCCACTCCATGGCCTTGCAGATCAGGCTAGTTAGGCTGATGGGTCTATAATTTCCTGGATCGATGGATGCTCCACCTTTGTGCAAAGGGATGATAGTGGCTGTCCTCCACCCAGGTGGAAAGAAGCCAGTAATCAGGCTTTAGTTGAATAGGATGCCTAATGGTGCTGCAAGTTCTTGTCTGAGTTTATGTAGGATGCAGTCTGGGATGTTGTCTGGTCCCATCAAGGTTGTATTTTTTGCCTTTGAGAGGGCAGTGATGACTTGCTCCCTAGAGATAAGGGGAGGGGGCAATTGTTGGGGGTGTCTTGATTTACTGATGGGGGGGCAGAGGGGTGAAATTTTCACTGAACTTGTCCGCCAGCAGGTTGGCTATATCTATCCCTGGCATTTGTGTATGTGGTGTTCTTCACCACCAGTTCTGAGCAGATCTGGGTGCTTCCCTTGAGATTGCAGACATATGTGAAGAAAGCCTTGCAATTGCCTTAAGTAGATGTGGCCAGTTTGGACTTGAAGTTTGCTTTGGAGGATTTCACTAGTGTTCTTATTTGCTTGTTCAGACTGAGGAGAGATTTCTTTCAATTAGGCACCATCTCCTTCTTGTTCATGGACAGAAGTTTTTTTCCTTTTATTATAGAGTTTATTTATTGAAGATGTCCACCAGACAGGTATAGTCTTCCTTGAGGAAGATGATTTTGTCCTGTCAGGTGCTCCTGATTCCATGCAGCTGTATAAGTGCTCATATAGTACTTTGGTGTAGGTTTGGACATATGTACGAAAAACAAAAAGACAGCTTGGAAACACCAAAGCAAATTCTCTCTCAGTTTAATTCTCTCTCACTTTAATGAAGCGCTTTTCATCTTGCACATGTGGCAAGACTTCATCAGAAACTGAACAAACTTCAACACAAGCAATATATACACGCCCTTTTTGTCACATGACACTTCTAACTAAAATCTTGTGTCTTAAAGGCACATCCACATTATTGCTACTAAAACATTTTTTAAAAACAAATATGACTGACAATATTTTAGAACATCTCAACCCTTCCCTTGCTTCAGAATTTTTACCTATAATGGTGATAGAAATATATATACAAACATACATATACTAACAATACTATATCTCAAATTATTGTGTTGACTCTCAAAATATGATGTTACTTAGTTAACTAAGAAGTCAGAAACTTACATATCCGAGTCAAATGAAGTCAGATATCACAAATATGAATGCATTTTATAAAAATACATACACACATTAATGTTTAAGATTTTTCAACTTCAATATACTGTTTAAAGATAATGTCGCATTCAAAACCTGGTAAAAACTTTGCCCCAGTGCGTATTTGCCAACTTAACTCAAGTTGCTCAAGTAAAAGTGTAAGCGGGCCCCCCCCCCCGACTATCATCAACGACTGAATCAATTGTAATGTGTCTAGCCAGTGCACTGTCTCTACACTTTTACTTGAGCAACTTGAGTTAAGTTGGCAAATACGCACTGGGGCAATGTCTTACCTGGGTTTGAATGAGACAATATCTTTAAACAGTATATTGAAGTTGAAAAATCTTAAACGTTAATATGTGTATGCATTTTTATAAAATGCATTCATATTTGTGATATCTGACTTCATTTGTCTTGGATATGTAAGTTTATGACTTCTTAGTTAACTAAGTAACATCATATTTTGAGAGTCAACACAATAATTTGAGATATAGTATTGTTAGTATATGTATGTTTGTATATATATTTCTATCACCATTACAGGTAAACATTTTGAAGCAAGGGAAGGGTTGAGATGTTCTAAAATATTGTCAGTCATATTTGTTTTTAAAAAATGTTTTAGTAGCAATAATGTGGATGTGCCTTTAAGACACAAGATTTTAATTAGAAGTGTCATGTGGCAAAAAGGGTGTGTATATATTGCTTGTGTTGAAGTTTGTTCAGTTTCTGATGAAGTCTTGCCGCATGTGCAAGACGAAAAGCGCTTCATTAAACTGAGAGAAAATTAAACTGAGAGAGAATTTGCTTTGGTGTTTCCAAGCTGTCTTTTTGTTTTTCACCAGTTTGTCTTACTTTGGTTCCTATCTGTTGGAGTTTGTTATGGCTTTAGACAGTCCTTGTAGAACACCAACTATTCTTGACTTGACCACACCACAACAGGATGGAGTGGGGTATTTGACACGGTTAATAGAACAATTATCTCAACGTGTGAGCCAGTTACAGACTAGAGTGGATGCCATTCCTTCTGTTCCTGCCATTGTTCAACCTTCTGCTTCTGCGTTGGTAATTGGAGGTGGTAGGCATCCCGATACTAGCTCAGTACCTCCCCATCTGAACTCACAAACCGGAAGTGTGATACCAACTGGAAGTGATGTCACACGAGCTGAACAATTGCACCAGAGGAGTAGTCCAGGTGGCAAAAGGGGCCGAATGGCAGAGAACCTACGGGTTCAACAGCTTCAGCATCTGGTTCAACAATTCTACCTGTTTTTTTTCTAACAATCAGCCAGGTAGTGTCAATTTTGCTAACAACATAATAACTGACAAACGACTTAATATGTGAAGTTCTACAGGATTTAATACCATGAAAGACTTGCCAACTTTTACTCAGTGGTTGGAAACGCCAATTTCTTTATTCCAATCGCAACCCAACCAATCAACACCTTCGGAAACAGAGGACTCAGGTAACATAGTTTCATTATTGCAAGACCTTGACAAAAAACTTTTCAAATATAAAAAACTTTCTTTAGAAGTTACTTACTTACATCAATGTGTCAATGAAAACATTGTTCCCAAGGGCTTGCGTGCCCACTAATACCCTATGGTGTTAGAGCCAGGTTCATTGTTTCATAAAGAACTTATTGAGCTGTTTAACATTCAGGGACTTGCCCTGTTGAACCTGATGATTAAACATTATGAGACTTCTATTAACCTTTTACAACAAGAAGCTACTAGCTCAGATGCTGCTATTAAGGGTCATGTAAACTTTTCAAAATATGCTTTGATTACAACAGAATTTTTGACAGTATAGACCAACAAATGATGAAATTTAGAGAAATTAAAGTAAAAAAACTAGCTAGAGACCGTAAAGCATATGGTGAGGGGAATGCTTACCTCCCACCCCCAAGTTCACAAGTAACAAAATCCAGCAATGCTGCTATGAATGTATTTGTGTGTAACACAACAAACAGAAATGAATTAACACATGGTCTATCTGTTTCAAATGATAGTAGTGCACTTCCATCAGGTGAGGGACCTATGTTACCCCAACAGTCAATTGTGAACAATACATCAGCTAACGCCCAAAATTTTCAGCATCAAGCCAACCAATACAATCTGAGATCAAAAAACAAGAAATTCATTCCAACAACAACTACAAAGGGAAGAATTTGAAACACAGGAGATGATACCACCTCTTATTGCACCAGCTTCCCCAACCACTAATGCTACAGATTTTGGACTAAGGAACATCTTTATGAATAATGATAAAGATTTTAAAATTTACAACTTTTCTGATGTTACTATAGATCAACCACTGGTGGAACTATTAGCTAAGGGGTACACATTTGTCCCCACAAGAAAAGCAGACTTAGTTAAAACTTTAATTGATTTAAAATTATCTGTGCGTAAACTCAATTTGTCTATGCTTTTTGTTGACAATATTATGGTTCAGTCTAGTGCATTACATCCTTCAAGTACTTTCTGCCCCCCTTTACACCCAACTTTACAATGTTTTGAACTCATTTGTGAGTTGGATTTATATAATGTTTTAGGGGTGGGTAGTAATCATAAGCAGAATAGAAGGAAGAATGTTTCACCTGTAAATGTCACTAGTGAACAACTGCATTTATTACAACTAATTCAAGAAGCCCCAATCCGTATTATGGCCCCAGATAAGGGAGGGGGGCTTGTTGTTATGAATGTGGAGGACTATGTCAATAAAATGGACCAAATAGTCCGAAGTTCCACATATCAGTTGGTTTCACGTAATGAGTTAAATCAAGCATATAGTAAAATAAAGTCTCATTTATACGAAATGTTGTTAGAAACCAGGATTACTACTGACTTGTTTAGATATTTATCTATGCCTTCCCCAAGGATACCTGTTTTGTTTGGTATCCCTAAGTTACATAAAAATGTGAATAATCCACCTATGCGACCTTTGGTGGATGCTAGGGCAAGTATAACTTACCCTTGGGCAAAATGGGTAGACCAAAAGTTGAAGAAGTATGTAACTCAAGAGAAATATATATGTAAAAATTCTTGGTCGTTCTTGTCACAAATCAAAAATTTAGAATTCAATGCTGACTTCAATTTTTTAACAGTGGATGTGGTAGATTTATGCTCTTCTATCCCCCATGTGGAAGGCATCGAACGAGTCAGTAGTTACCTGAGAGCTAAAGCAGTAGCCTCTGATGAGGTGGCTTTAATAGAGGAAATGCTTGACATAATTTTGTATAATAATTTAATTTTATGTAATGATAAGTTATATGTTCAAAAGACCGGTGTAGCTATGGGTTCACTCTGTGGGGCAAGTTATGCCAATTTGGTAATGGCCTCATGGGAACAAGAATTTATCTTTGGTAAACAAGAAGTGAAACAGTACATCCAGTTCTACACACAGTTTTTGGACAATATTTTTATCATTTTTGAAGGAAATAAGGAAGCAGCTAGTAAACTAGTAGATTATTTTAACAGCACTACAGATTTCCTTTCCTTTACTTATGTATTTGAAATTACCAGGATTTCATACTTGGATGTGGATCTTAGTAAAGATATGGAAAGGAACGCATATGTAGCGAAAATTTATAGAAAGAACACATATTCAAACTCTTTATTACATTTTAGCAATTGCCATCCATGGCACAAAAAAGAAATCAGTGGTGAAGGGCCAACTCGTGAGAGCTGCCCGTATGGTCACGTTGGCCCAGGATTTCATGGATGAATGTAATAATTTGAAGTCAATGTTTGTTAGGAGAGGTTACCAAGTGGACTTTTTTGAGTGTCTACTGGAAGAAGTAAAATATAACAGAGAACAGGGGTTGTATAAACCCATTTTGTCCATTGGTTTACAAAGTGTTATAATAAGTGACAGAGAATCACAACAAAAAGAAGTATGGAATTTAAGTTTAATAACACCCTATAGTAGTAATGTAAGGGAAATAATGTCAATTTTGAACAAAAATTGGGAAATAATTAGGAGAGATCCTCACCATTCTTACAAGGTCAAAAGCAAACCGCAGGTTATTTACAAGAGGAGGACTAATTTAAAGGAATTATTACAACATAAAAAAACACCCCACAGTGGAAGTGTGACATGTACAAATGCCAAATGTGTAACTACTGTAAATACATGAGTACAGGACAAAACATTAAAGTTAAAAATATTAGTTTTAAAATCAAATTGAAGTACACTTGTCAGCCCAATTTTGTGGTTTATGTAGCTCAGTGTCAATGCTGTGCAGTGTTTTACATAGGTAAAATGGATAGAAGGTTAAAAGAACGAGTATACGAAAACCTATATAAAATAAAGACCCTTAACAGAGACAATGCACTGGCTAGACACATTATTTTCTATCCACAACATTCATTTTTGTTCAAAGCAATCGATTCAGTCGTTGATGATAGTCAGGGTGGCCCACTTACACTTTTACTTGAGCAACTTGAGTTAAGTTGGCAAATACACTCTGTGGCAATGTTTTACCAGAGTTTGAATGAGACAATATCTTTAAACAGTATATTGAAGTTGAAAAATCTTAAACGTTAATGTGTGTATGCATTTTTATAAAATGTATTCATATTTGTGATATCTGACTTCATTTAACTCATATATGTAAGTTTCTGACTTCTTAGTTAACTAAGTAACATCATATTTTGAGAGTCAACACAATAATTTGAGATATAGTATTGTTAGTATATGTATGTTTGTATATGTACTTCTATCACCATTATAGGTAAAAATTCTGAAGCAAAGGAAGGGTTGAGATGTTCTAAAATATTGTCAGTCATATTTGTTTTTAAAAAATGTTTTAGTAGCAATAATGTGGATGTGCCTTTAAGACACAAGATTTTAGTTAGAAGTGTCATGTGACAAAAAGGGTGTGTATATATTGCTTGTGTTGAAGTTTGTTCAGTTTCTGATGAAGTCTTGCCACATGTGCAAGACGAAAAGCGCTCATTAAACTGAGAGAGAATTAAACTGAGAGAGAATTTGCTTTGGTGTTTCCAAGCTGTCTT
>NC_056727.1:1042834173-1043009173 GCF_019279795.1 Protopterus annectens | reverse complement strand
TACCTAAATGTATCTGTAATTTTTCTATGTGGAGCTTTTCTCCCCGGGCCTCTGCTGAAAAAGGGCCTTTTCGGCTCAGTCAGACACCCCTGGTTAACAAATGTAAAATAAATAAAGTAAATAAATAAAATGGACTGAAATCCCTTGCAGTTAACATAGATTCTACTCTGCTCAACAGGTGATGCCTTGATGTGTGCAAAAGTGCAATCAATGGCACTCAGTACTTCAAAGAAGTGTGCTGCACAGTAGAACTGTTGCATTTTGCTGGCCCTCGCATCAGGGGGAAAAGGGAAACAATATGTGCTCACTGACATGTATGACCAAAGCATCCAGGAATTGGTGGAGTATCCCAGATGCTGATGCCTTTGACACCCCCAGCATATCCCTTGTTGTTTTTTCAAAAATATATGTAGCTAGTGTCCTAAGGGCTACACATACCTTAGTTTGAACTGGAATAGTTTCGCCTCTGTTAGCCCTGGCTCTGAGTTGAGGGCGGCAGAGCTCACTCAGTTTTTGTAAGTCTATTTATAGACAATTTCCGGCCATTAAAGCCAGGAGTTTGGCTTTAATGGCCTGAAATTGTCCATAAATAGACTTAAAAATGAAAGTAAAAGAAAATGTTATGGACATTCAGAATTGCCATTTAGCTGAAACACCTGATATCCTTAAAGGGCGATTTGCATATATCCCATGAGGACTCTGATGCAAAAGGTTTAAGGTATCACACAGAAGTCTAGCTTGGCTAGATTTTTCTTGTTTTTGAAAATAATAAGCAAAGAGTATATAGCTAGTCATTTTTCTCCACAGTCCTGTTAAGTAGTCTATCTTACCTCTCACAGTTGCACACTATTCTTTCTTAGCCAGATAGTGACTATTTAAAGTCAGCAAATAAGATAGTTACTTTCATCCAGCCAAACCCAAACACACCCAGCCGTTAACCACCAGATCTGATATCTATGTAATATTTATCTCCTCACATACCTCTCAACTGTCCAGATTTTCACTGAATATCCAGATCTTTGCCTCATATTTTTAGTCAGTTCCTCATAAAATTTGTGGTTTTCTGTCAAATCACTGAGTATTGAAGTCATTTAATAATTACATATATTTGAGTTTCAGACTTTATATCCTTTAGAAATTGCATGCTAATACAAATGCTGTTTTTCTAGTAACTTTCTAAGTTTCTAAGAGCAATATTTAAAATCTTCCCGTATTTTTGGCCTTTTGTTTCCCCATTATTTTTAGGCTTTTTCAAGATTTATTGCTAAGAGCCTGAGAGGTGTGACTCCATAATCTACACAAACAATTTGGCATGCTAAACTTTTCCAATTTAACTTGATCCAAATCACAAGTCAGAAGAATATCACAAAAAAATCTGATTGATCATCATCAGGATCATTGTACAGTAATAACACTTCTCTCACCATACCATTCTCTCCATTTCAACCTAAGTATTGCCCAGCATA
The DNA here is from genome assembly GCF_019279795.1 of Protopterus annectens. Lineage (NCBI taxonomy): Eukaryota > Metazoa > Chordata > Ceratodontiformes > Protopteridae > Protopterus > Protopterus annectens. The sequence continues at coordinate 1,043,007,707 of NC_056727.1, read as the reverse complement.
TGTAGGTGATCACTATGCCAGCATAATTGTAAAATTAATACAATTTTTCTCACTAGTGTTCAGAACCATGCCACTTTCTTTTTCAGTCTGTCACTGCAGTGCTTCTTTCTCAATGTTCAAATGCTACAACTTGTGGTCTACAAGGAAGAAACAAGCAAACAAACTTGTTAAGGTGCCTTCACTCTTACATTCGAATGTGCATAGGTCTGTAACTTTGTGAACTCACAATGCTTAAGGTAAAGTGAAATAGTTATCTTTACCCCCCCCCCCCCCCCCGTCGAGTGCATGCTGTTCAGTGTAGGGGCACATTATTTATTTTTTAGAGAAAATAAACATTATTCTAAAAATAATAATGAAACAGGGAAAGAACGCCCTTTCAAACATACATTGGCACATCACTCCAGGTGGTTCCTTAGTTTTATTTATTTTTATTTTTTTTATTTTACATTTGTTGACCGGGATAGTCCGACTGGATGCATGTCCGTTTTCAGCGGAGGCCCGGGGAGAAAAGCTCCAACGGTAAGCAGATACAGCATTACATAATACCAGCATTACATATTACAAACAGACTATTTACAGAGATTACATAAGTAAGCAAGTTAAACAAGTTCCACAGGTTAGAGTTAATCCTGAGAGCAAGTCAGGATTAAATTAAATTACATAGTAAACTGGTTAACAGATTTTTACACATTCTGGAGAGAGTTAGCCAGGCTTGATACATTGACATAGCCAGTTAAGTGACAAATGTTGTTTGAGTCTAGTTGTAAATTGACCTAAGGTGGAAAGTAAGGTAATATCAGCTGGAAGAGAGTTCCAGGATCTACTTACAGAGTTTGCAAAGAGAGAGTCACCGGCTGTGTTATTAATTTTGTTAGCCTGAATTAGTAGTTTGTTAGAGGATCGAAGTGGTCTAGGATTGTTATAGGAGGTGATAATATTTTTATGTGCAGGAGTATTGTCCGGATTATAGAGGATTTTATAGGCCATAATCAGTTGCTTATAATGGATTAGGCTGGGTAGTTCAAGCCACCCAAGCTGATTTAGATTGATGCAATGATGTGTCCTAAAAGGCAGCCCAGTGGCAAACCTGGCAATGTGGTTGTAGCAAATTGAGAGTTTGTTAAGGACAGTCTTGTTTAAATTCTAGAGTAGAGGGGATGCATACAGAAGGGTTGAAAGAAGGTGAGAGCGAGCTATGGCAATTTTAGCTGGAGGGGTTAGGAAGGCTTTTATTCTGTAAAGTGACCCTAGTTTTTTATTGATGGTTTTGATAGTTTGGTTAACATGTAGGTCAAATTTTAGATTATTGTCTATGATGACACCTAATAGTTTTATAGAGGGGTCAGGGGAGATTATTATGCCATCATTTGAATTTATGGTAAAGGTGAAAGCGGTAGACCTACATGTTGGTGAAAATAACATTTTAGTTTTTTGGGATTTAGGATCAGACGATGTTCAGAAATCCAGTTTTCTATTGTATTAAAAGTGGTCTGGGTAGCTGACCATAACTCTACTAGAGATGTGGCTGAGCAAATCAGAGTAGAGTCATCAGCATATTGGATACAGTTGACTTTTGGGATGACAGTATAAAGGTAGTTAATGAAGATGGAGAACAGCAAGGGCCCTAGTATAGAGCCTTGTGGTACTCCAAGGGTGTTAGCTAGAAGGTTAGAGAGTTTGTTCTGCCAGAGGACAGCCTGCTGTTCACCATTCAGGTAGGATTGAAACCATTGAAGGGCTCTAGTATCTAGACAGAATGTTTGAAGGGTGTGGATTAAAAGTTGGTGATCAACCATATCAAATGCCTTGGAAAGATCCAAGAAGAGGGCTGAGGATATATAATTGTTGCGATTATGGTTTATGGTGTTGGTAAAGGCTAGGAGGGCTGAAGTAGTGCTGTGATGAGGACGGAAGCCATGCTGAGTGTCTGCCATAAAGTGATTCTGGATTAGGTGGTGCATGAGTTGTCTCTGAATACATTTTTCCATAATCTTTGCAAGTGGAGAGTATAGCTATTGGCCTATAATTGGAGAATTCAGTAGAGCTGCCTCCTTTGTGAAGTGGGATTACATAGGATATTTTCCAGATGGTGGGAATTTTAGCTTCTATTATGGTTTGATTGATTAGTATTGAGACGGGGTAAGCAATAGCATCAGCTGATTTTTGTAGGTACTCAGCAGGGAGTTGATCAGCAGAAAGTTTAGTGGGTTTTAATTTTTTGATCAAGGTACAGATAAGTGAAGTGGCGACTGGTTGGAAGCTGAACGCGAGTAGGTTTCTAGGGGTGCTACTTTCAGGACCAGGGGAGCTAGGAGGTAGTTGGCTAGCTAGGGCTTGAATTGTGTCAGTAAAGAATTGGTTAAAACTATCAGAAACATCTTCAGGGGTTTTATCAATAGTAGTAGCAGGGATTGGGGTTGAAGTTTGTCCAGGATGTAGTAGATTATTTAAACCTGGGACATGCAGCTGAATGCTTATAAAAGGCATTACTCTCTTTCTTAACACTAACATCGTATAAGTGCTCGTAAATCCTTTTTCGCAGAGTCCTTTCTGTCTTTCCCACATAGAACCCAGAGCAAGCCTCACAAAAACCTAAGTAGACTATTCCTTTAGTGGCACAATTGTAATACCCCTTAGGATTGAAGTTAAAATTTCTGGAGCTAATGTAATATTTACTGTTATTATAGATGTGGTTACATTGCTTGCAAGTTTGACATTTGTAGGTTCCTACCTTCTTATTACTCATCAGAGAGGCCTTTACCTCTTGTCTTTCAAATAAATCCTTCAAGTTAGCATTTCTGCTGTTAACAAATGCCGGATATGTCGCTGTGAACTGTTTGATCTCCTCATTTGATTTCAAAATAGGCCAGTATTTTGAAATGAGGTCCCTAAATTTTGTGGAATCATTGTTGAAGGTGTGAACAAATGTGTTGTGGGAATCTGTCTTATTCTCGGCATTGCCTTCTGTGGTGTCTGTGGTACCCTTACCTAATAGTGGGGTGAATTTACTGGTTCTTAGCCCACAAACCTCATCAAGTATTTTTTCAAAAAGCCTTTTAGGATAATTTCTTTCTAGGAACATGTTTTCTAGAATTTGAGTTTCTTTTTTGAAAAGTTCAAGTGTGCTGCACATCCTACTTGCTCTAATTAATTGGCCTTTTAAAATGCCCTTTTTTTGTGCTGTGGGGTGACCACTGTCAAAGTGCAGAAATGAATTAGAAAACGTAGGCTTCCTGATAACAGTTGATTCAAAACTCCTAGTTTCGGGATTTTTTAAGAGAGTCACATCTAAATAGTTAATCTCCTTCTCACTAATATTGTGTGTGAATCTCAAATAGTCCGTTGTGGAATTTATGTGTGTAAAAAATTCTTGAAATTCCAATAGTGACCCATTCCAGAAAACACATATATCATCCAGAAAACGCTGATAGTGGGCTATGTTCTTAGCCCATGCAGAATTGAAGACATATTTTTGCTCCCACATATACAACACAATGTTAGCATACGCCGAAGCGCAAGGCGAACCCATTGCCACACCTTTCTTTTGTCTGAACAACTCACCATTAAAAAATATATAATTGTTGTTCAAGATGACCTCCATGCTTTCAACTATTAATCTGATAACATTTGCTGTGAATTCACCTGACTTAACTAAAAATTCATTGAATAATTCCAAACCTTCCACGTGTGGTATACTTGGGAAAAGTTCAATGACGTCGATGGTAAGTAATTTGGTTGCGTCGTGTAATTCCATTTTGATGTTTTTTAAGAACTCCCAAGAGTCCTTACATATGTGTTTTAAGGATTTGACCAGACTTTTCAAGGACATGTCTATAAATTTACCAAGAGGCTCAGTGATGCCCCCACCCCCAGCCACAATTGGTCTAAACTTTAAAGGGGTCAGCCCTTTATGCACCTTAGGTATACCAAAGATGGTGGGGGTGACAGGTTTGTTGACCAGTAGAAAATTGTATAATTTTTCATTTATAGCTCCTTGCATAAGGTTGTCATACAACATATACCTAATCTTAGAATATGCATATGCAAGGTTAAGTTCATTAATCGAGGCAGTGGAGTACTGATCTAAATCTTGCAAAATGCTAAACATTGCTGCTTCATAATCACAACTGTACATTAAAACAACCCCACCCCCTTTGTCCGGTTTCATGATCCTTATTTTGTCAATTTTCAATTTTTTAATAAGTTGTGCACAATCAGGGGATAGGTTTTGAACTTCTGAGTTGTTACTCCTAAAGGTGTCCCTAATCTCTTGTTCCACTAAATCTTCAAATGTTTTAACTACTGCGTGTAGTGGAGGGTTAAATGTACTTTTTTAATTGAGATGAGTATTTAAACTGAGGCACATCATGCATACTTTTGTCTTGATAAAGCCTGATATTGATCAGGCGAAAGCGCTTGATTTTAATTATTCTTGGAGTGTTTCGTTTTGTGAAATAAAGAAGAGGATTATTTGGCATCCGTTTTGGTCGTGGATTACTGCTTCTAAGTCTATAGATTTATTTGAACATTTTTCTGTATTGAAATAAAAAGATATAAATCAGAAATATTATTAATATATCCAACAATGAAATAAGTATTGAGTCATAAACAACCCCCGGGATTCATGAAGCTTGGTGCAAGGCCGGCGTTAGGCTTGCGCCGACCGTGTGGCGTGAAGATGGCGCAGTAGCGCCAAATGCATATTAATGAAGGCACGCTGCCGCCACAGCCACATGCATAGGAAAGGAATGCGAGTGCATAGGGCATGTCGAAGTGCCGCACGGAGGCGTGGAAATGTCAGCTGTTGACGTGCAACCTAAAATGCTTGCATATAACAATTTTCAAGCAATAGTAATCACATCTGTCAGTGTCCGTGGATACTGAAACGTATGAAAAGCATGCAAGACAGTTCCTGCAAACATAAAATGAAGAAGCAAACACAAATGCATGGTAGGGAATAATGGGTCCCTATCCCTCGAACAAATGACATTGAAAACCATGTGCCCGTAGTCCAACGCAGTGTAGATAGTTATACCAAGTGGAAGTGAAACGCATCATATGTTAGCGTGCCACCAATAAGTAAGTCCAGCCCAATGGTCAGGGTCACCAGCTGACCCATATTGTGAGGGAGAGTACACAGCTGGGCAGATGTGTCCATAACAAAAAACATGATAAATGCAAATATCTAGTGACCGTATGACAGAAATATATCCCACAACGCATGTAATAGTCACATACAATAGGTATGTCCATATTTAACATACCATATGTGACAGGGAATAGAATAAGCAAGTAAACAAAACAGAAGGAGCATATAAACTGCTACAACAATAAGGCAACATGTAGGCTGAAAGGAACAGTATTATCCATAGCGTTGACTGTGGGTACATGTTGTCCAGTACAATCGGATATGTGTCCAGAATATATCCCATCCTGGATACAGGAAAAGGTGGCGTCCTACCAATGATTAGAACAGTCAGCCAAAATCCGCACATCTGCGGTCCAAGCCGTACTTGTCAGGATGTGTCACAGTTGAACGGGTACTACCCGGGTGTACCAACCATGTAATGAAAGTTAAGTATTGGCGGGTACCTATGTGCGTGAGGTATAGTATGTGGAAGGTGAAACATGCCATGGTAGTCCACACAACCATACAGGTACCTGACATATGTAGGGTATGCAATGTGTTACCTTGACCATGTCATGGGCCATCAACCAAAGCAGTGATGGATGGAGTGTCAGGAATATGTGTGTGGGGGTGATGGGTAATAGTATAACCCTCAAAGGCGAGACTGTGTCGTAAGCAGAATAGGTGAACTGGAGGTGTATGAGGGAGCAGCAGGTGAAGCAGAAAGAAATGCAAAGAACATGTATACACATCTGCAATACAACCAGACAGGCCATACTGTAGAACACAATCCCACAAACATATGAATATTAAAATGTGCGATACAAATGTACAGAAATGTCACTGGCACATACCCACAGATTGGTCCTGACAGGACTGGCCAAATCAAATGCAACACACCTGGATGCATAATGGACTACCCAGCATCCCCTCCACAGCACACAACCCGCCCCCATACCTGAACGTCCACCAAATCCAGCCATACTTGGCCTACTAGTTTGGTGCAGCCACATCTACACATAGAGACCACTACACATATGTAGTAGGTAGTGTCACCCTAGGCAGTTTCAGGATTGCAAACTATCTATCCCTTGCATGTAAAACCCCCAGCACATTTTCGTAAAGCTAGAAGAATGGTTGGTATCGGTCTTGTTACATTTTTGGATTAGCCTCATGGGATAAGTAACCTGTGCAAACATTAAAATGGGTATCAAGACACGATGTCCAGTCCTGTAGACATGTGGACACAAGTTGGAATGTGCAGTAGTGGTGCACGAGACTGTCCAGCCCTAGATGGTCATGCAGAACCTACTACCCAGGATCAAACACCTGCCTGTGACGCACGTGTCCCAACATGAATAAGCGAGAGAATATATTGCACACATTCGCATAGTGGCACATGGAAAAAGGGTGATGAAGGCACTGACATAAACAGGATACCCCCTGATCCACTGTGTGAGGGACAATTACTGTGTGGGTAGGTGTGACCTGACCAATAATGATACAATGCCAAATATCCTGTGACTGCAAGAAATAACTATGTACCATACTGCATATAACAGTTGCCTAAAGCGGTCACGTCAGGATAGAAAAAATGTAATTCGTACAAGAAACAGGCTAACAACTAAAGTGCTAAAGGTATAGGCTCACAGCTAGGAAACTAATGAATATTCTAAACCTGCACTGACCATGGGTATGTGTTGGCCTAAACAATCTGGTGTCCCCAGAATATATCCCAACCGGTACATATGACAATGTCAACCCTACCAATGGTCAGAGCATTCACACAATAACTGGCCAGCCTCTTAATCACTCACAAAGCCAGTGACCTTTGGTGGAAAGGAGTTGAATGAGAATGACTACTTACAACAATGAAGAGTAATAGATGCATTTAACTGCAGAAAATTAGTAGTAATATGAATCTGTCAACACGTTCCAAGTTAATAGTACTAATATGGTAGAAGTGTCCGTGATTGTGCCTGAGTTGCCATAGCCTTGTCCCTGTCACTGTAGAAACTAGTCCCCAAGTATCACAGAGGTCTGTACACATATGTACACCAACCAAATCTCACATCTGTTGACAGGTCTATTGCATACCTGTAGTGAATTTATAACTGATGTCCAGAAAAATATTAATTGTATCCATAAATGAATGAAATAGTCAAATGAGAAGGGAAACATGTGGAACCCCCCCCCCCACCCTGTATTATGTAGTGGAACCACTCCCTGCCCTAAATTATGTAGCGCATACCTAATAATGTGGTCAGAGATGCCCAAACACCTGTGTCTTAAACACAGGTAGAATGTTAAAATCTGGACTAACTCTGTCCATGTGCTATGTCTGATATTTGAACAATGCCAGGGCAGTTCTAGTCACCAGCTGGACAAGCCTAAACCCAGACCAGCACATGAACACCCCGACGATCCAACACGCGTATGTGTGAGGACTATAAGCGTGGGAGTTCTGAATATCCTTGGAGTGAGTAGACATGCAGCACGGGTCCAGAGCCGTAGGAAACAGGGAATGTAGTAAGTGTAGTACTGTGGTTTTCCCAGCAGGAGAATGGATGCCTGCTGTGGAAGGGAAGCGGTGAGGCATATGTCAGAGTAGCTAGGAACCATGGGTATACATATAAATGAGGAAGAACAACAATAGTGTAGTGGTTAGAGCATCGGCCTAACGTAAAGGCATTCCTGGTTCAAGTACGACTATAGCACATATTAATTGTGTAATGAATGCCTCTGTGCTGTAAAGCCAACATTTATACATGTAAAGGTGACCGCGTGTCTCGCATGGGGCCGTTAACGGAATTCCATCAATCAAAGTGGTACTTTCATAAGGAATAAGGCACATGCAATCCCAAAGCAGTGCCAGTAAACATATGTAACTCAGACTAAGTAGATGCAAGTGCGCCTGCGTGGGTGTACACAGCTTTAGCATAGCAAATGTATGTTGTCTTGTACAACTGTAACTTTTATATATATATATATATATATATATATATATATATATATATATATATATATAGATAGATGTGTGTATAGATAAATATCCACAGACATAACAGAAATATGCAATTTTATATATATATATATATATATATATATATATTTATATATATATATATATATATATATATATATCTATATATATATATATATATATATGTAAGGAACGCCGAAAGATGAAAGCAAACATAAGGGTTGTGAAGGGAATCGAGAGCAAGTAAGGAATTATAAAGTGCTCACAGCGTATGTCAGATACAGCTGCACAAGTGTGAGTAGAGCACCGCTATTCACACCAGAGGCAGGGTTATACCAGTGGCCATAACATCGTTGAAGTGCTATGTCAACATTGTAAACAAATGGAATGTAGTACATGTTGTGACCACCTACACTTGTAACCCGCAAATCGTTCGTAATCCATAACACCAGGAAAGGCATGTATGTGCAAATATGAATGGATGATGAGTCTGTGAATACACGGGGTGGTACAAAGTATGTGTAGGGCCCCAACGCTCTGGAGAGGGCAATGTGTAAAGGTGTGTCATGGCTGCGATAACAGGTGTATAATGGCTGGTATGCGTGGAAACTCGACACAGATGTGCTGGAGAAACTATGGATATGTGATTATGGACACAGGAGTGCTAGGTTATGTTGCGCCGGTTGCAATGGAGCGGTCCGTGAAGGTCAGCTAGTACATAGGTGCGATTCCCAGATAGAGCATTGTCTATGTGGAGACAGGCATGAATGGGCGTATCGTTGTCGGATGTTGTGCGTCAGGGCTGGCAGCCCGGTATGTAAAACCTAAACGCCACCCATGAGCGGAACGGAGTTCTGCTGTGACAACGCCAAACCAGGAAAAGCAGAAAGACACAACTACATGCAGACGTCAATATGTTGATGTACAATCTCAGTAATACAAACACTCATTCTATTAACATTAATAATATGAATGTGCACAGAAACCAACACAGTAGCAGGAATAACAGGCTGTGCATACGAGTAATAGGTCGAATGACACTATCACATCACACTTATCAGAGGCACCCCAGACATGAAAAATGTGCGACATCTGTCCACTGTATAACATGCAGTATACTAATGACAAGTTCACCGGAGTGAAGTGTCGGTGTCATAATGACTAAGGCAATACTATGCTGTTGAAGCAGAGATAAAACCCAATACGCATGTGTAAGTGTCTATGTCCGGGAAATGTATAGGTTAACGGACACACAGATGTATATATAGATAAAAACGTATACATATATATATGTATATATATATATATATATATATATATATATATATATATATATAAAACTAAAATTAACCGCACTCAAAAAAATTGAACGAAGAGAAGAAACTTTAACTAAGAAATGAACTTCGTGACAATAAAAGCATTCAATAAAATAGCAAATAACACCAACAACTCTTGTAGAACTTATAGCGCTTTCGTCTTATTTATTATCAAGACTTCTTCAGAAAGACATGTTTCATAAGTATGAGCAACCATTTTCACTTCCTTTATATACATTAGTTCTAGCAGGCCATTTAAATTAACAACAGTTCCTTTCCAATAGAAAAGTGTGAACAAGCAGGTGCTGTGTGCATTTTCATTAACATTACAATTGCAGTTACATAAGGCAAATTGGTCAGACAGTAATAGCCTTGTGGTGCTGTGTGCATACTAAAAGGGATAGTGTGCAAAAAGGGATCGTGTGCAAAAAAGGGATTGTGTGCAAAAAGGGATCGTGTGCAAAAAGGGACTGTGTGCAAAAAGGGTTGGGGGGGACCAGGAAAGATGACAGTCATGCTGTGATGATTCTAATATAAACACGTAACTTATGAGTGTTTGTCTCCAAAAGGTAAGTAAAGAAGGGAACGGAGGAAGGTGGAGGAGTCAGGTAGAGAGTCCTACTATGCTTTGGCATCGGTGTGTGTGTAGAGAAATGTGTGGGTATGTCACCTGATGGGGGAGTGGGAGGAATGCGGTGTGGACTTGAGGGGGGGCTGTTAGGGGGCCACCCATGACAAGGAGCCTATGAATAACAGTGTCCCCCAGAAGACTGTCAGTGCAGATGGTAAAACCCGTGGGATGGTTTGGGTGGTATCACCCCTTGAATGGCTGCGTGAAAATGTGAGACCGGGGGGTATAGTTGGTGGGGTCAGCGGGGGCTAGCCTGGTGATTGGGAGCATGTGTGTAGGGGGTATGGGGGAGTCAAAAGTAGAGAGAGAGTGGGAGCATGTGTGCAGGGGATATGGGGGAGTCAAAAGTCAGAGAAAGAGAGAGAGAGAGAGAGAGAGAGAGAGAGAGGAAACACATTATATTCACTTGCACCGTTGTAAATCCATAAACACATTAAATCTACTTGCACAATTCTTCAAACCCTCTTGCACAGTTCTTCAAACCCTATCACATTTCAATCTCTATACCATTTAAGTGCACATTTAATGTTCAGTGTCTCGTTGAGACCTGGATAGACATCAGCTCTCAGTTCTATCTGCCATTTTAATTCCCAGACTTGCAGGAATGTGTCCATGTCCCCTACAAATTCTGTTATTTTTTCCAGCACTGTGAATTTGAATCCTGTGAAGTTTGGGCAAATAGTACTGTGTTTAGCCAAGGCATTCAAACTGTCCTGTTTGTGTATTGCTGCAGTGTGTTCTTTAATATGGCTATTCAGCTTCCTGTTCGTTTTGCCGATATAGAAATTCCCACAGTGTTCGCAGAAAGCACAGTAGACTACATTTTTTGTGTTGCAGTCATAGTGGTCATGTAGACCGACAGTTCTGTTGCAGTGCGGGAAGGTGACATTGTTGTTTTTCATATGTGTACACAGGCAACACACTTGCAGTCAGACATTCCAGGTTCTGTCGATACTTCGCTCTGTGGGGATGGGCTTTTATTCCTCTCGAACGCACCACCAAAAGAAGAGGTTCGTTTGAAACAGAAGTTTGGGGATGTCCCAAGTAACTTTGTCAGACCTTTTTCTCCTCCCAAGATGTCCCAATTGTTGGTGAGGACCCCTCTAATTCCAAACATATCGGCGGAAATTGGAAGGGGGAAACTTGACACCCAGTCCTTTTTGTTCGGTCCGTTCTGTGCCCTTGCTGTGAATCCCTTTTCCAGGATTGGTGGGTACCTGGAGTGTCTGTGCTGTATGATCTCTTGGAACAGGTTGTCCACTAGATACTCTGGGTATTTTCTTTCTAGGAACAAGTTTCTGAGGTAAAAACCTTCCTTGATGAAAACCTCATCCCTAAAAATGAGTCTGGATAACTGGATGAATTGTCCTTTTACAATATTATTTTTCATGAAATGGGGATGCTGGCTGCTGAACTCTAGATAGTTATTCCGGAAAGTGGGCTTGCGGTAGATGTTGGAGTCAAACTGTCCATTTTCCGGGACTATAGTGAGGTGGATATCCAGAAATTGAGTGGTGGTTCCGATATGTCCTACCGTGAGGGTCAGGAAGTCCAGACTCTGGAAAAGGGTTTCCAGAAAATTGCTCAGAGAAAGTCTGCCCCCCTTCCAGACAAAAAAGACATCATCAATATAATGCCTGTACATTATGGTGTTGTTGAACCCGGGTAGTGATTCAACCTTATCCATTTCCCAGGCACTGAGGACTAAGTTTGCATATGCTGGGGCCATTTTAGACCTCATGGCTACCCCTTTCTGTTGGTGGTAAATCTTCCCATTGAATTGAAAGAAGTTATTTCTTAATACTGCTTCTGTTAACCTGCATACAGTATTAATCTTAGTCCCGCTTAGGTTGGAGTGCCTGTTCAGGTACTGTCTGGTGAGGGTCAGTCCTTTGGCGTGGGGGATGTTTGTGTAGAGTGCTTCTACATCTAGGGTGACCAGTAAATATTCCCCTCCATCCAGCCTTAGTTTGAAGATGTCATTTAGAAAAGCCCAGGAGTCCTTGATGTAGTATTTGCTGTTCTGTACAATGGGGTTAAGGATGTGGTCCATGTATTGTGAAATCTTTTCTGTTTTTGTCCTTGTTCGATACCACATGGCGGAAAGGTGGATTTTCAGGGTTCTTGTGAACCTTGGGGATTCGAAAATTTTCCAAGGCTGGGTGTCATAACCTGCATGAAGTCTTTTTCGTCTTGAGAGATCTCATCCCTGAGGTACAGTTCCAACAGTAGGTTGTCAATTTGTTTAAAGTTCTGTTGTACCTGGTTGATGTTGACCTCTTTGTAGAACTGGTTATTCTTGAGGGATGCTTCAAGTGTTTGGATATATCTCTCCTGCTCCATCACTACTATCCCGGATCCCTTGTCAGCCTTCATGATCCGTAGGGATTTGTCCTGACTCAGTTCCTTCCAAGCCTGTCTTTCTTCCCTGTTCAGGTTGTGCCACTTTGCTGAGGGCTTATCAGAAAGGAGTTTCCTGATATCCCTTTCGCAGGTACTCAAAGAGGCTCAGTGTGTTGGAGAGTGCAGGAGTGTACAGGCTCTTCATGGTAAGGGGTCTGTTGTTATCTTCCGAGCTTTCCTCATCTTCTTCCTCTTCATATTGTTGTATATCTAATTTTAGTTGTAACTTTCTCAGGTAGCACTTGAGGTCCAGGATAACATCCGCCGTGTTGGCTCTCTGCGCCGGGATGAAAGAAAAGCCTTTCTTCAGTACCTTATGATGGCTTTCCGAGAAATCTCGTGTGGTGAGGTTAAAGATGTCACCTACCCCTGCTGGAGACCTGAAGTCAGTGCTATCAGGTGCTGGTATCAGTGAATGGGGAGGGTGATCAGGGTGGTCCACCCCAGTAATACTAGTACTGTATCCCGTTCCGCTCCTTCTTCCCCTGTGATTGTTGTTCCCCTCCTTCGCTCCATATTGTTGGTGTTCTGGTTTCAGTTTCGTTCATTACCCCCAGGTCTGAACCTGGTATAAGTCCTGGTTCTGGTTGTGAGTCCTGCTGAAGATAAAAAAACATTGTTGTTGCTACTTGTGCTGTTGTTGGAAGACTGGTCGTTGATTTGTGGGGTCTGATAAACCCTTTCTTGATTGATCGCACTGTCCGGTGTCCTGCGGTTTGTATTGTTGTTGTCCTCATTGTTGTCGTGGTGGTCACGTTCGCTGGTGTCTGGATCTCTCTGTGTCGGCTGATTCTGGAGAGGCATTTCTGGTCTTGGCTGTCCCCTAGCAGGAGTATGTACCATCATCTGGGAACTACTCCCTGCTAGTGGGCTGGATGTGATGAGGAGTCTATCCACCTCTGGTGTGTTGGGTCCATTTGTGGGTTCTTGTAATTCTGTCGTAGGCCTTAATTCAGTTGTGGACAACGGATTGTTTGTGGGATATCTGTCTGGCCTTCTCCATGTGTGTAAGGAGCGTGTGGGCCTGATCAGGTATGCTTTTCCTTCCTCATATTGTTTAATGTCCCTAAGCAATTTGCCTTTCTTGTGTTCAATCAGTGCCGCCACATGCCTAGTAATTTTGTGAGGTACATTGTCCCACATTTCCGCGAAGTCAATAAATGTGGGATCCTGCAGGATGTGTGTTTGCAGATCATCTATTTGAGACTTGTAGGTGGCCATACTCTCAGTATTACTTTGGATGAGTGCTTTGATAGCTGCTAGCCCAGAGTCATTATATATTTTGACCAGTTCTTTGTGAAGCTGAGAGTTTGGAGTAGTCCTGTTAGGAAATTTGTTACACCTGAGACCCTGTGGGACTATATCCAGTTCTAAACACCTTTCCAGATAGAAGTTGTCATGCTCCAGGTTTTTGTAGGTTTTAATCAGTCTCTCAAATCTGGTAATTAGAGATCTGGCGCTCTGTGAGACCCCTCTGTTTTGACTGTACTCCAGTTGTGCTGTTGTATTCTGGACCGGGCGGAAGGGATTAATTTCCGTCTGCGTGAGTATCAGGTCAAGAGCCTGTGTGGTCCTTATTTCTGTCCCAGTTCTGTTGTTAATTGTGGCCCTGGGTCCAGAGTGGTCCAGGGGTTCAGTGCGGTCCCTGGTGATCCTTTCATTTGTAGGTGTTAAAGGTCTGCTGTTTAGGTCCTCGAAGAGATCCTGCGCCAAACGAATTCCTTCCGATAATTTTGTAAGAACTGTTGTTGGATCAATTGGTGTCCTGCTCCTGGCTGCTTCTGTCTTCAGTTGGCTACTAGAGCCTGAGTTGGGTGCTATGTTTCCTGCCATACTGTCACGCGGAGTAGAAGACTTATAACTAAAATTAACCGCACTCAAAAAAATTTAACGAAGAGAAGAAACTTTAACTAAGAAATGAACTTCGTGACAATAAAAGCATTCAATAAAATAGTAAATAACACCAACAACTCTTGTAGAACTTTAGCGCTTTCGTCTTATTTATTATCAAGACTTCTTCAGAAAGACATGTTTCATAAGTATGAGCAACCATTTTCACTTCCTTTATATACATTACTTCTAGCAGGCCATTTAAATTAACAACAGTTCCTTTCCAATAGAAAAGTGTGAACAAGCAGGTGCTGTGTGCATTTTCATTAACATTACAATTGCAGTTACATAAGGCAAATTGGTCAGACAGTAATAGCCTTGTGGTGCCGTGTGCATACTAAAAGGGATAGTGTGCAAAAAGGGATTGTGTGCAAAAAAGGGATTGTGTGCAAAAAAGGATCGTGTGCAAAAAGGGACTGTGTGCAAAAAGGGTTGGGGGGGACCAGGAAAGATGACAGTCATGCTGTGATGGTTCTAATATAAACACGTAACTTATGAGTGTTTGTCTCCAAAAGGTAAGTAAAGAAGGGAACGGAGGAAGGTGGAGGAGTCAGGTAGAGAGTCCTACTATGCTTTGGCATCGGTGTGTGTGTAGAGAAATGTGTGGGTATGTCACCTGATGGGGGAGTGGGAGGAATGCGGTGTGGACTTGAGGGGGGGCTGTTAGGGGGCCGCCCATGACAAGGAGCCTATGAATAACAGTGTCCCCCAGAAGGCTGTCAGTGCAGATGGTACCACCCGTGGTCTGGTTTGGGTGGTATCACCCCTTGAATGGCTGCGTGAAAATGTGAGACCGGGGGGTATAGTTGGTGGGGTCAGCGGGGGCTAGCCTGGTGATTGGGAGCATGTGTGTAGGGGGTATGGGGGAGTCAAAAGTAGAGAGAGAGTGGGAGCATGTGTGCAGGGGGTATGGGGGAGTCAAAAGTCAGAGAGAGAGAGAGAGAGAGGAAACACATTATATTCACTTGCACAGTTGTAAATCCATAAACACATTAAATCTACTTGCACAATTCTTCAAACCCTCTTGCACAGTTCTTCAAACCCTATCACATTTCAATCTCTATACCATTTAAGTGCACATTTAATGTTCAGTGTCTCGTTGAGACCTGGATAGACATCAGCTCTCAGTTCTATCTGCCATTTTAATTCCCAGACTTGCAGGAATGTGTCCATGTCCCCTACAAATTCTGATATTTTTTCCAGCACTGTGAATTTGAATTCTGTGAAGTCTGAGCAAATAGTACTGTGTTTAGCCAAGGCATTCAAACTGTCCTGTTTGTGTATTGCTGCAGTGTGTTCTTTAATATGGCTACTCAGCTTCCTGTTCGTTTTGCCGATATAGAAATTCCCACAGTGTTCGCAGAAAGCACAATAGACTACATTTTTTGTGTTGCAGTCATAGTGGTCATGTAGACCGACAGTTCTGTTGCAGTGCGGGAAGGTGACATTGTTGTTTTTTCGTATGTGTACACAGGCAACACACTTGCCGCAGTCAGACATTCCAGGTTCTGTCGATACATATATCGTATAGATAGATTTATATACACATATACATTTATACAGATATATATATATACACACAAAGATATACTACAGATATATATAGATAGATGGATATATATATATATATATATATATATATATATATATATATATATATATATATATATATTTATATACACAAACAACAGGTATTGATATATACATATACACACAAACAAATATGTCATTGTAGATATACACATGTACATAACTAGGTTACTTTACAGCAATTAGGGGTAACATATATACAGCCCGGGCATATGTGACTGGGAGGTCCAATAAATAAATGTTGTACCCCCACACTGCCCAGCTAGGCTGGTCAGACATACAGACAGGCAATAAAGATTACTACACTGCTGCTGTCCAAAACACCGGCAGGAAAGTAGCAGTGGGAGAGATCTGCAAGGTCTACACTTTAAACATGGATAACGTGTCCCTTGTGGGACCCCAAAAATTCAGTGTATGTGTCAACCTGTTGTCATCGATGCGAGCAGGATGTAGGTGTAATATTCCTATGTGGGCATAGCAAATGCCTATATGTCCCAAACCTGAAGAAAACATCTACTGGATATACTGTAAACCATTGGGGAAATACATAGAGACCAAATCAGTGCTGTGTACCCAATTAGCATGGACGTCCATAGTTATGAATCAGAATGTAACAGTCCAAATAAACACTTCCAGAACTAGTGATATTAGGTGGACAGGTGACGGAATACAGGTAATGACAGATGACATGTATAAGTCATAAATGGCATGTACCTCGACAAACGTGAATGAATACATATGCTCTGTGACTGTCAATGTGTCTGGTTAATAGAACCAGTCATCTAAATGTGTCCCACAGGGTGTTATGCAGTGTTTCTGATACAGTGTTCAGTCTCCCCCATTGGTATGTGAGGTCTGTCTGACAGAAAGTGCATAATTAGATGACCACCTCATGTAGACGATAGCATAATAGATGGTTCCACACCCGTATGCCTGTGAGTGACACACCCGTCAGGGCAGTTGTGTCCTGCAAAATTATTGTTATGGCACATGGCCTGTGACATCGGGAAAGGAGGCCATATATTGTGTGTAGTAGTGTCATAAATTAATTTGTTGTATCAGAAACAGCTACATGTAATAGGAAACAGCGTTAGCAATTATAATGCTACAAGAATAACCTTAACGTATGCAAACTGTGGAAGTAGTCAGTTTACAACTGGCTGTGGGTGTGTGTTGCATTGACACATGTGATAGCTCTACATATAGAATCTATAGGGCTGCCACCATTCTGAATGGCCAAAGTGGGACCTGCTCTGTAGAAATGTCAGACGTACCAGGGCAGGACATACCTACATCCATGCATAGTACAGCAATATACATATCAGCACAAATCAAAGCGTAGTCTAGCAGCTGTAAAGTTGCTTATGCTACTACATATAACATATTGACGTGTCAGGTATACAAGACCTGTAACAAGCAACCACTACAGACACATAGAATATGAGAATGTCCCCTAATTAGGAGAGTTGCAATGGCTAGAGTATCATCACATGACATATGCCTAATGAGAGACTGTCCCATGCAAAGTTGGAAAGATGTCATTCCTACAGTCTCCCATCGTGCAATCTGAAACGTGGAAAACGTACAGTAGTTATGCGGTAGCATGAATCGCCAGACAGCTGCGTTAACAAAATCATATTCACGTCAGCATTGCAGAGTATTGGTTCCCATGTATCAGGCAGATGGGAGCAGATCGTATGAGGAACACGCATATAATATGATTACATCACTGGACAGACCGCCGAGTCCATACAGTCAAATGCCTGCCGTCGCCAAATGGTTAGACATACCTGATACTGTAGTCATGTAGTCCGATGTAATACGCATCACAAGGGATCGCACACACCCAGTGTGAGTGACAAATGTAAGCAGAAATGTTGGTGAGCAAGCCGCTGTAAGCGTGTTTTTCTACCAGTATGCCAGTAGTGCACTGTCAAAGAAATGTGGAGTCTAAATGGGTAAAAGGTGCTGTAACCAGAGATCAGCAGTGCTTAACACTGTGCAAACCCACGCACAACTGCTCCCACCTGCTGGAATGTGCCTTACCCAGTCCTTATCCAAAGGTGTTGGTCTGTCCACAAACAAAGAACTGCCCTATTCACGTGTTGGTAGCTGTACCCTGCGCACAGCACATAGCTCATATGAATTAACAATAGACTATGGCATATTACAGACAATAGACCACACACACACCATGCAGCGCAGTCATCCAACAGTATAGCAATGTACTGGCAGATATGTCCAGACCACTGGTGTATGCATGCCTGGCCGTCCTGTGTGTCAGTGTGTGAGCATGACCCAGTATGACTGTTACGCATGTTGTTGACCGACATTACCGTCATACTGTCATGTGTGTGAGCATGCCAAGTATGGACAAATGTATCGCATGTGTCACATGTCCAGATAGTCAGTACTGTGTTGCTGACCCCTCTGTTCTACACAGACAGGTGTCATGCTATGTCTGCAGGGTAGCTAATAGTCATGTGGCATTGACAGTTGCTACATGTCTGCATAGCATGGGGGGACATCCAACCGCATCCACAGTCCTACACAGCACCGTGGGTGGCGCACATGACTCTCACATGTGTAGGTTGGATGGGGGGGCACAGCTGACAGTTGTACACATCTGCCGCTACTGTACTGGTATGCCAGGTAGTCCATGACAGTGTGTGGACCTACCTAAATTGCCGGTTGGAGGGATACCAGTGTACATCAGATCCCAGCGTTAAATACCAGCACAGTGGTGTTGGACGTCCTAGCTTTCACAACCTACATCAAACTGCCTGGCCTGCTGTAGTCTGTGTGTGTCTTTGGGGGTTGGGGTCATTCATTGGGCATATCCATAGGCCATTGTATATCATTTGTCTGTAGTGGTCCACACCTGTCCAGCTGCATAAAACGTGTGTGGGCTGTATGAACACACATGATGTTCATCCCATAATCTGCAGTAGGTTAGGACACCCTGTGTACTACTGGCTACCATTGTGACCCACGTATGTGCTACAGATGTCATGGTGCCACTATGCACGTGTACTGTCTCCTGCCCTAACAGTCGGCCACCAAAGTCTCTTGTATGCTCACACACATACTATAGCAATGGGTAAATACACATTCTAATGCAACTGCCAATTTTTAGGTTGATAGATGTACCCTGGGGGTGTTCTGGACCTGAGGACGGTGCTGGAGGGCTGCCTATGTTGGATGCACACAGTGCACCTCCTATACATGGCTGAGCACAGGTAGTGTCATGTTCGGCATCCATTGTACTGTCTGCGGGTCAGAGAGGGGACATCCGTGGGAACCTACTGTGTCAGTGCATATGCCTTGTGTTGCCTCTTTGCCAAGAGCAGGTCATACTGTGCATGGCCTTTCGCCGACTGGGTCCTGCTCAGGTAGTTCCTTTGCCAAGTCACACTGTGCCTGTACAGATCTTGGCAGTGGTGTTGGGCCGTGTGGCCCTGCCCCATGCTGTTTCTGCAGCAACCGTTACTGCAGGATCAGAATGTGTAGCATAGCAAATACCATAACAAATTGTGTGCATGTAGCTAGTGAATAATGCAGGGCTCCACCGGATGTGTCCAGATACCAGAACCGTGAACTGAGCATCACAAACACATGCTCAATTACATGTCCTGCCTGAGCATCCGCCTCATTATGGTGTGAGTGTTCAGGTGTGTGTGCATTGCTGCTGGGTGTCATCAGCCACGACACCAGTGGTTACCCAGCATCCCCCACTAGAACACTGTAGGGGATGTCCATATTGGCAAAGGTGTGGTACAGCTGTGTTAGAAGTCATATATCAGAATCATCATAGCTTCCAGGGCAAACACATATTCAATGTAATGCCCTGGCCATCGCATATGACCTAGCTGTTGGAGGGTATGCCCCTGCAGTGACTGTAGGCCCTACCCCACTCACCGGGTGGTGTTTTGATGTGTATGTGTGTGCAGGCTATAGTACCCAGTACCCCAGGGTAGTTATCCATGTGGTTGAAGAGATGCATATTGCTGGTCTACTAATCACGTGTGTTGAGGACATGCATGTGCTCATTAGCATGTGTTGACATGGTGTCTGTGAACTGGTGCAATACTCTGGATGCAGATGCCTGTGAGATCCCCATGATATCCCCAGTTGTGCTGTGTGAGGTACATGTGGCTATTATACCTAGGCCAACACATACCGTGGTATCCACCGTGATGGGTTTCCCTCGGCCTGTTTGATGTGTCAGGTGTGGCAGGCACAGGTCAACAAGCCGCTGTAGGAGGTTTCTGTCCACCCCATAGTGCTCCACCATCCCCAGCTCATGTAGCCCCTGGTAAGTCACCCTGGGTCTATAAAGTCTTATGTCACCCCAGTAAGGGATGTTCGGCAGCATACACATCCTCACTGCCTTCAGCCTCCTGCACATGTTGGTCTATGTTGCCTGCTGCAGCCTTTCTCATTTGGTTGGATTGTGTCATGAAATGTCCCTGCAGGTATACACCGGTGATGTAGAGTGCGGAAGAAACCTGTGTGTACGATGCTTGCTCACATTACCGTACTGTTCAGGTGCGGGCTGGCCATGTCATCTGCTGATTGTGCTGATCTTCACCTGTTTGTGCAGCCTGTGCACCCTGACAACCCCACCACTGCTGTTGTCCCTCCCAATGTCACCAGGCAAGTATGGACACACCCCTACCTTAGGCGTGCTAAGGCAGGAGCACTCCCGAGGCACAGTTCTGCAATGTACGTACAGTATGCCTGACCCCCCTCCCATGCTGTCAACTATATTCAAGCCCTGCACCCGGCTAACTACACACATACACTCCAGGTATCTGCATCACGCCCTGTGGATAAATGGGATACACTATTGTCAACCTCATCTGCATAGTATAATCTTCTAATGAATAGTTATATGACCCACACCAAACCTCCAAATTAATAACCACTGCTTAGTGTCACTCAGATCCATACAGAACTGGTAACAAGTGCTTTACTATCACCATATTTGATGTCCCATGGTCTTCCCAGCAACAAAATAACCGGTGTCTACAAGACTACAACCCGGGACCCTGCACACAACAGACGATGTGCATTACCACTATGCCATGGCAGATATACATACATCCCAGGCTATCACGTACAGATCATCCGGCAAATACATTCAATAGTGCTGATGTACCCAGACATATATGTTTATATCTATGTCTATCTCTATATATCCACATATATCATATATATTATTTGTATACATATATACATAGATATACATACACACATATACATGTACACACATATGTAGATATTGCATTTATATCACAACAGTGGTCCACATGACAGCAAAGCATGAAACAGAAACTACATGTGCCAACTGCATCATGAAGTGTTGTTACTATCAAGGCATGTGTGTTCTGTTGCGTCAGACGGGTCAGACTGTATTAAGGGTATGTGTAGGGCTGCTGACATTTACTCACCAGGCCTGTTGGCGAATGTGTGTGTTGACAACCCAGTGTCTTGGCAGAATATGCGGGCTGTGGACACTATATAGGTCAGCAACAAAACACACTGAACACATCCCGCAGCTAGCCACCCACAGATATCACATAGGGTATAACTGCCAAACACACGCACCTGCCATGCCGTGGAATCAAGCACTTGCCTGTCTAGTCTGCCACACTACAGCATTATGCAGTAACAGAACGTGCTACCGAGAGTATTGGAGCACAGCACTCCCAGAGGCATACTTCTAGGTGGATGACGTCATCAGCAAAGGCAAAGATGCCGATAGGGAATGTATGGAGAGTGAGCCATCTAAAAGTATTTATCTGTCCCCAGACAGCTGGAAACACACACGCACTTGTCCGGGCCAGGAGTCGAACATACACTTAACTACCTTATCACACTACAGCATTACATAGTTACAGAACGTGCTACCGAGATTACTGGAACACAGCACTCCCAGAGGCATACTTCTAGGTGGATGACAGCATCAGCAAAGGCAAAGATGCCGATAGGGAATGTATGGAGATTGAGCCATCTAAAAGTATTACTCTGTCCCCAGGCAGCTGGAAACACACACTCACTTGGCAGGGCCGGGAGTCGAACATACATCTAACTACCTTATCACACGACAGCATTATGCAGTTACAGAATGCACCACCAAGATTACTGGAACACAGCACTCCCAGAGGCATACTTCTAGGTGGATGACATCATCAGCAAAGGCAAAGACGCTGATAGGGAATGTATGGAGAGGAAGCAGTCTAAAAGCATATTACTGTCCCAAGGTAGATGTAGACAAACACACGGCAGTGGTGTGAGCAGGACAACTGCCTATCTACGGAGCACTATTACAACACTACATGGATACGAGACGTGCCACAGACAGTACACCCTTCAAGACAGACCCAGTGTGTTCAATGTAGGAATCCATCCTGACGTGGGGTATGGACATCTGTTGCCTGGATGACCACTATCGCTATACAGGATTTCAATGGTCATGCCATACACAGAGGCACATAACCAACACAAGGTGTCACTGGGCATGCTCACACACTTAGTAACACACGTCCGTTTGGAATGTACTGTGTGTCCATCTACACAACGGCGTACTGGGCATGCTCACACACTTAGTAGTAGCGAAGGGCTGTCTTGTATGCCCACGGATTCTAAATACGGAAGGGCACAGTTTGGAATGTACTTTGTGTCCATCTACACAACGGCGTACTGGGCATGCTCACACACTTAGTAGTAGCGAAGGGCTGTCTTGTATGCACATGGATTCTAAACACGGAAGGGCACAGTGTGTCGATAGTGAACATTGTTAGCACGAACGCTGCACTACACACATCTGACACCGGTCATCAGTGCTAGCTGTGTAGCATTCGTGATCACAGCTGACAATCCAGATCCAGCAATGGGGAATACAGACATCTCTGCCGTGAGGAACACCTGGCATATGGCACAGCTGTGCACAATAGCACTACCACTGTATACCTCAGATACAGACATGTGGGCTATAAGACCGTGACGGACCACTCCAGGTGTTACTGTCCCCACGTTCATGAAAGCCACTCACATGTACTGACAAGTACACACTCAAGAGCCATCACAGATGTCTCAGGTGCAGATCACAGTAGTAAATGCCACAGTCTACTATGTAGCCCTCGGACATCACCATGACCTTGGACCAGCAACACACATCCATACATTACTACACCACCATGTTACTCATGACCAGTGGACTGTACTTGGGTCTACAGCAACTGTGCAGACTACTCATGTACTGACAGGGTTCCATCATATGGTATGCAATGCAATGATACCACAGTTCATAACCAGGTTGGCTCTACACATAACAGGGGCCCTGGGTCTTACACAGCTGTAACAGATGACTGTTGCTGTACACCAGAAAACACTCATGTTTGGGTATGACATACATGTAATCGCAGAGGATATGTACATGGCCCACACACACACAATGCATATGTACATAGCAAAGCTTTTGCTGTCCTCTGTACAGACAAGTGGCTACAGCAATCACACGCATGCACATGGAAGGTAGGTCCATGGCTGTTGAATGCTAACAGTACATAAGGTAGTAATGTTGACTGAGGTAACATTTCCTCTGTACTAGTTACCCATGACAACCAACATATCATACAACAGTCCATGTGTCATGTATGTCATCACACATGTCCACCAATTGCAATGCATACAAACATGGCTACATGACAGGAATGTAGGACCAACACACATGTACATGTAGTGGTGTGCATGCAGCTACCATGCATGTGCAGTAGCTGATGTATGTCTTTCATCTGTGTCTAACTACAACATGTAGTTGCAATGCAGCCCCATCATTAACACCTGTATATGTTGAAATACTGACAGTACGGTAGGATGTACATCAGGTATGGATGGATGTGTGTACATAAAGTGGTGGTCCACCTTTGCAGATGGATGTTTGCTGAGGACAGCTCACAGATGTGTCACACGCCATCCTACCATTACATGTGCAAACAGTACGTTATGTTACTGTTACCTGAAGGTGAAGACATACAACCTACACAGTGGTCAGGGTGTTACTGACTGTACATCACGTGACACCTGTAACACTTACGTCTTCCCGTGTGCATATAGCAGCACAATTGCCAAAGGTAGCGTTGGTACACATAATGCGGCCAGTACAGCTGCAGGTCTGTCAGACGTATCATCATATAGCAGGTGTATGATTCACAGTACTGTCATATGTGTTTTGTAAGACCATATATGCCACGTATGGTGGGGAATACATCCCAATTGTTACACACCCCTGTACACTGTTGTAGAGATCTGTACATACTGCAGCGTAGAAAGCAAGACATAGGCAGGGGTGGTGTGTGTATCACACACATGTCAGCTATCTATATGTGAATGACATTTGTGGACTCCACAGTGTGTGTGTGTGTGTGTGTGTGTGTGTGTGTGTGTGTGTGTGTGTGTGTGTGTGTGTGTGTGTGTGTGTGTGTATGTATGTATGGCTGTCTGGTGCATGGCGTGAGGGTGTATGCTACCATAAAGAACAGACAGGATCCCTAACCCCTCATGGTGATGCAGTCTACTACCCTGTTTATGGCATCAGTCTCAGCATTACTGGCTACCTGTACATGTTCATTCTCTGTGTTGCGTCATGTGGATGCATAGTACTGTGAAGGTGATTACCACATAAGCAGGGGTCCTCACCTCAACACTATCAAGTGTGCATTATAGTGATGTTGACCCCGTGAGTGTGGTTATGTTACTGTGTGTTTCTGTGTATGTCTGTGCGTGTTCTCATCCTGTAATGTGACAGTGTATTACTGCTACACAGTGAGGCCTCATGCTATCAACTGGCCTCTAACATTGACATCAGCCAGACTGCTGTGTAAACCCCCCGCACCATGTCACCATACCTGTGATGTGACCCGGTATGGATGTCACGTCTCTAGCCACTGTAGCCTATTGAACAACTCACATGCTTCTGGATCAGTAGATGTGTGGACATCTGTGGAATGGTAGCTTTTCTAACAGTGAAGTTGAGGCTACGTATAGCATGTTGGTATTGCCATACATGCCTGTGAGTACTCCACATTTACACATGGGAAACTGCAAACACTGCTACTTATTGGCACATGCAAGTAGACCTTAAAGAGGGAAGCAGGGCATCATTACCAACATGCTGTTACTGTTGTTACCAAGACACAGACTGTGAACATACAACAATGCACTCTAGCTGCAAACACTGTAACGTAATGGCACATGCAATTATACCTTAAGGAGGGATGCAGGGCATCATTACCAACATGTTGTTACTGTTGTTACCAAGACAGATACTGTGAACATATAACAATGCATTCTAAACCTGTACTACATGGTATGTCTGGTGCGTGTCAACAGTACACAACAAATGTAATATACACTACTCACTATTCTGTTCACCCTGTGCATCAGACCATATGAGCATGTCCCTGTGGATGACAGGGATGTGGCACAGGCATCATCATATGCACAGGGTGATAATGTTTGCCAGAGGCATTGGCTGCACCAGTGGATGACATAATGTGTGTGGGTTAGGGCCGGTGATCTGATTGGACATGTGTGGTCATTATACATGTGGGTGTTGCGGTGCCCTACAGATGTTTCTGCTGTGTGCGTGTGTGTGTGCACACAGTTCTGCCATGTGTCCAGCCTACACAGGGGTATTATTGACAGCTCCAGATTGTACAGACCAGGATGTACAGCTCACTGTGTCCGGCCATGGCCATGTGACCTCTGCCTGCCAGGCATTGCACGGGCACTACCAGGCAGAGGTACAGATTGGCTACTGTCCGATGACACATGTCCACTGGAACTGAGTCCCCACTGGGAATGTCCAGGGCTATTTCCACGTGGCCTGCTGTGTCCTGGTGTGGACAGCACAGCACCAGCTGCATTGCTACTGCTACCAGCACTGTGGGAGTGGGCATGTGAGGTGGCTCATTCACGTTGACCTACACCAGGTGGTGTAGCTGGCCTACGTCCACATGGCCTACACCTCACTCCTACCAGATGTTCAAGCACAGACAGCTCATGCTCGCGGATTGCCATGCCATGGTCAAGGATTCCAACCATGTCACCCAATTGCCTGTCCAGAACATCAGCAATCTGCTGTTGAGCATTTGCCAATGCCTGGATGTTGTTGTTTAAAGAATGGATAGCAGCCCTCTGAAGCTGCTGCCCTTCTGTGTTCTGCCATTCAGCATGTCCTGTGCCACCATTACAGTCTGGAGCATGCGTCTGGTGACACCAGCTGCTGCGCTCTGTCCTGCAGGTGCATGTCTGCCAAAGGTCCTCCTATGAGCAGCACTGACCACATGCCTGTGTGGCACATCTGCAGTCATTACACTGACACCGTGGTGTGGAGACACACCTTCTGTAGCCACCACATGTTCCTGTTCCAAACTAACACACGCTGACTGTCCTTCCTCTATGGCCACTGGTGATGGGGTATGTATTGGCATGAGTACTGTGTGCGAGGAAGAGGGGGACATAACTGGGATGGCAACCATTGGCACAGATTCAGCCCCTGTCAACCCTGCCTATACCTCATGCATATGTTCATCATTGCTAGTATCTGTGGGGACACTAACATCAGATGGACCACAGGAGGGTAATGCACCTACATCACCTGTGAATGCAAAGAAAGACTCTATATTACACATGGACACACACACAGACACACATACAGACACACACACAGACTCACTGACTCGCAATGCATGTGCTTTGACAGACGGCATGCAGCATGCATGTGATACAGCAGACAGCATGCAGCTCAGACGTTAATAGTGGTAGTTAGCATACATCCCTGGGTTGCACACAGCAGCAAGCAGGTGTCATATCAGAAGCCATGCAGTACACACAATCATGGTAGCAAGCATGCATCCCTGTGATACACCATGTGGACCAGCACAGGTTAACAGTACACATGGCTGATGTGACCTTGACATTGACATGTAGTATGACATGTAATCTGCGGACATGCATACATGTCTGACACAATGGTGTCCTGACACATGTACACCGGTGTAATGGGTATCACATTGCAGTGTTGTCTGTATGCCCTACAGATAGAATGCACTTTTAGCAGATGTGCATGAGCATTGATGGGTAGTATGAGGCATCTACATTGCTATACAGTGTGAAGTACAGACACTGTGCCATTGCATGGCATCATGAGGCACCTATATTGCTATACAGTGTGTAATACACACACAGTGCATAGCCAAGACTGAGTGCAAACACATGACATAACTACTGTGGATTGTGACCCACGTCACTGAGGTGTATACACGCTAAACCATGCTCTGTTATGTGACAGGTCACTGGAAGACCTACGGATGACACCCCTGCACAACTACTAACGTGTCTTAGCTGCCTGGCAACTGGGTCCACACATGGCAAACTTGTCAATACACCATGTCCCACATGACAGTTATGTACCACACACACACACACACACAAGGTGCACGGCTGACAGTGATGTCCAACAGCAGCAAGGGAAATGTACGGTATCTGTGGCCTGATGTGGTGTCTATGTCTGTGGAAGCTGTACAGGTGACTACTGTCATGCTATGACACAGTCATGATGTTCAACACATCTTATATAGTCGAATTCAGTGACACCTCCACAAGCTGTGCACAGGCTTTTAGAATGTCCAGTGTTCCACATCAACTATATAACCATTCAACAAAGGCTATAGTTGGACCATGTGTGTTCAATGTGCAACAAGGTATATACACATCACATCTACTGTGTGGCTACATGTCTCTGGCCATCCTCCATGGCCATGTGTGAACATGTGTTGGCCAAATGTTTGTGATGGCCATCTATCTCACGTCTGTGTTGTCCCATATGACATACACCCATAGATGTCAGATACGTCACTGTCCACAGGGTTATGCAGACAAAGGGTTGTATGCTTGGTATGTGGGGTATGTATAATGGGATAGTGAGACAATATTGCAGCCTGAACACTACATGTCTGGGACTTGTCAGATGGCACATCACAATGTGTGCACCCATTGCAGGGGCATATTACACAATGGTGAATCCTGTGGGCTGCCCACATCCCAGCTCACTGTGTGGTACTGTTTGCGTACCACACATGTGTTGTTCCAATGTATAGTACATATGCCTGTATATCGTGACTGGACCATACATTATGTGTACATGTGTTAACTGGCCACATGGCAAATAGATATATGCATTAACATGCCTGATACTGATAACTGTCTCACCTGCAATGGACTGATGTCTGTGCGGCATGCCAGAGGTACCTGTATAGGGGTGACACAGCGGTTTGAACATTATCCATGACTGTATGACAGCTACAGGGTGCACTGTGCATGTTAACACATTCGTCTGTACAATAGCATATAGTATGCACATGTGTGCATACACAGGGTAGCAAACTATAGTATGAGGCATGTGTGTAAACATACCTTGCATATGAAGTTACATTACATATTGTACAGTGACACATGCAACTAAATGGGATATAATAGTCATATGTGCATTAGTGACTTACCAGGCAACTTCAGGCTCAGTCGTTGGGAGACACCCACCTCCACGATGGCCGCTACTATTTCTGGATGCTGTTCTGAGGGTGTCCCCAGGCTGGCCAGTAGCTCCTCAGTGTGTATGAGTGGGGGCTGGGTTGGTGGCCCACCACCTGTTCCACCTTGTTCCCTGGTGATTCCATTGGCACACTGTTTTGCATGTCGTATCAGGTCCATGCAGTGGACCTACTGGTAGGTGCGGTTATAGCCACCCACATTATTAATCCTCCTTCGTAGTTCCTGCCACAGGTTGTCACACTGCTGGGCATGCTGTGGCACATGGCTGAACAACACCTCATAGTTATCATGGAGGTATGGGATGAGGGCATCATCCTTCTGGCAGCTATATGCTGGCAGGCATGAACAAGGCATTATCTGGAAGACATAATGATGGAGACAGGTCACAGTATCACAGAGATGTACAGAGATACAGCTGCACATACATTTGTATTAAATCTAGTACATATGAACAGTTATATTTGCAAATCGTCATGACACTGACATGACTGATATGTTTGTGTCACACACATGTAACACTTGTTGTGCATTGGATATCATCACCATATATGTGTGTCACCTCATTACATTGCTCATACTCAATGTGAATGCTGTCTTGATGTGGGCATGTCTGTTTGCCTGTACTGGTGTTCTTACCTATCAGCACATGCCTGGATGTGTCCACAGTAATGCCATTGACCTTGATGCTGTGTATATGTCACATATCAACACATACACTGCCTTAATGGACATGAGCAGTGACAATGCACACATGCACACGGAAACCATTACAAGCATGTGTTTTGCCATATACATCTACACGGCACTGTACAGCAGTTCAACATCCTGCCACATATTGCCTGTGTTGCACATGTGATACACATGGGACAATGGCTAGCCGGACGTTATTCGCAGGGATGGCTATCAACCATGGCATGTACGGGCAAGGTTTTCTAGCTGTATCCAACAGCCATTTTGCCACCGCCAGGTGCATCAGTGCCACATTACTGATCCAGAGTTAATGATACATCTACCATGCGGTCATCGCACCATGTTTGACAGAGATGACATGATGACATGTGCAGCTTTGATGGACAGGGTTGCATGATATGGCAGGAGTATGTAACATGTATGGCACATGGATCTGGCCAGCATGTGGCGATCATTGTAGTAGGATGCTGGCTGTCCATGACGTATGTCTTTCAGATCAGTATATGTACGTGTAGCATGTCCAACATCACAGTGCAGCACATGTCTTTATGCAAGGTAGCCAGCATGCTGCATAGTGGAGGTGAGGATTGTGAAGGCTGGTATCGCCCATCCACGCATGGCCAATACCCCTGAAAGGTGATATGTGATCTGTTATTGATCACCTGAGTGCTGAGTATGCCTGTCCAATGATCTCCATGCTCATGGATGGCATCCTGTCATGACATGGGTGCCCCGTATGACTACCTAATAGGCCTGGAGACGTCATCAGCTCAGGGAGGTGAACTGCACAGCACCATCCCTTACACACAGTGTCCATAATGTTGACCGCTGCCTAGGTGGTAGATAATGGTTCAGGGTTATTCACCTAGCGGTGACAATGCTATTGTCAGCTGTCAGATTGTGCACATATGTCATGCACCTCACCCACAGAGCCCATTCTGTATGTTGTCCAGAACACTGAGACAGCTATTGCTCCTAGGTCATGGCCATTCACATCCTTACATATGCAGATGCCTCCCATTTGTCTGTGTGGTATGGGCTACAATGAGGGGGGAGTACAAAACATTAACCCTGTTTTACTGTAGCTGCCACTGGTGTGATATGCACATGTCACTCAGACAACTTTTGTAGTGTTGCTTCTGTCAACAAGCCACTGGTAGACCACTCCTGTGACATGTGAAGGTACATCTAGTAGACTCAGTGTAGCTGGAACACAGTATGGGTGATGTCCTATGACCTGTCACAGGTATGCTATGCAGTGTGAAATCATCTGTACTGTCATCTACATCTCTACTGCTAACATCTACGTTGATAAAGGTTCATAGACTTGCAGACCATACTCAGCAGGGTAATAGTGCAGTGCCTCCAGTTATGACTGGCATCTCCGCTTGTGGGTTGCAGTGGGTTTTTATTATCCAACACCCTATCTGTATTGCATATTCATGCTCAGCACTTGTTCAGAACATGTAAGCACTTCATGAGTTACTTATTACTATAGCACACATTCCAACTCATCAACTCATTTCTTGCAGGTACACTGTCTGTCCTTACATTTTCAGCTTGCTTACAGTACAACAGCTGTTGTACACACGTGTTCTGGTCAGGTTACTAAATTCTGTGGTTAATACAGTATTAGAGATGACACAAGAGACCAAGGCTCAAACTTCAGCAATTTTATTTTTAGCTTTTAACAATTAAGGTTTGTAACAAAAAAGCAATTGACTAGTCAATATGCAAAAAAAAACCTATCACATTAATATGCAAAACCTAACCTATGACCTATCACATTAACAATTATAAAAACTGTTAAATCATGTACTTATGCAAAACCTAACCTATGACCTATCACATTAACAATTATAAAAACTGTTAAATCATGTACTTACAAGCATATGCAAAAGAAAATCATCTTTGCCACTGATAGGGGACTCCAAACCTATTCAGTACAGCTATCTGTTCAGTCAAGACAGGGCCGACACTGGCAGGCAATGCTGTATGCTCAGTTCAGGCTCTTGCTTCAATCAAATCCGGATGATGATGAGTTCCAGTCTATTACCAACCTCTGAGCCTTTTATAGGTTTGAGCATGG
Organism: Protopterus annectens; assembly: GCF_019279795.1. Lineage (NCBI taxonomy): Eukaryota > Metazoa > Chordata > Ceratodontiformes > Protopteridae > Protopterus > Protopterus annectens. The sequence continues at coordinate 1,042,976,369 of NC_056727.1, read as the reverse complement.
CATAGGGTCAATAGGTTCAATTGATTACACCTAGGCCATTAGGTAATCATTCAGCTGATGATATTTAGATCACCAGTTTATTCATGAGCTAATGAACTGTTTTAAAACATTACAAATCATTTCCTGAGTTGTCAACAAGCCCCGTAATGTCTAGTTTTATACATTACTTCCTCCTTTTAGAAAGCCGTTTGTCCACACACCTGTGGTATAGTTCCTCTTTGAAATCCCCCTCTGTCTGGTAAACAACTTTTAAACTGGCAAACAACTCCAAAGGTTAACTAAAGTTCAGTTATGCCAGCATCAGTGTGCAAGGCTTGCCTTTGAAGCATAATTCTTTTAGATTTATAATATTAAGCAGCATATCATGTATTTATTCAATTAACAGCATATCAATCTAACATCAAGCACACCTACAAACACACAGCAGTTCAATGGCTTAGGGCATCAAAAATCAGGTAAACTGTGTGGATCCGTCACAGGCCACCCTTGCACTAAGCAATGATCGCTGTGTGCTTCTAATAATGTGCAAAATTGACAGCATCTTATTGTATTTTTTCATAACCTTACAATAAATGCAGTAGGAAATTAAGCAGAACAACACTGAAACTATTGTGGTCAGCAATAAAGGGTGTAAAAGCAAGTTAAACCAGGCAGAAGCCTTTGGTGACCACATAAAAATATCATACCAATGTGAAACAGACATGTCTTGAATTTCGTTTGCAATTTGAAGAATGGTACCTTTGTCTTTAATCATTTTAATTACAGTTTGATGCATCATGTAAAGTCTTATTCAGCAGGAGCAGTACAGCTTGCCCTTCCTGCTTAATTTGTTTAAAGTCCGGGTGGACTAGAGATGGCCATCTAAAAGTGTGCAATGGTTCTATGCTAGCATTTAATGTGATGTCCATCCATCTAGTCAATCTGATCAATTCCCCAGTACAAAAATCAATGACTGCATGTACATTACTTTTACAATGTGCTCCACTGTCTGTGATTGTTCCATCACTCTAAGCCAGCTTACAGGAGGATACTACACAAGCTGTGGTATCATTGAGTTGATAAATGTCTGTCCCATTCACTATATATCTATGCCAAGCACATTTTTTAGTCCCATTATGTAAACATGGATGAGGCTTTCTTTTAATTAGCATGCACACCCACCCCTGGGGCCAGGTCTCACATCCTGCTAAATCAATGGGCATATCATTATAATCAATGAGATTAGATTCTATCTGAGGCACCCACCAATTACTTCCGAATTGCAAAGGCAATGCTACAAATGGACAAACTTGTTTTGTTCCCTTTTTACTAGCAAGATAATCAAAGATCAATATGCAAGAGTCATTTTCACATGTGAAATCTAATGGTTTTAATATGCTGAACAATTCTAGCACTACTTACAGTTTTACATCCTCTTGTATATCTTACTATATGTCCTAAACCATCAAATACAGTTGAACTGTTGTCCATAGCATATATCTCCAAATTTGGAGATCTGGTTTCTGCAGTGCTGTTTTCCCTTTGAAATTCGGCTATGCAGGAAGAATCTAATGGAGACTCAGCCAGAGAAAATCCTGATTTATTCAGTCTCTGATATAAGCCCCCAGCAGGATTGGCAGTGCATTTCTCTGGATGTCTGTCACAGTTTAATCTACAAACAGTTCTGATGTATTGTGTGCTGGTCAAATTCCATGTCAAGGTGGGTTTGGTAGTCACCGCAAACAACGCTCTTCCCAGCTTCCAGTAGAAGTCATCAGAGTATTGTCTCGTAACCACCCCTGGATTGGGTAGTCTACTTTCACTGTCACTGTCTGTTGTTTGGTCAGCCCCTCTACATGAATCAAGGCAGTATATACAGCCAGCACATGCTGTTCGAGAGGGCTGTATCTAGTCTGTGCTCCGGTCAGGGATTTAGACCAAAATCCCAGTGGTCTTTTCTTTCCCACATCATTCTTTTGCCACAATCCCCAGGACATGACATTATTAGCAACAGTCACTTCCAAAATAAAAGGTTGCTGTGGGTCCATTGGACCCAGTCCCACACTTTGTTGCAAGACTTTTTTCGCTTCCTCGAAGGCCATCTGCTGTTTAGGACCCCACTGAAAGTCACATTTCTTTTTAGTCACATAGTGAATAGGTCATAAAACTTGCCCAAGGTGTGGTACAAATGCTCTCCAAAAGCCCATTGCTCCCAAAAGGCTTGTGCCTGCTGTTTTGTTTTGGGACTGCAATCTTTTGGATACTTTCTAAGGCCGATGCAGGTATTTCTCTTTTGCTCCATTCCATATCATACCCAGGAATTTCACTGATGTTCCCTGCTGTGTTTTATCCTCATTTATTGCCCACCCTCGGCTCTGAAGGTGTTCAATCACTGTTTTCAATGCAATGTCCACATCCGGCTTTTTCCTGTAATCAGGATGTCATCAATGTAATGGAATACAGTCACTTTATTTAACTGCAACTTAGCCAGATCTCTGGCCACCAGCCCATGGCAAAGGGTTGGGCTGTGTAGATATCCTTGTGGTAGTACCTGGAAGGTATATTGCCTCCCCTCCCAGGTAAATGCAAATTGAGCCCTACTCTCTTCTGCTATAGGTATGGAGAAGAAAGCATTTGCTAAGTCCAAAACTGCATGGTACGGCCCAGCAGAAGAAGAAAGTCTCTCTACAATGGTAACAATGTCCGGCATTGCTGCAGTTAAAGGTGGAGCCACCTTATTCAAGCCCCGATAATCTACCGTCATACGCCAGGAACCATCAGGTTTTTTGACAGGCCACACCGGGCTATTGAACGGGCTCACAGTTGGTTCGAGTATGCCAACAGTAATTCCTGGATTGTTTCAGTAATTTCTGAATGGCCCCCTGGAACACGATATTGTTTGATGTTGGTCACCACTTTTGGTGTGGGAATATGCAAAGGTTCCCACTTGGCATCACCTCGAACAACAGCCTTGACTGCATTGACTGAACAGTGCCGTACTCCAAATCTAAATGGCCCTACTGTAGTTTCTAAGGTCCTACCCTTTAGAACATCTATTCCTAAAATGTGTTCTGGTACAGGAGCTATCACTGCTACAATGGCACTAGGAATACCATCCCCAAAGGCTATTCTTACTTTGGTTTTGACACCTATCGTCTTTGCCCCCATATCCATCAATCTCCACAGACTGTCCACGGAATTTACGGGGTTGCCTGCAAAATAGTTATTTCTGATCCAGTATCTACTAAAGCCATTACGTGTTGTGGTCCTCCCTCCAAAAATGGTAAGAGGCATAGGCGTCGGTCCCCAGGTGTAATGGCTCTAACTGTGCCTCTAGCTACTGGGGACCCGCCTTCTAGTCAATTTGCTTTCATTTTTTCCATTGGGGTTTTCCACCCCTTCTCTCCCCAATTTCTTTCATCAGTAAACTCTCCCCTCTGCCATTGTGCTAGCTCCTCATCAGTGGGGATGTCAGGATACAACTGATTCCGCCCTTTCTTTCCTTCAGTGGTACTTCTGTTTGGGCTTTTTGCAGGGGTTTGTTTTTCTGAAAGATCTGATTCTCTTCCTTTCTGCTTCAGCTGGGGGTGAAATACTAAACAAGCACACTGGTGCATCTCTTCATCACTCAGTGACACCGCCTCTCCCCCTGTATCCCAGACCCAAAGAAACCAAGCCAAGAGGGACTCCTGTATTGCTTCAAAGAACAGCCATCCAGCTGCTCCCACTCCCTCCTTCACCTTCTTTCCCTTATCCTCCCATTTTAAACCTGATAAGGCCTTTGCCAGCTCCTCAGGGTCTACTGGGTTTACTGGTGAGGACTTAGGGAAGGTGGAGGTGGAAGCTGACTCAATGCCTTAGCAAGGGGGTCCCATTTCCCAAACAATGCTGGAAATTCAACATTTGCCCCTCCCTTACTTTTGGCATCTACAGATTGTTTCTTATTTAACCCTACACCTAGGTGCTTAAATGGAAAAAACATTGGCTGTTGTGACATATCTACTGCAAACCACAGACCTTGCCGACTACGCCAGCTGTTCTGGTCAGGTTACTAAATTCTGTGGTTAATACAGTATTAGAGATGACACAAGAGACCAAGGCTCAAACTTCAGCAATTTTATTTTTAGCTTTTAACAATTAAGGTTTGTAACAAAAAAGCAATTGACTAGTCAATATGCAAAAAAAAACCTATCACATTAATATGCAAAACCTAACCTATGACCTATCACATTAACAATTATAAAAACTGTTAAATCATGTACTTATGCAAAACCTAACCTATGACCTATCACATTAACAATTATAAAAACTGTTAAATCATGTACTTACAAGCATATGCAAAAAGAAAATCATCTTTGCCACTGATAGGGGGACTCCAAACCTATTCAGTACAGCTATCTGTTCAGTCAAGACAGGGCCGACACTGGCAGACAATGCTCTATGCTCAGTTCAGGCTCTTGCTTCAATCAAATCCGGATGATGATGAGTTCCAGTCTATTACCAACCTCTGAGCCTTTTATAGGTTTGAGCATGGCATAGGGTCAATAGGTTCAATTGATTACACCTAGGCCATTAGGTAATCATTCAGCTGATGATATTTAGATCACCAGTTTATTCATGAGCTAATGAACTGTTTTTAAAACATTACAAATCATTTCCTGAGTTGTCAACAAGCCCCGTAATGTCTAGTTTTATACATTACTTCCTCCTTTTAGAAAGCCGTTTGCCCACACACCTGTGGTATAGTTCCTCTTTGAAATCCCCCTCTGTCTGGTAAACAACTTTTAAACTGGCAAACAACTCCAAAGGTTAACTAAAGTTCAGTTATGCCAGCATCAGTGTGCAAGGCTTGCCTTTGAAGCATAATTCTTTTAGATTTATAATATTAAGCAGCATATCATGTATTTATTCAATTAACAGCATATCAATCTAACATCAAGCACACCTACAAACACACAGCAGTTCAATGGCTTAGGGCATCAAAAATCAGGTAAACTGTGTGGATCCGTCACAACACGTAACTCACACATCTTGTGAGACGTGGTTGAATACACAGGCATGTCCAAGTGTCACTTACCAGTGTTATTGCCTGTCTATATGATGAATATGGCAAACATGAGGCAATAGAGCAATTGTCTCATGTACACAGTCAATGCTCACCTCCCAACATACGACACTACAGCCTGTGGGAGATGCACATATGTAGCCATGCTGGGGGTAATGCTCTCACCAACCCAGACTGAACCTGACATTCATGTGGGGACGTTTAACATTTGCAACACACCTCACTCATCACATAGTCTCACTAGATCTCCACCACCACAGGCCACACATAGTATGACTACAACATTTTCAGAACCTCTCCATACTCTCTGTGTAGGCAACAGAGGCAGCCCCTATCACCAATACAACACCAATTACTTATAGCCCACAGACTCATGTGTGCACATCAACTACAGCCAATAGGGTGTCATAACCTACACAACACACCAGTCATAGGTGACACTGTAGGCGGTCACACTGATGTCCCACTCAGCAGGCTACACAAGGTGATAGTCGCTTACATCTGGCTGTCAGGTTACAGGATCCACAACATAACCTATGCACCCATGCCACATCTCACCAGGTACAATTTGACAGTCATTCTCCATGTTAATGTGACTGCCCTGAGATGTAACTTCCTGGACTACATGTACAGGGACATGCAATAGCTCTATGGTCTTGTAGCCTAGAAGGTATCGCCCAAGCCCTGAGAAGCATTCTGCATTCATCCAGACTGATACCACTGTACAACGACTGAATGTTTCACTTCAACAGTTGCCTATGCTTCTGCTGTCATTCTACAGGCATCCAGTATCTGTCTGCTTTGAATGACATGGTCAACAAAACACGATGCTTTGGCACAGATAACCTGCACCTGTCAGCCCTGGGAGTACAGATAACATGTAAGGCTCTTGCTACTCCTATACTGCCTGTCTTGGACAGTTTCCAATAACATTCACCACCAGAACAGGAACAGGCAAGCAAAACCTGGGGTACTGTTACTCAATGCTTGACATCTTCATCTCTAATGCACTCAGACGAGGCACTCCTTATAATGGACAACTTCGATATCTCTGCAGTGACTGGGACCTGCCTCTAGGCTCCAGAGAACACACCTGCACTGACAGGTTACACGCAGACCACACCTTTCAGTCATGTAACCAGGACCGGAACAACCATGGCGGAGGTGTGTCCATATTTCACAAGGATGTACACACTTCCAGGCTGGTTCCTTAGTACAATGCATCAGAGGTGATCCACGTGCAACTAACTGTGGCCAGAACTACTATACACATTGTAACTTGCTACAGATTCAACAACATACCCCACGGTTACTGGCCCTCATTTCTTGGTGTACTGGACAGTAGGGTTCAGACAGGTACTACTGATGTGAGACCACCACTACCCCACACTTAACTGGGATACCTACTCTTGTACTGACACAGTAGGCCAACGCTTTCTGGGATTCATAACCTCCACTCGGCTGGATCAACCCATACACACCACCACCAAGACCAACAATATCCTAAACATGGACATTACCAACATGTGACTGGTGTTCCACACCTGGGGTTATCCCCTCATTGATAGTTTCCGAACATATGCTAATCACCCTTGTTATCCACATCCCGGCACCACACCCTTCACGGAATACACAGTAGAAGATTTCTACAACGCCTACTTCAGACGTCTTATGACAGCGGTAGTTAACGTCATGACACCCGTGCAGATGGACAATGCACTTACAAATGCTGAAACATACACCAGTGCACTTCATTAGCACTTGCATGACTGCATGTATCATGCTATCCCGAACAGAGCCATGATGGCACCCATCTGATAACGGACGCCACTCTGGGGGTCCAGTTCCATGCACATAATGTACAACAGAAGGTGGTGGCTGTTGCAAAGTGGAGTACAACTCATGGGTGGGGTAGATCACTGGTCAGCCTCAGTAGGAATCCGGGATCCCTTATCACATCCTTCTAAGCTAGCTACATAAACATTACTGCAACACATTCCAAGGACTACCACAAAACATTATGGAGGTATGTCAGTACTCAATGGCAATGCCCACATCTGCTATGACATACAATGGTTAGGCAGGAACATTACAGACCGACTGCTATTGGCAACATCCTGGCAGATAGGTTCATTGCTAACTTTACATTCTCTCACTCCCTACAGGGCCAAAATCCATACAGGAACAATGCAGTGGTTTACACAAACCTCAGAATGACATGGCTCCCCACTTGGCCACTAGATTCAGTAATAGCCTTGTATCAGACATTGTGGCCTCTGAATGGTGCACAGCAACAGTCATCACACTCCACACAGGTGGCACCACAATGAACCACAGGGACTATTGCCCTATACGGACTGCTCTGCAAGGCTATGGGGCACATCATCATGGAAGTCATTCACAGAGACATTGGTGGCCTCCAGACCTTTGATGCCACCCGGGTTGGATTTGTTAGGGCCAGACCATGGCTCCTACACCTGGTGGACTCCTTTGATACAGTTACCAGGGTAGTTGATGACGGTAAGGGGGTCCACACAGCTTACATTGTCCTCTCATTGGCTTTCAACACCATTCTCCATTCTGGTATTGACAACATACACATCCACCTGCACATCGACCCCTACGTCTTGGGATGTTATGCAAAGTGGTGCATGGACAGGACCTACACAATGAGGGTAGCATACCGTGGTACCTAAAGTAATTCAGTTACACTTGACATACCACAGTCCTCGGTCATAGGGCCCCTCATGTTCGGTATATGCTTCCCTGAGGTACAGGCTAGCACAGAGGGACTTTCCCTGAATAGGTTTCCAGATGACTGCAAACAAGGAGCCATGATTGATCCACCAGCTGATACAGACACCCTACATATGGGTGTCACTGTGATGGATACCTGATGTCAATAACATGGCCTCAAGCTGCATAACATAAGGTGCATAGACATCGACTTTAGATTACACCAATCACCCACTGACTGTCACATAGGTGGTAGTCCCCTGCATACATGTGACATTTTACGGGATCTTAGTACACACGTATATAGCACTCACTCCTTTGATAACCATATTGCCAATGTGGCGTAGATATCCTTCTACGTGGCCACCCTTATCTGTAATGGGTTTGTAGCTGGAACAAAGGCACCCATTGTACCTCTATACTCCTGATGTATGACACACATTCAGGGGTACAACACCCCTTTTGGGGGGTACCTTACAGAACAGCAATGGCTTTACATACCACAACATTAACACACCATGAGGATTATTGAACTCCGAAGGATGATGTATGTGGCACAACTACGGACACCACGACTGTACACATTTGCATACTGCATACTCAGGGGTGACCTCTACTGAACATATAGGGCTCATGTCCACAACAATATTTATGGATATACTCCACATAAGCAACATAAGCAAAGGCCACTGAGAGCAACATGCTCATGGATATGTGGACAAACGCAATGATGAGTGGGACGTGCTTGAGGGATACATTCCTGAACCAGACACTCACCATGCTTTGGAACATGATTCCTATGTACATCAAGCAGGGACACTCACTAGCACTCTTCACGAGATACCTCGATGGGTGAATGGGAGACACACATGTACACCAGGGATCACTGCAGTGGCTGTACTGTACACAGCTGCAGGTAACACATGGCTCTGCTGTTCACAGACAGGACACTACCCTAGAGAGGTGCCGGCAGTGAAAACACTGTTGTTGGCCTTACACATAGACTTGGCCAGACAGCATAGTACCTCACTATGAACCTGTGAAGCTATTACATGTCCTTTGTGCATGGATAATTGAGTAGCTCTTCCATTTCAGTTAGCTATCATGCTGTTACAGTGCCCCGTGACTACAAGCCATATGTATCTTGTTATTGTCTATTCTACATGCCAATAAACAATATCCTTTGTTTGCATAGTATAACAGTTATGCTGTGTAAAATATCTGACATATCTACCTACAATACTGTACATTACACATATTTTAAACATTATCCCATAATGCAAAGCATACTTGCACAGCAGGACCACCCTAGGCATGTTATTCTCATTATATGCCCTTACACATGCCTACTGTGACAGTATATCAACATATACTATCCCCTGCTATGGCACATACATGTTGGACAAACCCTACCACTGACGGTGGGTGCGGAATTGTTGTGTTTAAAGCCCTCATGTAGCATCTCTTGTGGTGTATGAGATGTTTACCTTGTGGCCCACAGCAGGACACACAATTTCTACAAGCATTACTATGCTCAACAAGACATCACTACATAATACCTTTTCCCACTTTATGCATTGCGTACACTTTAATTACTGCAAAACAGGCTCTACATACACTGACATACTAAGTGTTCTACATACCTTGTTTCCGAGTCTTTGTAAAATATCTCTCTTACACCTTTACTGCTTAAATGGTTCTATGGTATGAGCTTACGGTATGAATGCATGGCAAGGCATCCTTATATACGTTGATACCTGTAACATGTGGTATCCTGCTGCCAATTGATGTTCCTGAGTAAATTATTACATGCACATCAGCTGTGCCACTACTCCATTCGCAAATTACGTGGCAACAGTGGGGTATAATTGAATTCTCCACTTGGACGTTGCCCATTTGCCCTACCTTTGGGGAGACGGCCTGTATGTGTTTTGTTATGAGGAATTGCAACTGCTATTTGGAGAGACACGGATATTTTGAATTCATGTCCCCCCGTGGATTGTGTGTGATGGCTAGAGTATATGGTTCTACATGTGAGTGTACCTGTCATCTCAACAGTCTGATAAGGGACTACTGCAAACAAAACCTGTAACATCGCCATCTGTTCCATTATACAACAGCTACAATTTCACATGGCACCATTAATAATGTGTCTCTCACAAGGTATGTTAACGATTCTGCAGACGTAATTGAGTGAGTGGATGTCTGTGATGCTATTACAGTCTGTATTGCAATTGTTTCGGATGTGGGGAAGATGTAGGTGGGTGTACATAGCATATACAGGTTTGTGGGGACTGCATTTCTACATATTCCATATATGTGTGTGGGCTCCTTCCCTAATTGAAGACCTATCATTTAGTAGACTGAGAAACTATGGTTGTTACAGGCTTATACATTGAGCCATTGTGAACTGGTGTCTATATAGCATGCAGGTGAGGTTGATTCTTCAATACCTCTGGAAATACATTGATATGTAAGGAAATGTTACTAAATGACAGCTGTTTCATGTATTTCTGTCACAGATATTTGCACTCATTGCAGTTGTGTTGGTGACTGAACCTCTTTGGCATGGGTTGCCACCTTTTCAAATGGCCATAGTGGGACATTTGCGGGACACACATCGGTATTTCCAAGCCGACACATACCCATGGTCAGTAAACAGGATAGAACATACTTTTATCCTGAATACATACTTATTCTTGAAGCACTTTAGCCACTTATTATGTTTCATGTAACATTTATGTATTTTAGATGCAGGCATAATTATTTAATACAACTATTACATAATATATGGGACATAATTATGTCCTACAATCTCGGACATTTGCCCTTTTTAATATTTTTTGTCAGGACACAACTGCCCAGGGAGGGGCTGTCCCTCTTAAAGTGGGACTGGTGGTAACCGTATGCCTATGGCCAGCTATGACCACACCTACCATAATGATCTACCTCCGAGTTAGCACTAACAGACACATGATGCAAACACACACACACACACACACATTACAGTCCCATAGAAATGCACACAGCACCCTCAACACACACATGCACAGACAACAGCAATCACAAACACAGTTGAACACAGTACCTACCTGGACCGCAGCACCGGTAGTGATAACTAAATGTCCCTTAACATCATGATAATATTACTCTTGGTTCTAGTGTTCCAGTACTGTGGTCTTTCGGTCTTTCAGCCTCTTGATTACGTGTGTCGATATGTGACACATTCGATAGTTGGCAGTATCCTATTTATTTGTACCTCCATGGTTGTGTACATGTCGTTGTCCTATCTATATATTTGTAGATATAGGTGAATACGTATATATCAACTTATATCTCTCTATCACCCTATATATGGCACTATTAGTACAGGGGTGAATAATGCTAGTTTCACCTGTTCTGGAAATCGTTGACCATGATCTGCGATATTCAGAAAAACTTAGCCCTGTTTCACGCATATCCGTATATTCATGTTTAAACGATGCTTACCAGCACCTGCCAAGGCATAATCCCACTGACATGTGCTAAACCTGATCTGATGACCTGCATGCAACATCCATTTTTCCTGCCTTCGGGATTACGTAACATCCCTTGCAGGACGTGGGACCAGGAACATGCATTTACCACTTGGGCATCTGGGATTTGTACACGTGTTATGATGTTTTGTATGTGGACTGTACTATGGCTGTTACTCCATACTGCAATCAAATGTGTAACTCAGTTAGTTTACATATGGATGAGACCTATTAATGGTATGTTCAAGTAATGTTTAATGGATGTGTTCCAGCATTGGTAATGTACGTCACAGTGAGCCACACACTATAATGTGCTACACCTTCACATAACCATAGGTGGAGCATGCTTGGGTGACAGATACCTGTCATGGGTACTCCCTATGCTTTGCCACTACATCCCTGATTACATTATATGGAGCCCCTCATTAACACACCAGGTAAGCCATGCAGAGTGTGTGGGGAACAGTGATTACACACATGGATCCCGCAATTGCCTCTGCTCCACTGAGGGACAGTTGGTTAATCAATGTGGTGGTGACAGCAGACACTGTTTGCCTCAGTTGATGAATGGCCTCTGACAATCGGGCATGTACCTACCGATGTACCTAGGAACCTATACATGCAGTATCAACATATGCTGTTAGGTGCGTGTACTGTTCAGGTGTTGAAATTCCTTTTTCCAATAGCTGTTGTGTGTGCAATGGTTGAGGGCTGCCTATGTAGGATTCACACAGTAGGCCACCTATACATTAGACTTTACAGGTGGTCGCGTGTGTGTGCCATCCAGTTTACTGTGTGTGCAGGTGGAGAAGTGTGTCAGTCCATAGGGGCCTACACTGTCAGTGTATGTGCTATACGTTCCCTCTTTGCCAAGGCATGGGCATATTGGGCATGCCTCCATCTGCCTACTGGGGCTGGCACAGGGTGTTCGTGGTCTGAATCCCTCTGTGCCTGTGATGGCCTTGGCAATTGCGATGGGCTGTGAGGGCCTTCACCATTATGTCCCTGCTGCAGCTGTTTCTGCAGGATCATATTATGTACCATGGCACATACTATGAAGATGTGGGCACATGTGCCTGGAGAGTACTGCAATGCTCCACCAGATATGTCCAAGGAACGGAACTGTGATTTCAGCATCCCAAACACACGGTCTATGATGATTCTGGTTTGTGCGTGTGCCTCATTGTGGCATTCTTGCAAGGGTGTGTGTGCATTTCTGATGGAAGTCATCATCCATGGCTCCAGTGCATAGCCAGCATCCCCCACAAGGTGGCCATGTTGGATGTCCCCCCTGACAAATACCTGATACAGCTGTGAGGCATGCCAGATGAGGGAGTCATGGTAGCTTCCAGGGCTGCTGGCACACACTTCCATAATAATGCCCTGGGCATTGCACATGACCTGTCAGTTGATGGAGTGGTATCCCTTGTGGTTTATGTAGCACCTACCATGCTCACTGGGTGGTGACTTGATATGTATGTGCGTGCAGTCTATCGCACCCAGTACCTCTGGGTAGTGTGCCACCTAGTTGAAGAGATGCATATTGCTGGTCAACTCCTCCTGAGTTCGGGGGAAGTATATATGCTCATTGGCATGTGATAACATAGCATCCAGGAACTGGTGTAGTACCCTGGATGCTGATGCCTGTGAGATCCCCATTATATCTCCAGTTTGCCTTTGAAAGGTACATGTGGCTAATATTCGCAAGCTTACACATACTTTCATGTCCACTGGGATGGGTTCCCCTCTGTTGTTTCTGGATCTCAGGCATAGCCGGCACAGCTCAACTATTTGCTGTAAGATATCCCTGTCCACCCTGTAACGCTCTACTATCTCCAGATCATGTAGCCCCTGGTAGGTTACCCCTGGTCTGAACACTCTTCTCCTCCTCCGGAGCCTGCGGTGGTTGTCAGCATCATCCTCCACAACACCTTCAGTCTCTAACACATGGTGATGAATCACAGCTATGGCAGCTCCCAACATGTACATTGTAAAAGTTCCCCATCTGTTTACACTGATGGTGCAGTGTTTGGGAATACACAGGTGTGTGTGAGGTGCCTTCACACTTTATACTATTATGCTGTGAACACTGATGATGTCATAGGATGTGCATGTACCATCGGAGCTACAGGGTATTGTATGTGTTTTACCACAGGTACTGCTACTGAGGTGCCTTTGGTGTTGAATTACATTTGGCTGCTGTGGATTTCCTCTTGCCCTTCCCTTAACATTTCTTAACATTTCCCCTCCCATTTTCTGGCATGCATCCAGCAGCCTGCTTTCATTTGTACTTGCCTAAACCTGGCTTATCTTATGACATGTGTTCTATGGCCGATCTACTGCAGGTTTGCTTTGATCTGCTATGACAGTTCTCTTTTCTTTGCAATCCGACACCTCCCATATCCTGTTCTGCAGGTTGCTGCGAGAAGACTTGGTAGCTGCCGTCGATTGCCCACTGTGAGTTAATAGGTGTTAATTGCTCAGTTGTACTCCAGTTACCCTACTGCAGCATTTCCTTATTTTCTTTCCCTAACCTTCCTGTTTGAGCTATGGTGCGCGGCGCGTGCGTCCGCTTACCGGGTTTTGGGCATGTTTTCATCCGCATACACATGTGCTTTCGGGCACCATATGTGCTCTCAGCTAAACGATGCTATACCTACATCCCCACCCCTATCCTGTGGCTTTGCTTAGCAACGGGCAGGCCGGATTTGCATTGCTCCAATGTGCTTACAGCTACGGTGGCACACCCCACTGCTGATGTCATATATACCTCCAAACCACTCCTCTGTGTTGTAGCGCTGCGCCGTATGGTACATCCTTAGTCCGGCAGGACGTTTACAATTCACTATTACTTGCCTCATTTGCATTGCATTGACTACTAATTCATAGTTACCATGCTGTCACAGACCCTTAGCAACCCTTGCAGCTTGGTTGTGGTGTACCATGCATACCATTGAGTATTATGGTGAAATCATGATTTGTATTACATTGCGATTTTATGACATTTGTGTATATTTTCCTTGAGTTCCCGTTTGCTCATACATGCCCTGCGGTTGTACTTTGCGTTACTGTTGACATGACATTAAATGTTGTTTTTTAGGTGTTGTGCATAGTTTCTTATGCCATTGGCTGTATATTTAGCCATTGGCATATGTTAACTTACTAATACATGAGTCTGGTCCTCTTTCATAGCTTCGATGTTCTGTTTGGCAAAATGTAAAATGTTTTTTTTTTTTTTAGTTTACATTTCTGTGGGCTTACGCTATGCCTGCACCACTTCATGAATCTCTATGTACCTTCATTTGCATGGTGCAGTACTGTGCATGGGGTGATTAGCATACCTGTGCTGAGGGCTGTGCAGATATGGCGTACGCTGGTAGTGCACGTGGAATTGGATCGTACCTGAATCGCTCGGTGGCCATATTTGGCGTTATACCGCCTACGCTATGCCTGCGCCTGGTGCAAGCTTCACGAATCCCGGGGATAATCTAAACAAAGAAAAGGAGTCCATTTATCGAGGAATTATTATAACTAAGGTTAGAGACTCTTGTTAAATTAAGCTATGAGAAGTTGATAAAGTCACTTAATTTAATAACTAAAATGGAATGATAATTTTTACATATTTGTATACAGGCTTATATTGATTACAGTTGTTTTATTACATAAGATTTTGCATATAATATATATATATATATATATATATATATATATATATATATATATATATATATATATATATATATATATATATATATGAGAGGAAAATAGATTGATATAGTACAGACAATTTTAATTATTCTTGATAAAGCTTTTGTTTCCATTTCAACATCAGCTGCCATTCACTCTTCATTTTGAGATTTCACTTTTCTCTATCGTCACAAGAATATGAAATTGTTTTATATATGAAGATATATGGGGATGAATGATCACATATGGGGTGCTAGGAGACCTATTCTAATGTTTTATCATTAAACCAAAGCTTCTACCAGTTGTGTTCCTCTCATCAGACCTTTACCCAATAATTTTCTGCTACAGGTCCAGTTGGATGCTTGTATAGTTCAGCCACATAAAACAAAACATTATAAATGAATAAGGAAGTCTGCTACTATAATGAATGGATTTAACAGACCCAAGGAATACTGAAATTCAGACATTTAAGCAGCAAATCAACAAAAAAAGATGAATTATCACGCAGTGCCTGGTTATCAACAGCTGTTTGTGTAACGTCTTCTGAATTTCTATTCATTACTTCAGCAATGCTGTCTGTCTATATTAACCAGTGTTGCCAGTTTCCTCTTCTGTCTTCCGCATTTCCGAGGATCACTCTCTAGTCAATCCTGTCCTTGAAGCACTTTTATATTAACTTTATATCAGACATTTCTATGACTTATTTTGCGTAGTCCCTCACTTTACTCCAAGTGCTCTGAAATAACTTTCTACCATATGCTATATTTTACCAGTAAGTAGTTAAAATGCCTCTAATGGCAACCAAAGTAAATACCTTTTTCACTATCTTTACTCTCTGTTTCCTAATATTTATATTTTTCATTCCTTCATTTCATGATCAGCATGTCTGATATGCAAAGCATTTTCTATATTAATTTTCCTCTTGATGTCTACACATAGGTCATTCTGTGTATTACATATATAAATGTGGTACATCATTTTAAGTAGATAACATTGGGCCGGATTCACGAAGGCTTGCACGGAGTCTAAGAGCAGAGTAAGACTCCATGCAGCCAACATGTACGCCGAGCAATCCAGGAAGAGCCGGTAGGGGCGTGTAACAGAGCTCCTTAAACTAGTCCTACACGGACAGGGCTTGGATATGCAAATTACCTCAATTGCAGGTGAAAGCTATGCAAATGAGGTAAATTTGCGATCCAGAAAATCCAAACTTGTCCGAGTAGGAGTAGTGTTATTTGCAGAAATGTACTCAGTTGATAACTGAGTACGGTTCTGCAAATAGCAAAACGGAGCCATGACAGCAGCAAAAAAGCATGCATTTACAGGAGAAAGCATCCCAATGGCCAAAAATATGGCCATTGGCAATGGGAAGTGATTCAAAATAGAAATAAAATAACTTTTTTTTTTCATCCCGATCTCCGGGGATTAACCGTAGTGCAGTGCCGCGCAAATGCGCTGTGCCCTAAAAAACAGAAAATTAATAATTAAGATCCACAAATGTGGATTTTATAGCTAAAATGAATTTAGAATGCAAGTGAATGGCAGGCTGAAGACACATTGGCCACCGAGTAGAGGTTGCTAAGGGGGGAAGCTCAGTCTAAGAGATGCAACCAAGCATCAGTAGGCAATCCTATGCAAATGAGAGTTAGGATAGTGAATTGAAAGTTTACACAGCAAATGAGCAAAGTCAGTGGAGTGTAGGAGTAAGATAAGGGGAGTAAAAGAGTAGAAGATAGGTAACATCATGAGGGGGGAATGAATGAAAGGAGTGAAGCTCATTGGAGCAAAGTGTCTGGTGTCAGCCGACAATTACATATTATTGAAAGAGGTGTGTCAACAAGTAGGCCAGGTAAAGTCAAGAAATGGAAGATGTATGCCGTGGATAACACCAAAGTTTCTTGCTGAGCATAAATGCGCATGTGTGCTTGCCAGTAAACCTGAGTAAGACAGTGTGCGTGCGTGTAAGCGTGTGTGCATGTGTGTAAGCTTGAGTAAGCACATGTAAGGCTGTGTAAACAGTTGTAAGTGTGTTTGCACTGGTGTGAGCTCGTTTTAACAAGAATAAGCAGGTTTTAGTCCATGTAAGCATGTGTGTGCACGTGTTAGCTGGTGTGCGCATGTTTGTGCTTGTGTGCATGGCGCTCCCCCCTCAGGAAACAGAAAGGAAAAAGGAAGCACACCAAATAGTAGGGAAGTTACCAGGGAGCCCTAGCAGAGCTAGCAGGTGAAAACAATCAGAATCAGGCAATTACCCAGGCAGAACACTAGCCCAGCACTTAAAACACTGCAAACAACAGTTCATTATGTTTTCTCAAGAGACACTGCAACACTGCAGTAAGCTAATAGCAGTGAAAACTGAAAAAGCTGTACTGAGGCAAAAAATGTTAGGGGCTGCCATTGCTGTTATAAGGCAACATATGCAACATGCTGAGGGTGGTGATGATGCAAATGCTGCTGGACAACACACAGTGAGGAGACGGAGAAGAGTGTACAGGCCTAGGGTAACCTACCAGGGGCTATATGAGCTGGAGGTAGTGGAGCGCTATAGAGTGGACAGAGACCTCTTGCAGTAAATTGTTGAGCTGTGCAGGCCATGCCTCACACACAGAACCAACAGAGGGGAGCCCATCCCAGTGAAAACTAAGGTATGTGTTGGCCTAAGAATATTATCAACAGGTACCTTCCAGAGACCAACTGGTGATATGATGGGAATATCACAGGCATCAGCATCCAGGGTACTGCACCAGTTCCTGGATGGCATGTCAGCACATGTCTGTGATCATGTATACTTCCCCAACTCCCGTGAGGTATTGGCCAGCAATATGGGTCTCTTCCAGCAAATAGCGGAATACCCTGAGGTAGTGGGTGCAATAGACTGCACGCACATATGCATCAAAGCACCAGCCGGTGAGCGGGGTAGGGTCTACTTCAACTGCAAGAGCTTCCCCTCCATCAACTGCCAGGTCATGTGTGATGGCCAGGGCATAATACTGAATGGGTGTGCAGGCTGCCCTGGAAGCTACCTTGATTCCCATATCTGGCATCTGAAGCAGCTGTACCAGACATTTGCCAATGGGGACATCCCACATGGACACCTAGTGGGGGATGCTGGCTATGCACTGGAGCCGTGGCTGATGACACCCATCAGAAACGCACACACACACCTGAACAGGAACACCATAATGAGGCACACGCACAAACATGAAATGTAATCGAGCGTGTGTTTGGGCTGCACAAGTCACAGTTCCGGTGCCTGGACACATCTGGTGGAGCCTTGCAGTACTCACCAACTACATGTACCCAAATTGTCATGGTATGTGCTATGCTACATAATATGATCCTGAGAAAACAGCTGCAACAGGACCAGCATAGGCCTGGGAAAAACAGCACCCCACCATTGCCAGGGTCATCACAGGCAGAGCGTGACTCAGAGGAGGAACAACCTGAGCCTGCCCCAGTAGACAGAACGAGGCATGCCCAGTATGCTTTGGCCATGGCAAAGAGGCAACACATAGCACATACACTGGCTCAGTAGGAACTCTGGAAGTGATACCTCTCTCTGACCTGCACATATAGTAAAATGGATGCCTACATTGACACTACCTGCAGTCAAACATGTATAGGGAGTGTAGTATGTGCATCCAACATAGGCAGCCCTGCATCAACACCTGAGGCATGAATGCCATGTGTTAAGCAATATAAAGCAGTGCTAAACAGCATTTACCACTATGTAGTATATGTAAACCAAATCGCACACATCAACTAGTACAAATGTGGTCAATTTTGAGTAATATTGGCCAACGTCCAGCAATGATGGTTAATATTGAGCAATGTTGTACAAGCTGGGTCTAAGTAGGGCATAGCTGAACAAAAGCCAACATGCCCATAGTTGCTCTACTGGCTCTTAAGCAGTCTGGCCTGCTCAGTATGAACATATAAGTGGTGATGGTCTTTGAACCCAGGATACTGTGCCCAATAGTCATAGTACTGAACCACTAAACCATGACAGTATTGCAGTGGATAACCTGTATGAAGAAATGTTGATAAGTCTATGCAAAGTATTCCATGGAAACCCTGCAGGCACAGCATAATCCCTGTCAATTTATGACACAAAGGTGAGTCCTGCAGTAAGAATAGAACCTGACTTTCAACGCACACAGTACAAATGTTAATATTGGACATGTACACATACATCAACAAATGTAGTGGACCTCTGACAGCAACATACAGAAAGGTCACACTGGGCATGCTCACACACTTGAATACATGAGACAAATGACAGGCAACAGAACACTGACAGTCTGAACTGCGCATGCTCACACAGTTAAGCCATGTTGAAGTACAGCATTGGGCCACACATATCAGGCAGTTGCATGTGTTAACCCAGGAACCTCTCACTATCCAGCAATCTGCCCTGTGCACACACTTATATGACAACAGACACGTATATAATATAGTGGAACCCTGTCATAATCAAATATGTTCCGCAGATACCTAATCGGTTTATAGAAAGTGGGAAAGCAAAAATGATAAAAACCCGCAAACAGTATCAGCAATAAACCTTGTGCATCATGAACATCATCATAGGTTCAGAGGTTGATACTAGGCTATCTGCCCTAGGGCATGTTCAAGCATAGCCAGAGTATGTTTGGCTGCTGCGACCCAGTCAAATCAGAACACTGTGCTCGTGAATAGTAGGTCACACAAGATAGCCCATTTACATTTAGTGAATTGTGCCTCTGTCTAGCAGGTACCCAGAAGATATCCCATGGGTACACATACGATCACCCATTCACTTGTCAAGATGTTACCTGTAGGTGGTCAGTGGGTGGCTCTGCTTATGCAAAACCGGGACTACACTCTGCAGTGAGTGGAGCCTTACGGATAATAATCTGTCCCCCCAGCATGTTCTATCAACATCTGTGCTGAGGTATATGTGCCTGGAGTGTGTAGCTCCAAGGGGGTTGGATATCCTGAGGTGGAGCATGCCCAATAATTCTGGGTCAGAAATTGCCTTAAACTACAGGCACACAACACATCCGTGTAGGTGGTAAGTGACTGAGTAGAGCTGGAGTTACTGTATCTCAACTGTGCAGGGCATCTGTGTGAGTCCCTACATCTGCTTGATGAGTAACATTTGTGTCCATTACAGTTGCTGCAGGTGTCGGGTATGGTACAACCCAAATATGGCATAGTAACCAAGCATGGTTGTGATGAGTATAGGGGCACAGTGACCACACGTGATCAACATGTGAAACCATGTGGGATATGGTGGGCTATGTAGAAGTACTTTCTAACCACTTTGGCAATGTGATTGTCAAAGTCGAGAGTATGAACAGGTCGTGTCCCCAAACCCGTAACAACTACTATCGTATGTAATGGATTACTACCTATGTGGTAATCTGTGGGCATGTTGTCATTCTCAAAGGGGATGACTATGCAGCTAATGGCATGTAGCCATAGGCCATGGCTCAGGCATCAGTCATCCTATCTCTGTGAGACCCTGTATGATTGTGCATGGGCCAGCTGGAGAGCTGATTATGGCACTCAGTTTGCAGTCATCTGCGAACATGGGCAGCCATATCCTTCCTGTGATAGCCTGTACATCACACAAATATATACTGAACAAGAGAGGTCCCAGGAATGAGCCTTGTGGGATGCCATGTGTAACTGGTGTATAGTCAGACATGGCACCTGCACCACTGAGCATGTGGGTGCTATCCCTGATCTAGGTAGCAATCCATCGTGTGAGATATGTGTCGATATTGATGCCGGTGAGCCTATGCATAATGGCCGTGTGGGGTATTGTGTTGAAGGGTTGTGCAAGGTCCAGGCAGGCTGTGTGTACAACTGTCCCAACACTGATGGACCTGGTAACTGTTTAAAGAATACAAACAAGTCCAACAGGCAAGATCTGCCTACAACAATGCTGTAATGTGTAGGACCCAGTGTCTGTAGGTTTCCCATGTCTATGTGCATGAGTCCCATTACAATACACTCCATAGCTTTGCAGAACAGGCTAGTTAGCCCTATAGGCCGATATTGTCTGTGGTCTGTTATGGCAGTATTCAGTGGAGCGGGACCACTTTTGCTGTACGTCATTCCATGGGTACGAATCCTGCAGTAACCCTGATATCAAACAGTGATGTAATGTGAGGGTTACGTCTGTCATGAAGGCTGTGTACAACACAGTCCGGGACACTGTCTGATCCCATTGATGCTGTGTTGTCCACTGTGTGGGAGGGCAGCACTCAACTGTTTATTCGTGATGTCAGGGAGGTTACACTCTGTTGGGATGGACAGTACCTCCTTAGGGGGGATGGTGGGGACATCTGCACTGAACCTGTTTGCCAGGATATTGGCAATGGCTGTGGGTTCAGGGTATGTTCAGTCAGTATGCAGTAACACAGAGCATATCAGTGAGTGTCCAGCCAGGTACCTGAATTAACTGAAGAAGGCCTTGTGAGTGTCCGATGTGTCTGGAGCAATTGTCCGTTAGAAGCGGCCCTGACATAAATACATGAGTGATTGTAGCTGTCTGCTAGTACAGATCACAGATGCCTTCCCTGTCTGGGATTGGGCTCTATCATGTAGTAGCTTCCTCCTTTTGTTGTCTAGCATATGTAATGGCCGGGGTCCACCAGATAGGTCCCCTGCCATTGGAGTAGTGAGTCCAGGTGTTATTTTGGATAGCATGATCTATGCAGTCCACTAGGTGTCCATAGACTGTGTATGTAAAGGATTCAGCAGTCTGAGCCATACTTACCACTGACCCAGGGTCTCTGAAGGATACCACCGTGGTAAGGAGAAGTGTGATGTTTGCTTTTGGGAAGTTCACCAAGATTACCCAGGATGGGTGTGGGGACGGGATATGGATGTCCAGTGAGATAAAGTATGTTCTGTCCTTATCAAAGAGGGGTATATCGCAGGTGTGGAACATAGAGTCCCCATGTTGGTGATGATCATGTCCAATATGTTGTCCCATCTTGTGGGTGTGGTGATTGGTTGTGCCATAGCATATGAGTTTACAAATTGTAGCAACTGCTGGGTAAGGGTGTTGGGGCCTGAGTACTATCCCCAGTCAATGTGTGTGTATTTGACATCACACAATATAATGATGTTTGGTGAGACCGTCATATTGTCCAGTGTTCCCCGGAAAGACAAGTGTGGTTGCTGAGTTTGTGAGTGTGGTCTGTAGCAGGCAACAAACCAAAAGGCAGATTTGCACAATGTTAGGTGCATATGTATGGTCTGTGATGCTTTGTGCAGTGCTAGCAACCCAGAGGTATGTGTATCTGTGATGTATATGGATACTCCCCCATTTGTGTTGGCCATTCCGAGTTATGTGGTCAGAAGACATGGTATGAAATATAACCTGGCAGTGCTGGTGTGCATGCGGGAGCCTGAACCATGTGTCTATTAGTGCACAGATATTGCTATTCTCCATACTGAGGAGATTCCTGAGTGTGGTCAATTTGAGGGTAATACAGCTGTTGTTGAGCAGCATTACCCTCAGTGTCATGTACTCTGTAATGTCTATGGAGGTGGATCTGTCTGTTGAGCCCCACTTAAATAAGGCAGTATGGTGGCAGCAAGTGCCTTAGCCAGTATTCAAATGTCCAAGGGTGATAGGTGCAAGCTGTCCATAGGGAAGCTAAGTGGCATGTCAAGCATGTCACCCCAGGCTGACAGACACTGTATCCCCTTTGAATAACACCAATATGTTAGCCAACTGTTAAACATGATCAGTTTGTTGGTATACTGAGACATCATACTTGGTGAGTGTCAGATGCTAGACAAGGTCAGGGTCATATCGGCCTGGGCTACATGATCAGAGAGTTCCTCTATGTATCATGTCATGTGGTCCAGGGAGGAACGTCTGAGGTTGTACGCACCAGCATGGACAATGATGGAGCCAGTCCTGGACTTACTTTGGAGTGACCTGAGTACATGTGTTATGTGGCGGATCCTGGCACCTGAGAGACAGCTCTAAGTGACTATTCTTTTGTTTGGCCTGGTGAGTGGGACGTCAGTGTGTCTGACATTAAGTGTCACCCATTACATGTGTATCAGGTGTGTTGTTTAGCCCGAAAGGCAATGACTGTGTGGCACACTGACATTGTGAACTATGTGATATGTGGGTATTGTAGTGCGGTAGCAGTTGTTTGTGTGTCTGCTTTGGAGGTCTCGGCTGCTTAGGCAGAGTGTATGTAGAGCCTCCGAGTATGTGTATGTGTGATATTGTGGTTTGATTGCTGTCGCTATCGGTGTATGTGAGACTGATATGTGGTGTGTGTGGTCACCTCCACCACCTGATAGACCATGCCAGTCATGGGTCGAGAGAGCACAGCCTCCTGTATGTCAATATTGTTGCATTTCTCACATATATCTGAGTGTGTTGGGAGGAGGAGGAGAGGGTTGTCTGTGTACATGAGGCAGATGTGACATTGTGTCATAACCACAATATTCACTAGCTGGACTGGGCAGTACACATGAAACCGACCCCTGGACATGCCAGTATATTATGATGACATACTCTGTAGCCTGATCACAAAGGATCAGTAGGGTGTTAAGTGTGTAAATGAGTATAACCGGGATTAGTGCTCAGGTTTGTTGGTGTTTTGTAAAGAGTAGCTGAGAAGGAGTCCAGACTGAGAATCAAGACATGTCCTTCAGCTATGTCATAAATAGTAATGTACACTCATATATGTCCTGAGTCAGGGCCAAGTGTACCTTACTGACAATGCCGACATCCTGTCAGACAGGCCCATATATACATAACCACCTCCCACTGATGATAGTCCTTGACATCCTACCAGGAGATATCACGTGTAGAATGGCTGACCAGCTCCCCCCAAAGCCAAAAGAATGGCAGAAATTGGATTACAATGTTTCCCAATATGTGTCATGCATGCACTACAGAACAAACAGGCCCTGCACCTGAACAGTCTGTTGAGCCTCACCCACTCCACAGGGTCTGGACCCGTTGAATGTGTTACAGCATCATATGGCACTCCCCACAAATGTGGGTGCACAACACACCATGGGAAATATAGTCCAGTAAGCCTATAAAGTCTGATCTGCAAGGCCATGGAGTGCAGCATGGCTGAAGTCATAAACAGAGCTATTGGAAGCTGACAAACACACAACCCTACCAACTCTGGTATGTTCATGTGCAGATCATGGTTCCCAAACATGCTACATCATTTGCAAGGCAGCCACCCAGGACATACATCACTGAACAGAGCTACACATGTCCCACATAGACTATGCATAGCTCTTCATCAACATCACAGACACATGTCGTATCCACAAAACCAACAATTTATGCATAGATATGTGTTGACATATGAAGGGATGTCAATGTGTCCACAGATAGATCAAACAAGGTGCAACTCACAGTAAAGCATATAGCATGCCGTGTTAATACGTTTATCTCTAATATCATAACATAGTTAGGTAGGGGTTTGAATCGTGAAAGCACTGACAATGTTTGTTAGTGTGTGTAGTGGGGGGGTGTATGTGTGTGATTTCCTTTGAGAGAAGTAGACTGGGAAAACACATTAAAAGAGGCATATCCCTCTTTGGAATGTCTGATGATGTCAGCATCCTACAAGTATATCAGGTGAACCAAAACCACACAATAAAGCATATAGCGCGCTGTGTTAATGCGTATCTCTCTAGTATCATAAGTTAGGTAGGGGGTTGAATCTTGCAAGCGCTGACAGTGTGTGTGTGGGGGGGTGTATGTGTGTGATTTCGTTTGAGAGGAGTAGCCTTTTTGGAG
This sequence comes from Protopterus annectens, assembly GCF_019279795.1. NCBI lineage: Eukaryota > Metazoa > Chordata > Ceratodontiformes > Protopteridae > Protopterus > Protopterus annectens. Next base: position 1,042,951,600 of record NC_056727.1, on the reverse strand, counting down.
ACTGGGAAAACACATTAAAAGAGGTACATCCCTCTTTGAAATGTGTGATGATGTCAGCATCCTACAAATATATCAGGTGAACAGAAGCCACCAAGTAAAGCATATAGCACGCTGTGTTAATCCATATTTCTCTAGTATCATAACATAGTGAAGTAGGGGTTTGAATCCTGCAAGCGCTGACTGTGTGTGTGGTGGGAGGGGTGTGTATTATTTCCATTGACAGGATTAGCCTGTTTGGAGACTGGAAAAACACATTAAAAGAAGTACATCCCTCTTTGGAATGTCTGCTGATGTCAGCATCCTACAAATATTCAAGGAGAACAAAAAACACCCATTAAAGCATGTAGCGCGACATGTTAATGTGTATCTTTGTAATATCATAACATAGTTATGTAGGAGTTTGAATCCTGCAAATGCTGTTAGTGTTGGGGGGGGGGATTTCTTTTGTGAGGAGTAGCCTTTTTGGAGACTTTGAAAACACAATAAAAGAGGCATATCCCTCTTTGGAATGTCTGATGATGTCAGCATCCTACAAATATATCAGGAGAACAGAAACAAACCAGAAAAGCATATAGCGCAACATGTTAATGCGTATCTCTCTAGTATCATAACATAGTTAGACAGGGGTTTAAATCCTGCAAACGCTGTGTATGTGCCACAGGTGGTCAATGCAGTGTGGATTTTGCTATTACTATGGTATAACATATGATGAAAACAGTATGTGCATTGCACACATCGGGTATCTGCATGGCAAATGAGTATGTGTACAGGTGACCTCAATCAGTACAAAGGTGTGAAGCCTGCATACTACATGAATACATTTGTATCCTTCGACAGATTGTGCCGCTACTTCTCAGATCATAGGTCACATATGTATGTAGGCAACAAGCCCGGCCACTGTAGTGATCCATGGCGAAGGTCATCTGTGCCACACACACTCATGACATGTACTATAGAGTACTGTGAGTGAGGGTAATTGCCTGGGGCATATGTCACACAAGTTCATACAGAACAATGACTGGCAGTAACGGACAGCCATTATAGGTGTACAACAGCCCTGTGGATATGCATGCAGGCCCCTAATGTGTTATGTGAAACACAGATGGACCACACAATACCTATGGATATGTGGATACCAAGGGACACATGACATAACACGTGTCTGTCTGTACACATTGGTACCCAACATACATGTTGAGGGCTACCACCTATGTGGTACTATTGGGATAGTATGTCTAGTAAATGTGGGTGACTATGCCATAGTCAGCTTACGACTATACAGCATGTATTGGACAACAGGTATCTGTCTGAATGATACCCTTGTGTAAGATATGCGTCCCATCCAGGGAATGCAGTGTAGCCAATGCATGCATTTCCAGATGTGGATGGGCATATCTCTAGTGTGTTTGCATGTACCTAAGAGGGCTGTATGCCACACAAGTGTGGTCCCAGGAACGCATGGCGGTCAATACCACGGGTTACTGTTATAGTATAGTACCGGAAGGATCCAACTGTTACTGAGTTCCGTACAACTGGGTGTCATTCGTCAGGACATCATGTAATGATTGGTTATAGTCATGCTGTTGAGGTGGTGTATTCTACCAGACTGCAGATCATTGACAGATATCAACAGTATCACCCACAGCATAGTGTCAACCCATGTCATACACACATGTGTACCCATGTTAGTACATATCTGTAGTAGAATGCATACTGGCCAGCGAAAGATACCATGAGATGTTAACAATGTGTACAACAGGGTGTGTCGCACATCCCATGTGTCCACTATGCACGTACATGCAGACAGTGCACACACACCATGTTCACAGATGTACACCTGCTAAGTTGTAATGCACACATCACACACATACTGTACACTCACTACAACATGCTGGCAACACTGTACACTTCAGCTAAGTGGCACATGGGTGGACAATACATACTCAGACCTAACACTGGTGTAAACAATGCTACAATGACTATCAGAGCTGTGATGCATAATGCCTGCTCAGATATACCTACAAGGATATCAGTACACTTTCCTCTTGGCAACGTGCTACTATTGCTACACTGCTATAATGTCACCCTGTGCATCAGAACCATGTTAGCCTATTCCTGCATCAATGTGACAGATGACAGGAGGTGGCACAGGTGTCATCATATGCACAGGGTGTGTTGTTGGTTTGCCAGAGCCCGACACTGACCCATCCAATCGACATGTCTGTGTGTGTGTGTGTGGGGGGGGGGGGACAACAGTACAGCATGGGCCAATGTTGATGTAATGTGTGTGTGTATATGTGAGCCCTAGTTGTTTGGTTAATGTGTGTGTGTGTCTGCATGCACACAACTCCACCATGTGGCTGCCATATACGGGCGGTTGTGGGACAGCCACAGACTCTACCTGCTAGGCCATACAGATCACTGTCTCTGGCCATGGACATGGTACCTGTGCCTGGCAGGGGTGCTACAGGCAGTATCGGGTACCAACCCTGACTGGGTGCTATCATCAGAGGCAGAGGTATGATGACTGGACCCATGTCCCTGCTGGGACTGGCCAGTGCCGGGTGCACCTAGTCTAGTAGGACGGTCAATGGACAGGGGGGCTGGTACTGCCATTAGGGGAGCAGCTGTGATCCATAGTCCATCCGCGACGACTGCCAGCTGATGCTGTTGCTGGCATGCCTCTGCGTCAGCTTCCTATCCGTCCTGCATGGTCCTGGCTCATGGCTAACACATTGTGGTGGACATCTAATGTCTCACTCCAATGGCTATCAATGACCTCAGTGTAATTCCGGATGGCACCGGCAAGGTCATGGATGCTGTCATTGATAGCAGTGTAATGGGCTCTCTGCACTCTTAGTCCCTGTCGGGTGTACCGTTCCATATGTGCTTGTGCCTGCATTACAGCCCAGAACATACTGTAGGTTGTAATACCTCTGGGGGCACGTCTGCCAGAGGCAATACATCCAGTGATGCTCCCCTGAGAACGCCTGGACATCCGCCTATGTGGTACCGTTCCGGTAATCTGGCTATGCCTGCTGTGAGGGGATGCACGTGCCATAGGTACCACACTCTCCTTGTTAATGCCGACTGTATGCTGTCCCTCAACTTAGGACATTGGTGATGAGGGATATATTGGCAGTATGAGTGTGCGCATAGATGGGGTTGAACACTGTGTACTGTCGATTGGTGGACCAACGACAGACCCTGACAGACCTTCCTGTACCACAATATATGTCTCATCATCTCCACTATTAGTGGCAGTGACATCAGGTTCCCTGCTGCATTCAGACACCCCTAACTCAGCACCTGTGGAAGGAAGACAGGAAACACACTTCACAATCTGTATATGATGTTAGCACACATGCACACATGAGCACATGCACACATGCACACATGAGCACATGCAGACATGCACACATTCACACATGCACACATGAGCACATGCACACATGAGCACATGCACACATGAGCACATGCACATATGCACACATGAGCACATGCACACATGCACACATGAACAGAAATACACTGCTCACCATAGCACATACAACACACACACACACACACACACACACAGACACACACACACACACACACACACACCAGCAATCCAACACATACACAATAGTGGGTGAAGGTGGGTGACAGTATCACAGGGCAAACAGTCACCTGACACGTGTCAGCATGCAGAATATGTGTTGCTCAAGACCATGCAGTGCAAGTGTTGACGGCCCTATTTAATGACATTATACATGGCTGTGATGCATGTGTGTAGTTGTTCAGTGATTGACTACACCCTGGAACCCGATGTGTACATGGACACAACATTGCTGTGCACGTATTATCTGCTCTGCAATGTCCTGTGCACCATCACTCAATGGTATACATACCATGGCTGCATGTGTTATCTGTGTGACACATAGATTGCCATGTCTGCTTACAGTGTCTGTGTCCATAGTGAATAATAGTGGGCACAGGTGTAACAAATGCATGCAATGTACAGACATGTGATGAGTGGTGCATGGAGACGTGAAGTAATCCCAATGCTCGACATGGCCATTGTACAGTGGTTATGGTGAGTGTGGGACATATTGCAGATATGTCGGAGCCAGCCATGACATGGCATGCTACACGACTGCAACATTAAACACCACACATACCCAATGTGTGTCATGTGACCTATACACCGAATAGCATTCCAGGACATATATGTGACTCTTTGTACAGATGGAGACAGCTATGCATATTGTGTATACTGGCATATGTAAGCACACACACAACATGCTATGCATATTGTGTATAGTTGCATATGTTTGCACACACACAACAATGAGGTGCAAAGCAAAGACCGCTATGTGTAGCACTGTGGTCACTGTAACTGGATGGGGTGTACTACCATGTGCCATCATCATCATCATCATGCAACTTGTGGTCACTCATGGCTACTACTGTGTGACAGACCACCGCCTAGCATGCTGTACCTGAACTGCAGTGCTGTGGCTATGTTCACTATTACACAGCCACTTTGTACATGGGTGTATGAGGTGCCCAATAGGGAGCATTGCTTAACATGACTGTGTTATGTATTGAAGAGTGTTGCACAGTCCCATAATAGGCCTCTACCCCTGAGGTACATCATGTGTGTGTGTGTGTGGATGACATGTGGGATACTGAGGTGTGACCTTACAGCGGGTGTGTGGTTACGCCATATGTAGCATCTCTTTGTGTACTGCATATGATAAACGTGTTATGTTGTGTACAGGTGTTGCAACTATGCCTATCCAATGTGTAGTACGAGGTTGCCACAACTGTGTCTTATGCTCTGTGTATTGCATGTCAGTGAGGCAACTACTGACATTACTGAGCTGTGCAACATCTTACAGCACACATGCACGGCATGCATTATGCGTAGGTGTGTTACGTGTACATGGCCTACACCTCACCTATGACAAGCATATTTCATTACCAACATTGCAGTTATAACACACTCACCAGCATGGATCAGCTGCCCTGCTGTCATGCCAGAGGGACCTACGAGAATATGAGAGAGTTAGTCAGTGGCCACATCTGTGGCATTGTTACAGTGGGTATGCTAAACCGCAGTATAACAACAGTCAACAGTCACAGGTGTAGAGATATTATTTGAAATATCAGTATTGCACAACACTAGGCAGCAGAACTGCTAAACACACAGTACACATCTCATGTAGACATAATTTAACACTACAATTAACTGTCATCTATAGATAGGGCATGTTACCTGCTTGCTCCAGGTGGACGTGATGGGTGGCTCCGGCCTCCATGACAACACATGTCAGAGGTTGATGTTGTTGTTGTCCAGGAGCCACCAGGCTTAGGAGCAGATCCTCCACTCTGGTAAGGTGGGGATGAATGGCCACCCCACCACCTGTGGCATGCTGTTGTCTTTGGATATCAGACGCATGCCGCCTGACATGTCTAATTAAATCACTGCAGTGATAGCATACCTGCTCATATGTCTGGTTATGCATGCCTATGTCATTTACCTGACGAACAAGTTCCTGCCACAGTGCAGTCTGCTCCTGCTGGTACTGGCTGCTTCTGAGAACAGCATCGTGTACTGCTGCAATAGGCTTTGTAGTATCACTTCTTCCTCATCCGCTGTGTATGATGGATTGTGTTGGTGGGCCATCTGGCTGAAAAAGATATGAACAATATGTGTGAGCGAGTCCTGTGGCACACTTTACACCTTTAACCACAGATATCACTTTACTGACATATATACCATCCTATTGTCTGTCAGAGGTTACACACATTCAATATCACTAAGTGGTTCTCAGGCCACAACTAACTAACAGTGCCTGGCACACTCTATATATCACACCACTATAGAACAGTACCCAACACACTGTTTGTGACACATTGCACATCCTCAAGACAGGGGTGTATATCACACCAATCCACGAACAGAGATGTCATCCATTGCAATGGATGAACAGTACAGGTACAGTAGTACCAGTCAACCACCCTAGTCATTGATGCCATAGCCCTGCCTAACAGATGTGTACAGTTGTTACTATAGGTAGCATACTGCTGTAACAGAGTATATATGTTGCTGGATAAACACATATACCCTGTAACACACATATGATTGCAGCCATTGTACAGGCATGATTACACACACATCAGACAAACATACAACACACTACTGTATGCCAACACAGATGAGCATTACCTGTGTACCATGCAGTACTGTGTGCCACTACTTACACACCCTTATACCTGAGTTTTGTCCTCTGTGCAGACTACAGGAAACACAGATGACAGTGTTTCCAAGCAATGTGAACACATACCATACTGTGTTGTTTAGGCCTACAGATTCTGGTAGTACTACAGTTCATATGGGAGTTGGATTCACCAGCAGTACCACTCACTAAGCATACATGTATTGCTTTAGCCTACAATGAAACACCACATTCGTCAACAAGGAACTACGTCACATCATATGCCTTACTACTATGTCTGCCTAACAGTACATTACACATCATTTGCTGTCCTCACAGCTAGGATAGACACTACCATGGCAGATACAACTTCACACTAAGCTATCACACCTTTACAGACCTTGCACACATTCAGCGTTACACTTATTCAACCTCACATAGCAGGTATTGCATTGAGTACATGTGTGAGTGCATAGTGTCATAGGTAGGTAATATGCTGTTGGCCCTAGGGCCTACAGCAGCCTAGCCATATGCTACCCTGGCCTTTGACACACATGTACTTTGATTTCACTTGCCCCTGCCAACCAGATCCACAGAGGTGTTTCCTGGGGTGTATTACCAATCTCCCACAAAATCATCAGGGGTATTTATGACAACTGCTAAGGAGGAGCCTTGTTTACTATTGCTAGCTGGTCTATTCCGGTGTATGGCATATCTCTGAGATGGGAACCTATCCCTCCAGCATGTGCTGTTTCATGAGCTGACAAGGTTTAGGGCCTTAGAGCGTGTATCCCGGAGAGATTGTGATATGTTGCCATGGTGGTTGTCACCCAGGTATGGGTGTGACATACCTCTGTATGTCTGGCAGAGGTCACCTCTGTGTGGCCAGTATGCAATACAGTGTAGATGTGGTTTTGTGAGTCAGTCTGCATAGGGCATCTGTTTGCGGCCAGTATTACCCTTTGGGAGGTATGTCTGTGGCCTTTTTACCTGGTGTAGTTGTCATGTGAGGTACATACCACACAGGGCATTTTGATGGGTAGAGGGGAACACTGCCCTATATTTCTATAGATGACACACCTATTGTCATGACACATAACACACAGACTGATTACAGGTGTAGTGTGGCACTGTCTTCATCAAAGTGGAGGCTACTGTCCACCTGTGTCCCATGTTCCCTTATCACACCTTCACTGTTAGGTAGATCTCTACCTATGCGGTAGTTAATGGGTACAGTGTTTTGGAAAGGAGGAATGGCACTGCAGTATCAACATTTGTCTACAGTCCATGCCTTGGTCACCACACACCTGTTGCAGTACATATGACCCTGTGTCACTCTGTCTCTCCCTCTCTCTCTATATGGCTATATATATGTTTCTATATATATATATATCTATATCTATATATATATATATATATATATATATATATATATATATATGATATGTATATATATATATATATATATATATATATATATATATATATATATAATATGTATATAGATATATATATATATATATATATATATATATATTATATACATGTACACATCCATTGCTGTACACATGGATGTACATATAGGCACATGTACAGTCCACCTTTCGTGGTGGGGATATCACTTATGCAACAGTTGAGGGATGTACAGTTATGTGATTATATTGCACAGTGTTGTGCAGAATGCATGTGGGTGTCCTCAGCCCATGCAGCATTAGCAGGCCTCACTGGCTGTAACACAGCAGATCTGACAAATCAGTCCCACAGCATTTAACCACCACATGACATATATCAGCACTGCATGCTGTTTTCTAGGCTACACACTATGACCTACATAGATATATCCACATATCATCCTTCAATGACAGATATCTGTCCACCTTTCACTAACAGTTGCAGTATGTCCCTTGCCCTATGCACATGTGCAGATACAGATAGATACGTACTGCTGCCACACATGGATAATTTGCAGTGTGCAGAGTACTCTTCAGGAACATCTACTACATGCCAACACATACATGTGAGTTACATACCTTACCTTTGTATTTCCCTGCTCCGTGTGTTACGGTTTTCTAGGGGGTTTTGTTTCGGTTGTTTGTTTTGGGTTTTCCCCCTCTATGTTGGTTTATGTCTCAGTTTCTCTCTCTGTTGTGTCTCTGTCTGTGTCTGTGCCTGTGTCCGTGTCTCTCTCTCTCTCTCTCTCTCTCTCTGTCTCCCAGCACCTGCAATGATAGAATTGCATGTGTCGACTGCAGGTACAGCCTGCTTTTCTAGGTATCTGCACTTGTGTATGTGACAGCCTCTGCACCAATTGCTGCCCACCATTCAGTAATTGCATGCAGCCTGCCGTGTGGTGATTGCATTACTCATTGTGATTGCAGCCCACTGCTATAAAATGCTAGGTTAGGTAGGCGTAGCCCTTTCAGCTGTCCAACGTGGGGCCCGTGCTTGTTTGCTCTGGACACCGTTGTGTCAGTCAGAAGCTTGGTATATGTCTCTTATCTGAAGCTAGGGTTGTAGCCAGTTATATGCATGTTGTACTCAAACCTGAATGTTGCTACTTCCAGTACACACTTCTCAGTGTAGACATGTACTCACCCCTCCAAATGCTAACACAGGATACATGGGAGTATGTACTTTATTTCTGACTTACACAATTAACTGCAATACAAATGCGGTTATTGCACTGTATTCCTGTGGCCAGTATTTATCTTGGTATGATACTGTGTGGTGTTTGTAAGGTGCTACTGTAACATTATTCCCTGCTAGGATGGCTGGTTCTCCTTTCACAATCACATCATGCAATTCCACAACAACTGCTGGTAAAGACCCACAGAACAGGAATTTTGTTATACCATTCCTGATTTCCATTTACATTCCCTCATTGTAATACATGATATATTTATTTCAGAACCCAGTCGTTTGTATGTCTGCTGTGGCTTAGTGGTAATTCATACAGTCTATTGCGTCAATGGTCTGGGTTTCGAGACTGGCATAACATGGCTACGGCAGTTGTAAGTGGGTTTGTGTGATGCTAAGCACACACACTTGCTTAAAAGTGCTAGCCCCTGTGCTAATTTCTTGAAAAGAAAATGGGGAGATAGGAAAGTGGTGAAAGAGGGACAGACAGTAGGTAAACAAGCTTGGGATGTGCAGGATGGGTGTAGGGAAGGTCCATAGCTGCCATTTCTTTACCAGCAACAGCTGTGCAAATGCAACAAATTTGGAGTGATATTTGAAACCTTCCACCCCTGGGAGAGGGGTGAGGACAACAAAGTATGTTGTACTGCCAATTATAATTATCAGTTTACATGTCCAATGGACATGTGTGCGAAATGGGCAGCTATGTATGGGGCTTAATTTTTTTGTTGGTACAGATTGCCCTTTTTTTTTTCAGGTGAGAGTGGGAAGTGAGGTAAAGGAAGTAGGTATGTCCAGGGAGGTAGGTTGGGGAGGTAAACAGACAAGACAGACAAGACGCATACAGGGGCAGTGTATGACACATGGGGGGTGAACACAATTGACGGGGTCGGATGTTTGGAAATCGCATGCCTGTGAGCCCACAGATGGTAACAGTGGAACTGAGATCCCTACCCATGGGCAGTCACTACTGCACCTTCACAGACCCGAGGGTGGCTGTGCTGGGGGCTGCGTAGGATGGGCAGGCTCACCCATGAGATGCGCCACTCTTGCCTCGAGCTGGCATAGGGGATCAGCGACTGAATGCTGGATCTCCATACGCACCACAACCCGGACCCTTCGAAGGGTGACAGGTGGCCCTTCTCCACCCACGCTTGCACGGGGGGGGTGAGCCCAATCCCCTGCAGCGCTTCCACCCAAAGGTGGCACAGGACCAATGGAGGAGGGGAGCCTGGGCTGGGCACTGGATCTGCTGGTTGCAGGTGCACTCGCCAGCTGAGGAGGGACAGGTGGGTCTGCTGGGACCGGCTTTCCCATACGTTCTGTGATTAGGTGTGTTTAATTACAACATAAACAACAGCATTCCAGATTAGTTGTAACAGCATGCAGTAATATTCCCATTAACCCAACACACCAGGGTTCCAACAGTTGAACAGCAAGCATAACACATGCATATATTGAACCACAGTGGATATTCCAACAGCATGCAGGGATGTTTGGTAGCAACAGGCCACCAAGATTGTGGTGTTTAAACAGGGCACATGCATCAACGTGAATGCAAATATTTATAGAACAATAGGACATATGTCCAAACAAATTTTAAGATTACACATACCCATTGAGGTGTGGAATTGCATGGTTTATGCACATACAGTAGGGTGTAGAAAAAAACCTCGGTTAACATCTTATAATTACCTTTTAGTCTACACTACGTTCCTAGTGACTGCAGGTGCCTATCCCCTACATGTATTATTACACTTGCCACCATACATTAGGTTGTGTAATTGGTTTGGCTAGTCCGATATATGCCTGATCTATATCTGACATACTAACTGTCCAGGATACAGATGTTACTGCTACATATTTCTTGATTGCATTTTTATTTCTTTATCTACATATATGGGATGTTTTCACATGACGTTTTCACTTCGATTTGTACAGAACCCTGCATTTCTTGACACGCACTCACATTTCTGGGGATGAACTAACATGCTACACATGTGCCAGATTTACTTATGCATGCCAGCCAGTAACTGACTGTTGCGGACTGTATATATGCTTCACAGCCACTAGCACATCCATCGCCCACTTTATATGGGACTGCACAACTCTGGGTTGCCAGCACTTTTTCAAACAGTACTATTTGTATAATGCAAGGGTACAACTCTGGGTTTTAGACCTTTATTAATGGCATTACACACTTTTCCACAAGCTCACTCCTTTATTTGTTTTAACGGTGCATATGGAAGACATGTTCCAGACATATTTTACCTTTATTAATAGGTTAGAACACTCTTTTTTCAGGCTCACTCACTTATCTTATATGACAGTGCCTGCAGAGATAGTATTCCAGACATATGTTACCTTTCTTAAAGGGTTACTACACTCTTTTTCTGCCTCTCTGATGTTTTTATCTGACAGTACATGCAGAGGACTTATATAGGCAATTTTATGGCTGTATTATTGGACTACAACACTTTCTTTCATGCTCTCTCCCATATGTTATATAACAATACATGCAGAATGATCACTAACCTGCCTGGTGGCGCAGCCTTAGCAGCCTATCAGCATAGGCTTGCTGATTCACAGCACGGTCACCTGCAGCTGTAATGTAAATGAAGGGATATTGAGACATACCTATCCATTATACATACTCAATTATCAATTCTTACATACTGCATTCCATGGCTACATACTCAGTTGTGGGGTATTCTGCATCCCACGGGCCTCCTGTATCCATTGGTTCAGGTGGTCCTTTTTCCATCTCTTCAGGTCTGCATGGTGGTGACGGACCTGCTCACCAGTCCGAGGAATGCCTGTGGCACTGGTGAGGTCATGGGCTAACCGGTTCCAAGCCTCTGCCTTGTACTCCATCCCTTGGAACTAGCCCTGCAGGAGTCTTGACTCATGATGGTGGACAAGGAGCCAAACCATGTATTTCAACTCCTCGATGCCCCAAAGTTGCGCTCGGAAGCTTGTTCCCTCTCCGACATCAGCCATTCTAACTGCAGATGTGAACTACAATCAGTTATGGCATGTATTCCCGCCTATGGGGCTTAAATATGCTGCATTTCCCACACTTTTTTGTGGCTGGCCATTTTTTAAAATTCTCGACTGACTGGAGACCTGCTTAGTAATGGTTAAACTACCTTTAGTAAGTATATGTCTGTTAACAGTGGCTGTTTCCCCTAAGGTGTCATGGTTTAGTGGTTCTGTACTTTGCTTGTGATGCACAGAGTCCTTGTCATTCATTTTATTTTCATACTGTCCAAACAGGCAAGGGGGTGTGGCTGCATTTAAGCAACTTTGCTCTATGTTGCTCCTCGGTGCCCTACAGTGCCCTGTTTGGCATGGCGCGCATGTCTGCACAAACAGATTATGCTGGTTAAAGCGCTATTTCGCTATGGGCACCTCTATTTCTCTTGGTTAACTGTAATTAAACTATGGGCAACTCTATTGCGCTGGGTTAACCATAATTAAACTATGGGCAACTCTATTGCGCTGGGTGAAGCGCTGCTTAGCTGCAGGCAATTATATATCAGGATCATTTAAAATATTTATTTTGTTCATTGTTACATTGGCCATTTCACTGTGTTTTACTACTATTTACACATATTTTTGTCTGGTATTTATTTCATATACTGATTTAAAATAAATGCCAAGGGGAGTGGTGGGACTCGAACCGTGAACACCTCTTCTTTGTGCAAACGCCCTACCATTACACTATTGCAATTTGGTGTGGTTTGCATACACATTCTTTCTTATGCTCTTCCATGTCTGAATTGCTAACTCTAGCTAAGCAATGGGCACACCCATGCACACATGCTCAAATACGGGCAGCTATTTCGGGTATTTAAAAAAATAAAATTAACTTTTTACTTTTTATATCTGAGATGGGGGGGGTTACAATATCAGGGAGTGTGCTGTTGGGTGCAAGGACATTTGAGCAGACTCACTCTTGTGTATTTGCTTTTACTTTTCAATCACTTGAAGGGGCGTGGACATTTAGACTGCTCGGCAGTCGGACACATCCCTGCTTTCTTACACGGTCCGTGTAAGACTTATGGTTGAGGCAGCGTGCCCTCATGCATATTCATGGCACGCTGACATCATACCATTCAACTGCAGCCTCCGAGTAAGACTTATTATGTCTTACACAGAGGATTCGTGAATCCGGGGGATTGATTTTTTTTTTTTTAGGACAGGATTTTTTTTGTGTCATCTTATTTATGCTCCTGATAGAAATGCATTTTAATATTCAAGTGCCTAACATCTGTGTGTCATTCCAAATTCAGGTACCATTTTAGTTTAATGGGATGCAATTGTTGTTTGAAGTTTTGTGGTACCAGTAACACTATCATTGAAGAATGCCTGTAGGTGTTTTACCTCAAGTGGTATTTATATCTCTTCTTTATTCTTTGCACATTATTTCATTAATACATTTCTTGCATTCATGCAAAAATGCCACCTACTTCTTCCATGCCTACTATGTCATCTCTACAAATTAATAAATGGAAACTTGAGCTATGGTTGGTCAAATATATTGCCTGTAGGTTGGTTCAAGGCACCCTTTATTTCCACACACACATACATGTGTCCATTAAGTTTGTTTGAAATGTGGCAAATTAGGGAATGCACATTAATTTGGCTTCACATGCTGCAATAATTCCCCTCAGTTTTGATTCTTCCAGATCTCCAAACTAATGATTCACAATATGTACACCTCATTGCCCCCAATGCACATTAATAATACAGTATTTTGGGAGTCATTCACTATGAGGTATGCCATTCATTTTACTTATCAATACCCAACTATCACAAACAGAGGGAATATTCCCTTCTTCTTGCCTGAATTGTAAAAGTTGAATGCCTAGTACATTGTGATATTCTGTAGGTCACAACTAGTATATACTTCAGGGAAATTATGCCATGTGGTTAACACTGTAAGGCTTCAGGTGGATAATAAGTCATGAGACACTGCAACACATCAATATTGAGCACTATGTAATTAATGTTTTGTCGTTTTATACAGCTTTTGCCTTGACTCTGTTGTTAAAACAATATTGTAAAATTGCACAGTCATCGTATTTACTGCAAATATCAGAAAATGCATCATTTGACAGGTCACAGTTCTTGGCTCGTGCATGTATCTATAGATGGTTTAGAGCTTCCTCGTGAATTAAATCTATAGTACACTTTACCACAAGGATATAAGTGACATACTATTTAACAACTCTCTGAACGTTCTCAGTAAACACTTAATAAAATTTATTTAGAATACATTTGCATTCTCAACCTTTTTCATATTTCTGATTTTCATTTATAACCTTTTTCTCATAATAATTCATGTACAAATTTGGTTTCTCTAGTTTTCTTTTCCTGCAGAGTTACAATTAAATCTGCTTGTCTTTAATCCTGGCTAATTTATCTTTTTCACTGTGCTTTTACTGACAAAGCTTTGTTCTTCTCTGTTGCACCAATAAAAGCCCCTGTAGGTTTTAACAGATAAGCATGCTAACTTGTTAATTAAGTTTATGTTCAATCAGCATATGAAGGCAGTTTTTGTGTGCAAAACAGTAACTTTCTTTAACATCATTTCATTCATACTAAGTAAAAAAAACAGCAAAAGTGTCTGCCAGGTGCAAAATGTGGCTTTACAGTAATATACTTATACAACACTTTGTATGTTGAATGCTACGTATAGGAAAAGAAAGATAAATTGACTGATCATTGCCTTAGATTAGAAGAGTAAAATGCACTTTTACTTTTCAATATCATACTTAGTAGATCTTGCTGGAAAAAAAATGAAAGCAGTTTCAGAAGAAGCAAAAACTGCTGAAGCAAGTCCATCAAAGTGGGTGGCTATCAGAATTGATTGCAGAAGTTCTAAATGGATTGTACATTAATCTGTCAGATAAAGCCTACATTCCCATGAGTCAGAATATCAAACTGCACATAATGATGTGACAGATAATCAGAAAAGGATGGAATAGATGTCTTTTTATTCTTTCTGTAAGTCACAAAATGTTTCACATGTAAGTTATTCACTTTAAGCAAACAAGGGCTTTCCAAAAGAAAACATTTGTAGCCTGTTACAGAAAACAAAACCAGAAGAAAAAAAATGAAAACAATGGCATGCATTTATTTGGAGCATTTATACTCATTCTGCACATACGCAGCTGTACTCCTCTGAAATGCTTATCTGGGCTGTGTAGAAACACATTTAGACATTTAAAAATAATATGCTATCACATCCACAAATGTTCTTTTCAGGAAACTTGACATCGCAGTCTGAGTGAACAGTGATCACCTCTGATCAGTGGGCATATCAAGAGGTATTATACAATTAGCAGGAGCAGAAAGATTAAAAAAAAAAATAATTTGCCCACAGATTTTTACTACAGAACAGCAGCCGGCACACATACATTTCTCTTGTCTCAGTGTAACCTTTTTGACCATGTTTGCATTCTGAAAGAAGCAAATGTTATGAAAGATATAAGATATATACCATAATGCTGATCTTGTAGCCTGTCATTCTCAGACCTTTAGTTTAGACAGTTAAAAGAGAATAAGGTGGTTATAAAAAATTATCAAGCCATTTTGTTTTGGAATGAAAGTTTATTTTAAGAAGCATCTACACCTCACATGGTATGTTCATTGGGAAATAATTAATCCCTCCACAGCCTACAAAGTAGTTATGAGTTTCCCACTAGAGAATGCTGCAGGATTTTTCTGTAGAGGTCATGTTTTTTTAGCTAACTATTTGCTTGTAGTACTGTAGGCAGCAGATGCATTTACAATTCCTATTATGTGAACAACGGAGGCTTTATTAGAGAAGGAGACATTGGTCACAGTTATTTTCTTGCAGGATATATTTAAAAAAAAAATTTCTTCTATTTTTTTCTTGTAAAGACATCATTATCCTATTTCCATTTCAAGAAAAAAATCCAAATTAGGTACATAGGTTGACAGATTATATGTGATATCAGCAGACCATTACAAAGGTAATGAGATCTGATGTGAGTACTGTGAAGTAACAGTACGGCAATTATAAAAGCATAATGGCATTTGGAATAGAAAAAAAGTATAGTAGGTAACCACTGAACTTGTAAGGTTGCAAATTTTCTTCTGTATTTTTTGTTCTTATTAAACATGCATTGAAATTCAACACACCTTACTGATTAGCATTACATTATTACGTACATAGCAGTTACATAGAAAAATAATGAAATAAAATGTGTCAGGGTTTGTATGTACATGCATGCATGGGTACATGTATGTATGTGTATATATATATATATATATATATATATATATGTGCGTGTGTGTGTGTGTGTCGGGGAGGTTGTTGTGTGTGAATTTGTGTGCTCAATGTGGTATGTTTAATTCACTTTGAAGCTGTGTGGGGGAGTAATACCAGATCTTTGTAGTGTGAGTGGGCTTTCTGTAGATTCGGAGTGTGGGCACACAATCTGCCTTTCTGACTCAGATGTGAAAGGAAATCTCATCCTTCTGCCTAGTACTGCCTGTTTTGGTATATGTTAGCAGGTGAGTCAGTGCCTCTGGTCCTGATAAAAAGAAAAAGAAACAGACATTTCACATTTTCAGCAATGCTGAAGAACATCTAGAAATGTATTCTTAACTAGAAAAATGTTATATAAGCAAAGGTTTATAAATGTAGAATTAAGAATTAGACTAAATTGTTACCAAATCATAACCCTTTCAAAAACATATAGATTTTATATATATATATATATATATATATATATATATATATATATATATATATATATACGGGTTCCTATTACCTTATCAAAATTATAAAACTTTGAACACAAGATCGAACTTGCACCCTGCTTACAACAGTTATACACACAATTTTTTTTTATTCGAATTGCTGAAACTTCAAATATTTCTGTTCAATGTTTTCAGCTTCGAAGTTTCAGCAATTTGATAAGGTAATAGGAACCCTATACACATACACACACACACACACATACACATATATATATATATATATATATATATATATATATATATATATATAGCATTGTAAGGTGTCAGTGTTATGTGTTTCAGTCAAGTGAGTTTTCAGTATTATGAACTTTAGGTTATATAGACTCAGTCAAATAAATGTCAGTCATATGAAAGTTACGTCATATGAAGTATACCCATATATATATATACAATCTTCTTCAGTCTCACATGGCAAATTCTAAACTAAGAAAGTTGTATGACCACTACTACAGAGGTGCATCTTAAGTCTGTTGAGAACAGTCAAGAGATTCTGCACAAAATATGCCTTCTCTAAGAAGGACTGCTAACTTTATAGGACAAAAAATTAGAAAGTCATAGACAACTAACTTGAAAATGCAGCATATTATACTTTTAACTGGGATGATTTTTTTTGTCTAGATATAAAGATATACTTGTATGTGCGTGTCTGTGTGAGCACATGTGCTGAAGAAAGAAATAGAAGGGCATGTTTTCTTCATTAACAAATCTGTACACGTATGAACAAATCCTTATTAAAGGCCATGCTGCTGTCTTGTCACATTACCAGTAACTGTGAAGGTATAACAAACATCACAACATATACCACGGATCACTTCAAGTGGTAAAGGGTACAGTGTTCTACTTTCAAAAGTGTGGGAAAACAGTATGTTGAGTGGATAACTAACTTGCTGCAGGGCTTTGCTGTACCTGCTAACATATTTTTAAACTCTCTAGCTCCATTGTTATTGTCAGAAGAAAATCATGACCAACCTTGAAACTTTCACTTACTGTGAAAAGCATTCTATGTAAAAGGGATGTTTTCAGGTTACAATCAAGTTTCCTCAAGGTAAGGTAACTTTCAAGTTGACTGTATTACTTAAAGGAATGTAAATAGTGA
This sequence comes from Protopterus annectens, assembly GCF_019279795.1. NCBI lineage: Eukaryota > Metazoa > Chordata > Ceratodontiformes > Protopteridae > Protopterus > Protopterus annectens. The sequence goes on along the minus strand of NC_056727.1, from coordinate 1,042,933,864 downwards.
AATCCTTTGCCAGGTGTACGTGGGAGGCTCAAAGTACTGAAATCACATTACATTTTTTTTTAATTCAGCCTTGTGTACTTCACAAAAATGACATGGAAATATCAAAATATATTGCTTAAAGTTTCCATTATATACTGAAAACAGAATAACAAGAAATTGCATGGGTGTAGTTCTAAAAAGACCTGGAGTATAAAGCTCATGTGTAATATCATCTTAAGATGGTAGCCACATTTTGCAATGCTGTAGTGATCCGAGAATGAATTGTCTGAGATTATGCTATACTACATGGGGTTTAATACAAATGACAGAGCAGTATTTCCTAAAACATGGTATAGCTGAAACAGTATTACAGTGCACTTAGTGAAAACTGAGGCATGTAAACTAAGACTGCTACAGCTGAAAAGCCTTTTCTTGTTTTTTGAAATACTAATAGTTTCAGAGAACAACCATTTGTTTTAGACTGCCTTTGTCATGCACTACACCTCACAGATAATCTGTGCTGCTCGGATCTCTCCTCTGCAGTATTTACATGTGTTAGTTTTCTGAGTAGGTAAGAACATTTTTTAATTTTGCTTGGGAATGGTTGATGCGTTTTGATGCTAATGGTTATCTTAAATGGGTTTGTGTGAGAAATGAATGGCTTGACAGAATCCTACTTCCATGGATAGTAAGTATGTTATCTTCCTGACACATAATTAAAAGCAGGATTTAATGACATGTAGTGATTTTGGCTCCATATAGAAATGTTGGCACTCAAAATCCTATGTGCTGAAAAGCCAAAAAAAAAAAAAAAAAAAGACCAAAAACCCAGAGAAGATCATATTTGAAAATTTGATCTTCTGCTTAAAATTTATCTTCCCACATCCCCCGGACATATACATATATATATATATATATATATATATATATATATATATATATATATATATGTATATATATACCAACTGTGAGATCAGCATCTCGGACTTAGTATATGTAAGTCCGATCTACTGCCATTCAGTCTCTGCATTTCAGGACTTGCTCTAGTGGGTCTCAACATTTCAAATGGTTACCATAATTTCATATCATAGTCTGATCCCAGCATTTCAGATCTATATAAAGTTTAATATTTTAGGCCTTAGACTGTATCAGTAATTGTTTGGCTGTGATACCTTTCCAAGATAAATGGGAAAATCTTGGTTACTGGTCAGGTTATTGCCTTTCTTCCTCTAGCTCAGTATAAGTAGTCAGTAACAATACCCCCGAAAATGTTTTGCTCATTTGCCTGCTCAAATGCACATACAATCAAGTTCAGCAACATGAGTAGACTAGGCCAACTGAACATATACAAGAACTTTTTGTATGCTTCATTCTATTATGGTAACAAAAGGTCTTAACAGATGAGAGTGGAGGATCTCCCTTTGTTACAGTAAATTTGATGATCACTCAGTTAAGATGTTCTGATGCCTCTCTAGTGCGAAGATTTTAAGTGTACACTTCAACATCTTCAGTGATTATCAAAAGCCTGACAATTAATTTGTTGAATAAGTGTTTTGTTATACATGCTTGTTTTTAACTAGTTGATCCTCTGGTAGCGTTGTCGCCTAACAGTAAGACGCTGTCCTGTTTGATTCTGTGCTAGAGTGTCTTCTGCATGGAGACATGCATGAATGGGCGTACCTTCGTTGAAGCTTCTGCATCAGGGCTGGTAACTCGGCATGTAAAAATCAACTACCAATCATTAGCGGACCGGTGTTCCTCTGTGGTGACCCCTAACCGGGAAAAGCCGAAAGACACAAAGACATCCTCTACTCATAATGATACTAAAAAGACACATGCTGTTATTTCTTAATTATTAGTTCTATGGTAACTTAAACTGGCATAAAGGAGGACTAGCACATGACAGAAAACTCACAGTTTATGCATCTGTCTCTTAAAGGGAGACCAGGTCCCCTCTCTGATCACAAAATAAAGCATCCATGTCTGTGTGAATCTAATATGCCATTATAATGCTGTTCCTTGATCATATAGACAGTCCTTTTTACAAAATTTACTAGTTTCTTGTCAAGCAACTATATGTGAGTTGGTTGAATCATAGCTATAATGTCCTGCATATAGTCTATCCATAGGTACTACATCATGTCTGTGTATTAAGAATATTTTACTTAAATTCCATGTTGAAAGCAATGAGGGAGTATACCACATAGGCACTGTTAATGTCAAGATATTCTGAACTATTTAATAATGTCACAAAAAATTGCATTTTTACTTAATGTGAAATAAGGGAGTTATGGTATACAGATTTTCATTACATAATCATATTAGATTTTCAGAAGCTGTAGAATAAAAGTCTTCTGCAAATATTTAGACTTAAACAGCCCTGGGGATTCATTAACACCATGTCCAAGCTGTGCCTAAGTAATCACAATTGATCTTGTTATCATGACAAGCGGTATTGCTAATCAAATATGTATGCGGCCAAAGCACATAGCATGATGTGGAGCCTAACTTCAAGCCCACAACACAGGCTCGTGGACATGTCTTGTTAAGCAGCTGCATGTCCATGCCTATGTGCATGATGTAAACAAAGGATCGTGCATGACAAAGCACACACTTGAAAACAAGTGCATGTGGACTCAACAGCGTCATATAAGTAAATCATGAAAATGTAAACTTGAGAAAGTCTAGCAGCAAACAAACAACGAAGGATGCTGGTGTACAGTTCAGTGATTGAAATCATGGAGGTGTTGAACATCACTGGCAGTGTGATTCTCATAAACAAACAGACATGGAAATGTCCATCATGAATAACCATTGTAGGACAAAAAGATAATTTCAGACATTTTGAATTATACATGTGCACACCCCTCGACTTCATACTGTAGGAATAATAGACAAACACCTAAACAATCTGGGTACAAATGCATAAACAGTGTGATGACTTGTAAATAACATAGTATACAATGTGAAAGTGGTTTTAATAAAATTTGTGCCAGTAGGATTCATTTTTGGAAGGGTAGGAATTCAGGTACAGAAAAGATCTGTCATTAGTGACTACAGTCCTCAAGGATATGCCAGACAACCACAAATGTCAGGCGGAGCAGCATACAACTTTTTATGATACATTAAGTGGACAAACAGAGATGTGGCATATGTCAGTATTATAATATAACAATAAGTACATACCCAATGGAGTGTGAGCCATGCACCCATAATACACTACAAAGGTGGGTTAGAAATGTAAGCTGGATTGTTTGAAGTGGGTCAGTGCAGCACTGCAGTCCACATGCCAGTACAGCCACATTTTAATGTTAATGTGAGACAGTGCACATGTCAAAATGCAAAGAATTATGAGACACAATCAGTGACACTTCTCACATATGCCATATGATTGCAATAAAAGAGAGCAAGTAAAAGACCTCAAGGGAAGTGAACATATAACTAACACATGACCAATTTAATATACATACTCCTTAACATGGGTGGTAAATGAAGCAGTCATGATGCAAGTCCCGCAAAACACAGCACGCATACATAGCACTTATTTCTTACTTATCTCTCAAATGTCAATCACAAAAGTGACATACGATTCCAAAGAAATAAATGATGTCAAGATAAGACAGGATAGCCAACAGTGAGGAGAATGTAACACATGGCAATAGCAGAAGAGACAAAATTAAAAATGACATTTAATTCCTGTCTATGTCAATGACACTTTTCAGAACACTGGAGTGGCAGCGAATGCTACAGAATAACTGGGAGCAGAGGTGTGTAGAATAACATATGCTAAATTTAATCCTATGACTCTCTTAAATAGTATTCCATACCTTAGGAAATTAATGCATGTTAACAGAGTAACATAGAGACAAGTAGATGTCAAATACATGTCAGGTGAATAAACAACCTGATATCAGGCAATCAAAATGTTGCTAACTAGGTTTGACATTATGACTTTGAGTAAAAATAAATTCACAAAGACAGGATATTATGTAGGCATATTAACAGAGCACTCAAAAGACAATGTGGCTGCTAAATACATTTCAGGAGTATAGACAATCTGATACTGTGCAGTGGAAATGCACTTACATGTTCTCCTCATCAGTACCTTTTGACACTGATAATATTCATGGGCACAACTATAATACACCACAGCAGGAGGTGTACAGAGGAGGTGTGAATATACAAGAGACGTGTACATTTAGAAATAATACTACTGAAGGTAAAATACCCATGGAAAATATCTACAAGACAAGTAGAGAGGGAAAGCCAGCAACCAATGTATGGATCAGTGCAACATGACAGTGAGGCATAGCATCTGTCAGATGGGCATAGCATGCTAACTTGGCTTTATGCTTGTATGGCATTATTATGATATAACGACAGTTGTCAGTATTCCACAGATAAGATCAGCAGAAATTCACAACCTGCCTGCCTAATACATGCTCACATAAGCTGTGCACCAGTTAATGATGTCACAGAACAAGTAATTCAACTTTGGTCAAAAATCACTTGCAGGAAGGACGGTCGTCAATAGTCTGCATGTGATTGAATATGGCCATAGTTTAACATGTGCACAACCTATAGTGGAGCAAAGAGCACCCCCTATAAAGTGTCATATCAAAGTAGAATTTATCACAACACAGTTGTGCAGTAAGACTTTATTGTCTAACTTCAGTTGTTTTATACACTGCTATAACGCACACCAGACATGATTCAAAACATTTTACATTCTGTAGCATTAATTCTAAATGTACATGTCTCTTGTATATTCACACCTCCTCTAAACACCTTCTGCTGTCGTGTATTATAGTCGCTTCCATGAAGTGCATTAGCTACACATGCCATAGAAATGTTTGTACTACAGTTGTAATAAACTGCACATGTGAAGGGAATGTAACAACATTATGGAAGGCTGACAAGGGAAATTAGCATTGTGCAACAGACAACAGTAATCTGTGGATCACAATCCTCGACATACCTCACAAACAATTGAAACATCTCATCAGGATTACTGAGAAATATGGAAGCTGGGATACTTGACATAATAAATGTCTACACAGGCCTAATGTTTCCCTCTGTGTATTGACTCTAAGTTATGTGCCTCAAGACAAATTCTCAGCAATTTTTGCCATGGTACAATGGTGATGCTGCTTTGTGCTTACAAAAGATGTACATTGTGAAACTAGGCATGCTTACAAGGAAATAAAAATCAGTAAATCAACATCTCCCACCTATCAAATCACTATGGAACATCTCATGTCAGACTTGTTGAATAATCCACTCCTGCATGTCACCTATATCTTTTTTGTACACACTCATAGGAGATACACATTGCTGGAAATAAAAACCTATCTAGGTTAACACAACATTTTCTAAACATATGCACTTGATGCTACTACCCAAATTAACTCATATCACAGTTGGCAGAAAGCACACAGAGGAAGGGTCAACTTGAGCAGTGTGTTTGAATGCAAATGGCTTCCTTTAAAAGGGAGTAAAACAAATGCTGAGATCAAAACCCTCCACCTATGAATGTAATGCTAGTACAGTTTGTTACCACTGAGAAGGATTGCATGCATCACATCTCTCATGTAAACCACTCTTACCTGTTACCATTTGCTTTTGTAAGCACTCATACTACATATACACTGCCAGATTTGAACCACTGCCTCTATAACTCAACCTGTTCTAGACTTGTGTACTTGATATTGATGCCACAAAGGAAATCATATTACAGTCTCCAGGAAGCATACCATTGGAGAGATAACTTGGTAAGTGTATGATTGAATGTAAATGGCCTCAGTTAAAATGTAGTACATCGCCTGGGAATCAAAACTCTCCACCCATCTAACATTATCACTAAGTAGAAATGTGCACATCACAACTGCTAAGTAATCAAGTTTTGAGTTGTCTTTCAATGCACTCATACTTGGCATACAATATAGGATTCACTCACCTGCCTACCTAACCCAGCTTTCTCTAGATCTGTGAAGAAGCTACTGACACCACAGAACAAGTCATGGATAGCACAGTTGTCAGAAAGGACTTTGCTGAAGGGAGTGCATCTGATACGTCACAGATGAAAGATGTGTGCAGAATGGAATGACAAAGGTGATGACAGAGGGGATTGATCAGAATGGTGTATGGTAACAGTGACAGCTTTTATATAGTGGAGTGGCACCTATGCATACCTCATTGTCATCCTCCAGATTATTGTATTATGTGTTGCTGAAATTAAGTCTTATATTTATATATGAAACAATGACAGTTTGCTGTTCGATGTAGACAATACACAGGATAATAGTAAAGCAAACATGCAAGTAATATTACTACTGCACTAATCAATGTCAATCTGCAAATATGTTTGTGTTTCTACCAGTTCAATGAAACACACAGTGACACTGGGAAGGAAAACGTGAGTGAATCCCAACCTCAGTTACATACAGCAGTGCACTGACTGCACTGGAATGGATGGACTCATATCAGGTATACAATAAGCTATTAAAGCATATGCAGGTAACAGAGGCCACTGACATCATTTCCATTTTGTCAGAATCAGTTACCAAAGCACAATTTTGTCAAGCTTAGTTGTGCAACTGATGCCAAAGTATTAGTGCATGCATAAATATTTTTTTCAATTTTTGCCATTGGACAACGTCTAGCAGTATAATTTGCTGCTCAATGCCAGGCGTTGTGTAAATTCTAAGTGCGGAAATAGAAATTTTAGTTTATATGCCATTTCTGATCATGTTTGTCGGCTGTGTATCTATTTTGTGACCATATTACAGATGTGAAATGGGGATGATAGGACAGAGAAGAAAATGGGGACCAAGCAGAGAGTGGGAAACTAGAGAACTAATTCAGGAATCAGCAGGAAAGTGTTTGGAAAGGACCATATCTAACCACTTCTTCAAAAGGTAAGATAGTATATTTACAAAGAATTTGGGAAATTTGGATACTTACATCATAAATGATGTATGACAACTACTTAATAATGTTGTGCGACCAATATGGGCAAATTAGGTGAGTAATATACACACCTAGGTGAAGAGTTATATATACAGTGTATTTTTTTTTTGGGGGGGGGGGGCTTTTATTGATTGATTGATTGATTGAGTGATTGAATTTTTCTTAAACATGGTGACAGTTGCGGGAGCTAGGTCCGTCTCTAAACTGGTTATAAGTGGTGTTTCCCAGGGCTCGGTCCTGGGACCCCTCCTCTTTGGCATATACTTCTCAGAGGTACAGACAAGCACAGGAGGACTATGGCTGACCAAGTTCGCAGATGACTGTAAACTGGGGGCTATAATTGACTCTCTGCCTGACACAGACATCCTCCAAAAGGGTCTCACTGAGACGGATACCTGGAGTCAAAATCATGGCCTCAAGCTAAATGCCAAAAAGTGCATAGTCATCCCCTTTGGAAAAAACAAAGTACCCACAAACTACCACATACGTGGCAGTCTGCTAAATATGGAAGGCATAATAAGGGATCTGGGGACCCAAGTAGATAGTAATCTCACCTTTGATAATCACATTGCCAAAGTGGTTAGAAAATCCTTCTACGTGGCCCACCTAATCACAAAAGGGTTTGCATCCATATCAAAAGAGGTCATTGTGCCCATCTATTCATCACTCATCAGACACATCTTAGAGTACAATGCCCCATTTGGGATGTACCTTACAAGACACCTGCAACAGCTGGAAAGACCACAGAAGTACCTCACCAAGAGGATCAATGGCCTCAAACAGAAGCCCTATGCAGCTCGACTAATGAAACTCCAGTTGTACTCAGTTGCATACCGCCTACTCAGAGGTGATCTCTGCCTGACATGCAAGGCCATGTCCAACTCAGAATTGATGGACATGCTCCACCTAAAGAAAACCTTATCCACGCGAGCCACACGCTCTAGGGATCTAATCCTCACCACAACAATAAATAGGACGTGCTGGAGGGATAGATTCCTGTCCCAGAGACTTCCCATGCTCTGAAACAAGATCCCAATCTACATTAGGCAGAGCTCCTCGCTAACACTCTTCAAAAGAAACCTTGACAAGTGGATGGGAAACAGAAAGTTTACCTCAGGGATCACTTCAGTGGCTCTGCTGACAGAGGCACAGGGAACTAATCGAAGGGGACGGCGAAAGCCAACACATTCTGGCTAGGCTTATAAATGCCATCGGGCAGATAGCCTAGTATCCACCTATGAACCTATGAACCTAAAGAGACAGCGGAACATTGGGGATAGTATTTAGGAATAAAAGGGTAAAATATGTAGGGTAGGTTACATATTAGGCACAGACAAACAGGACATACATGACAGACAAGGATAGTGATGGACACCATGAGCGGGGTAAGGTATGGGTTTTTGTAGGTGCATCCCTGCCAGTGTCAACACAGTAGGACAGTAGGAATGTAGTCCTGACCCTCAGAACTGTCACCTCTGTCTCCTGTTGCAGACACCAGCAATTTTGCAATATTTTCAAGTGTATTTCTACACTGTCATTGTGGTCACCAAGGCCCCTCTCTATAACCTCTTCCACCAGGCCTGTCAGCTCCTTTCAGGTGACATAACAGCCACCTTCACTGGACCCACTCCTGATGGGTACCACTGCACCAGCCCCATGGCAGAGCTATCTGAGGCAGGTGGTGCAGGTACTGCAGATGTTGTGGAGACAACACTCACAGGTTGTGACCAAGTAGTGACCAAGTAGTGCTGAGTGCCTCTGCTGCAGGTGCTGCCACCACCACAGACGCTTGTGGAGGGATGACAGTCTGAGCCACTTTGGTTGGTCTAGCTCTCTGTGAAGATGGTCATAATGAAGCAGTAATGCATGCTGTAATGCAATGAAAAGAAAAGTTAAAAATAAATATTACATAGTGAGAAAGAGAGTGGAAAGAGGGAGACATAGCAAAAAACAATATATATATTATTTTTAATGTCAACATCACAGGTATTGCAAATTTCACATTCATCTTCACGATTATTTACATTCAGATGTAAATATGTGAGGTCATAAATTACTTTTGCAGTAATGCTGAGATATCCCTGGCTTTCACATATAAAAACATACTGCAGAAATTATTTTACAAGAGGCTTATGGATAATAATTAACCATGTATTTGGTTTAACTACATGTTATTCTAAGATATGAATATGGGTAGTAAATGCTGAAATGTAAAATGCTTATCATACATTTTTTTTTTGTCTGGGACTGAACCCACATCCATTGGTCTTTAGCTAGTAACTGACTAGTTCAGAGCTACATGAGCTAATCGCACAGGTCAGTAGAGTTTGTAAATGTAGAATATGCATAGTCATGTAGTTGTCTGACAAATTTGTAGCCTGATGTCCACATACTTGATAATCCATTGGTAAAATCAGTGCTAGTCTGACACAGCAATCTGGAATACCTGAACACATACTTACCCCATGCCTCTCTGAGGTGTTGCAGCCTCCTGATGTGTTGCCTGGTTTCTATCAATCTTTGCAGGGGGACAACACATAAAAAACAAAGATGAAGACTTTTTTGTGTTGCCATGTTATGGTAGAGTATTGCATGGTAATGATTAGAAAATATGTGCAGTTCTGAAGTGATGCTTGGGACCTATAATGTTACTTCCACTGGCAATGGAGGTTGCTTTATGTCTATTCATGTCATTGTAATGGTGATGGTGCAGTCCACCCATGCATGGGATGCCATTTTTGGCCAAACTACTTCCAGCCTTAACATTATACTGATACCAGGTATAGCCACCCTGTGGTATCTTCCAGCTGTAATTCTTTACAAGGAGGTGTACAGCTATATGAAACTCTTCCTCACACCACTCTGTGCTTCTCTTCAAAGATCTTTGACAAAATGGAAAGGAACTAACACCCTATTCAGATCTTACATACTCCAGCCTCTGTATAATTATGGCCTTCATGGAGAACCATGTTTGCACACGAGATGACAGAGAAATGACCTAGAATTGCTGTATTTATTATTTCTACACTGTTCATTATAGGTGAGAAACATGACTGTAACACTTGGCCATGAGTGTTGTTCAGTACCTCTAAGCTCCACAGGGACTCTAGCTCATTTTGGTTACTGGTGATGTCTCATTTGCATTTCAAGTAACATTGTCAGACTTCTGTGCACACACTCGGGGATGGCTTATACCATTCATCAGGTTAACAGTCTTGCACACATATGTGTAATCACATGCATAATATTGGTGTTCTTCTGTATTGTCTTTATATACATTTTGTAATAATATTGCAGGATGCATTGATGTGACTTAAAAAATATTTTGTTGTATAGCACATTGTAATTAAATCCATAGCAAAATATATCATGAACAACTGAAGTATTTGTATTAAGTAATAACAGCATGGAGGAACTGATGTTACAAATATGTAAGGTGAGGAGTGCAGTCATGAACATGACTGGGAATATGTGTACATAACATAGCCTACACCTATATGTGAATCAGGGCATATATAGTACATTTGGTAATAATGTGCATATGTCTTCATGTCCTCATACTTTATATTCTCATGTTGGGGAGGCTATCCTTTGTGCAGTACTATGATACACAACCACAAAATGTAGGCAATGAGCCATACAAGGTAATAATGTTAATGGAGGGCATTTGTGCAGCCACAAAGTACATTATGATGCTCAAATAAAAACTATTCACAGGTCTGAAACTAGAAAACAGATTAGTGCTAAAATATATGCACCCAATGTACTGTAACTGAATTAAGTACAGATATATAAAAAAAACACTGAGACATTAAGGCAGTTACAGGAAAATTATGTTTCTGACTTCACTAATGTCCAATATGCTTAGTGGAACAGACCAGCAGTGTTCATGTTTGCATGTTTGATGGCTAAGTCTTTGTGCTTGCATAATTATTTTTTTTTCAGTTTTTGCCATAAGAAGGGAATTATTATTCACTAAGGAGTATTACTGACCAGCACTATCCATCCATCCATCCATCCATCCATCCATCCATCCATCCACAACCCCTTTTTCCATTTTTGCACATGAGGTCAGGGTGTCACTATCAACACTGGCAATCATCTAGAACTAAAGTTTACACTGCTGGGTGATAAGCCCTGAGGATTAGTTTGCCATCCGATACATTGCTGTCTATTGGTTAACTAGTTAGCAAACCATTTTTAAATAAGTAGAGAGCATCCTAGTGTAGATAATTGCTGTAATAGTTTCTAATGTGATACTGTAACTAAGAAAAACGTCATCCTGCAGAATCAAAACTACTTTTGAAGTGTAGCTGACATAAAATAGGCAAAAATGGGCTAATTTAAACCCCAGCAAATGCTCAATTGTTGAAGTAAAATATGGTAATAGTTATCGGGACATTTGGTCAATGGCTATGAAAGCTACATGCTCCAGAATTTATACGCTGCTACTGAGAACTGAAAGTAGTTTTCCAAAATCATACATTAACATGGCCTACTGTGCAGTAATTTAGGATGTTTCCCTCTTAGATGGTAGCAGTCCCTCTTCTGTAGAACATTTTCATTCTCTACTCGGAATAACTTTTAGGACACTTGCTAGGATTAATCTAATGTAGACTTCTACCTCGTCTCCAGCAAGTGGGTCAGACTTCATATCTAAAACATGTGACTATCAGAAACACTTGACTCATGACAAATATTATTTGCAAACAATCCATGCATTGTTCCTATCTGTCTTGTGTTCTCTGGCATTCCCAAAATAAGTAAATGTAGTATACATTTTGAACCAGATACCTCTAATACTGGGATTCCACTTTTCCATTATCCCTGTAAATCCTATGTGGGATGAAGCATCACCAGTGGTGTAGACATAGTGTCTAACTCCCAAATACTTTGTCGCTATCTCACCAGTCCCTCCCTTGCATTCCTTGAGTCCACCATATCATAATCTCCCATTTGCCATATGGGTACTGAAATGTCCATATATCCAGATTTGTGGGTTGCACCCTAACTGCCACAAAATATCCATGTCTCATCAGTTCTTTCTTCCAGTCATATAGCCACATACCAAACACTTATAAATTGTCATTCATTTGTATCATCACACTTCCTATCTGTCCTGCTCCTTTGCTATTGTCTCCTATCCAGGTAGCCAAACTTAGGGCCAGAGTACACATAGACCAATATGGAAGACACAAACCCATAAATGATGAGTGCAGTGTAATCTACTTCTGGCACTTCTGACACCCATATCACTTACTAAAGGAATCAATAATATTATGTATCTTTTGAATTTCTTTGTTCCCAGATGAAAAGGAGATATGTCTAGCTATGTGGAGGATGAAAGTGGCAACTGTTACACTAATACAATTCCCTCACAGAGAATTGAACCTTTGTCCAAACATCCATTTGGGTTTGCAATTTGTAAACAATTGAGACCAAAGTGTGGGTTACCATGATAGCTAGTGTATATCCTACTAGTCTGGGAATATAGCCTCAATAATCAACCTTTAAGTTCCATTTCTCTTTTTGTTCTACGTATTTTGATAACTGATATTTGTGATTCATTACATTCCTAACCCAGTCCTCCACTACACTCCATAAATATTAAAAAAAAGAAATAAGAAAAGAAAATACAATCATGTTATCCACTTTTTTTCTGCATTACAATGCAGCATTTCACAAAGTCTAAACACAGTTTCTCGTTTGCCTGCTCCACGTAATTTTTCATTTCCCTGTTAAATCATTCATGCTAGCTGCTCTATTACTGGGACAAATATGGCTGGGAAGAGGAGTGGTCCTGTTTTTTTGACCCATTTTAACTTTCCATTGACAGTTCCCCATTAACCATAACATAAAAGATTATACAGTGTTTTGACCCAGAGAATGGAATTATTCCCAACTCCTTAATTTTAAAGAATATAAAATAAGAAAGGCCACTGCATAGAAAAAAGTGTTTGTCTGATATCAAATAAAATCATTACAGCTGATTCATGTATGCCTTCTCATAAGTTTTCCTGAAGCATAGAACCATAGAATTAACATAAAATGAACCAGAAATAGCCAGATGTATGCAGATGGACCCACATTTTAATAAAACTGTAAAACTGCTAGTATGACAAGAGTTTTTATCACTTATATTACTTCATCGTAATGATGAGCCATTTTATAAACAACTTCTACTTCGACTTTATGAAGATGTATTTTTTTACCAACTATCTTGAATAAATGAACTGTAAACAAGAACCAGAGCAATAACTAAAAATACACTTAGAGAAAAACAAACAGACATTAGAACTCATCCGACTCCCTCATATGCAGTTTCAAAAGATAATTTCTCAGTGATTTATGAATGCCAGTCAGATTTTGACACCTGGACACTCTCACATCCACTGTGGTAGTAGATTACACACCTGTGGAACCAGCTGCCACTGAGTAGTAAAGCATACAACCCTAGCTGGGGTGTACAGGACCATTAACTCTTCCATTAAGAGGGACTCAAGTTAAATATGGACAAAAACACAAACATTAAAATGTAAAGATGATCATGAAATGAACTGGCAGTCCATGGAACTATGGAGAACAGGAGTAATAGTTCATAGGTTCATAGGTGTTTACCAGGCTGATGACCACAAGGGCCTTTTTAAGCTTAGCCATGCATCTCAAATCTCTGACAAGTTCTGATATCCTAGATAAGTGTAAGCATGTGCCTGGGAGATGAACCATTTACAGGTTACCTGTGTACATTAGAGACATAGGTGCCAAATCAGGGATGAAGTTCCGGTTTCTCATCCAATTGTCCAAGTTGCACTTGAATTGGGTTAGGGAAGAACACTGCTTCACATGGATGGAGACCCTGTTTCATAGATGAGTAGTCTCTGAGATACATACCAATCTCTCCAGCAGATTCAGTTTATGTCACAGACAAGGTTTAAGTCTTTAGAACTGGGAATTCTGGTGCTGTTTGTTTTGTGGATATGCAGGAGGTCCATTAGAGTGGGGTCTGACAATGCCCTGTATGTCAGGCAATGATCACCCCTCAAAAGCCTATAGGAGACAGAATATAGGGATAGGGCCTTGAGGTGGTCTGCATAGGACATTTTACTTGCACCCTGTATTTTTTAGTGAGGAACCTCAGTGGACGTTCCAGTTGTTGGATATGCCTGGTTAGGTACATACCAAAGGGAGCACTGTACTCAATGATAGGCCTGATGAATGCCAAATACAGTGGAATAATGACTTCCTTGGACTTAGATGGCATACCTTTGTTTATAAGTTGCACGACATAGAATAATTTCCTCACCACTGTAGACACATGATGGTCAAAGGCTACATTACTACCTATGTGTGTCCCTAAGTCCCTGACTACTGGGTCAACTCTAAGGGATGTGTTGTCAATATGATAGTTGCCAGGGATGGATGAATTCCCAAAGGATACTATTATGCATTTCTTGGCATTTAGTTTTAGCCCATGGCTCTGACACGAGTTGATTGTCTGTGTCAGCCCTCATTGAGAACATTTGTGTCAGTGTGAGGTTCAATGACAGCTCCTAATTTGCAAACATCTGCAAATTTAGTCAGCCAGAGACCACTGACATTAGCCTTGACTTCTGAGAAGTAAACACCAAAAAGGAGCAGTCCAAGGACTGATCCTTGAGGGGGCTCCACTTGTGACTGGCCTCTTTGCAGAGGTGGACTCCCCAATTCTAACTTTCTGGGTCCTGCCTTTGAGCCATTTGGCAATCCTCCAGGTAACATATAGGTTTTACCTAACCTCTTGAGTTTGCCAACAATGCCCGAGTTGGGTATTGTGTCAAATGCCTTGGCCAGGTCAAGGTAGGCAGTGTGAACAATTTTGTCCTCATCCATTGCTTTAGTGACCTTCTGAATGAAGTCCCCCAGGTTAAGTAGGCATGATCTGCACTTGACCCAACCAAACTGAGTTTGGTCCAATGTCTGGAGGTTTACTATATCTCTATTGATCATCTCCATTATAATTCTTTCCATGGCTTTACATATACAACTAGTGAGACTTACGGGTCTGTAGTCAGTAATATGTTAGTAATGCATAGTACCAGTAAGTAGCCTCGCACCAGAGTTCTATCTCAACTGTAGGCTGTCAAGATCACTTATGGAGAGACTTCAGTAAGGGGAATTACTGTAATCAAGTCAAGATGAGAATAAAGCATGAACCATGACTGAGAGATCCACATGAGTTAAAAAGGTTTTTATCCTAGATAAGTTTCTGAAGTGGAAATGTGAAGATTTTACAATGGCACTTGCTCTCCAGTGTCTGCTCTTCATCTAGAAAAACTCCTTAGTTATGTACCTTTTCAACAAACTCAGACTTGTTCCCTTAAACTGATACAAGCACTCAAATCTCCTTGTTAATAAGGAGAAATTAGTTGTAGGCACTAAACAGCCTGTAATTGCAAAGTACCTTGCTAAGGTAAGAGAAAACAGCTCTTGTACTTTACAAAAAAAAAAGCACCAAACCAGGCATGTCCAAGGGTCAGCTTCTGGTGATTTCTCCTGTCCACTTGGTGAATCTGGGCATACTGGGGCAATGCAGCAATTGCCTCATGTACACAGACATCCCTCTCCTCCTACCTCCCAACACTACAACCTGCAAGAGATGCACTTATATAGCCAAACTGGAACAAAGCTCTTTCCACCCAAGATTGTGCTAGACAGTCAAGAGGAGAAGGTTAACACCTGCACTACACCTCAAGCAACACATAGGCCTTCTAAACCCACACCACCAACACCCTCACATAGCAACACTGAACCTTCATATGCGGAGGCACTTAACAGTAACCTACCCAAGCAACAAGGACCTCCAAAGCTGAAATGCAAACAAACACCAATCACAACCAAAGTGTCACATAGCTCACAACACTAGTGTGCCACCCAACAACAGCCTCTAAGGCAAGACAATGTACCCAACACTTTAGTCATAGGTGACTCTATAGTCAGGCACACTGATATCCCACTCACCAGGCTGAACAAGTCAGAAATTACAGTAAGCTGCCTGTTGGGTGCCAGGATCCACCACATAATGCATGCACTCAAGTCACTCTACAAGTACAAATATGACTCTGTCATTGTCCATGTTGGAGTGAATGACCTGAGACGTACCTCCCCGGACTACATGAAAAAGAGACATGGAAGAGCTCTCAGAGCATGTGACCCAGGTAGGTATGACTCTAGGCATGAGTAGCATTCTACCTTAGCCCAAAATGATACCACAGTATAAGGACAAAATGATTGACTTCAACAATTGGCTAAGCTTCTGGTGTCATTCAAAGGGGATCCAGTATCTGTCTGCCTGGGACGACATGATCGACTGACCACGATGCTTAGCCAGAGATGGTCTGCACCTGTCACCCCTGGGATTCAGGTTACTCGCTAAGGCTCTTGCCATCCCTATAGTTCCTTTTTTAGGCAAAGTTCAAAGGACAAAATCACCACTGTAACAGGTACAAGCATGCAAAATCTGAAGGTAATGCTACTCAATGCTAGAAGTCTAAACCTCAAAATGCACTCTCTTGAGGCACTCCTAAAAATGGAGAACATCGATATCTGTGCAGTAACTAAGTCCTGGTTCAAGGCTCCAGAGAACAGCCCTGCAATACCAGGCTACAGCTCTTGCCACATTTTTTGGCCACCAAACCAAGACTGAAACACTAAAAGTGGAGGAGTGTCCATATTCACCAAGGATATTCACACCACCAGGCTAGTTGCCCAACAGAATGCATCTAAATTCTCCATGTGCAACTAATGCTAGGTAAGACTGCAATCCAAATTGTAGCTTGTTACAGATCCCCCACCATGCCCCAAGATTCTCACTACACCTTTCTAAACATACTGAAAAATATTAAGATACAACCAAACACCCTAATACTGGGTGATTTCAACTACCCTGCCATTAATTGGGAAAACTACTCATGTACCAACACTTTTGCCGAATGGTTCTTGGAATTTATAAATTCTCATGCCCTGGATCAACTAATCCATAGTCCCACCAGGGGCTCCAATATCCTAGACCTGGTCATACCTACATGGGAAATCTATGCTCCACACCTATGGTCACCCCCTCATTGGTCAGGACTGATAATAAGCTAACAACCCTTGACATCCACATCCCTCCCCCACCCCCACCCCCAGTAAGGAAACCTCCGTAAAAAAACTTCTCCAAAGCTAATTTCATGCTACTCAAGTCAGAAGTGACAAACTTCATGACACCCATGCAGACAGGAACTGAAAGTTTGACTGCTGAATCCTACACTAAGGCACTGTACGAGCACATCTACTTGTGCATGAATCATGCCATCCCAAATAGAACCAAGACACTTTCCTCCAAAAAAAGAAATCCAACTTGGTGGTCTCCTGGCATAAACAAACTTTACAACAAAAGGAAGAAACTGCTGTTGCAGAAAAGAGGGAAAACCCCAGGATGCAAAAAACTCCCTTACCAGCCTCAGTAAGAAGCTAAGATCCCTCATAAAATCCTGCAAACCTAGTTACAAAAATAAAATTGCCAAAGATTCCAAAGACAACCACAAGACATTCTATAGTTATGTCAAGAACCTAAATGGCAATGCTCAGATCTGCTCTGAGCTACAACAGAATAACATGAAATGTACTGATCCAAAGGATATTGCCAATATCATGGCAGATCGAATCAGGGCCAACTTCACCGCCCTCTCACCCACTAAAGAGCCCATCTCAATACAGAAAAAATGCCAAATTCTGGTAATAACGGCCACACAGGTAAAAAACGAACTCTCCAAAGCTAAGAATACAGCATCCATGGAACCAGGCAACATCCTGGGCTATGTATTACATGAACTTCAAAATGAACTTGCACCTCACCTAAGTTTCATGTTTAATCATAGCCTCACCTCAGGCTTTGTGCTCACTGAGTGGCGCGCAGCTACAGTTACCCCACTCTACAAGGGGGGATCCACCTTGGATCCTGGGAACTACCACCCCATCAGTCTGACGAGCCTGATCTGCAAGGCCATGGAACATATTATCATGGAACTTATAAACAAAGACATTGGCAACCCACAAACACTGGACCTCACCCAGTTTTGGTTCGTGAAGGGCCAATCTTGTCTCCTGAACCTGATTTACTTCTTCGAATCAGTCTCCAGAGCTGTGGACGAGTGTAAGGCAGTCCACACAGCCTATCTGGACCTCACCAAGGCCTTTGACAACATCCCACACTCTGGAATCATAGATAAACTTACTAAGCTAGGCATCATTTGATGGGTTGCCAACTGGCTTACTGACAGAACCCACACTGTAAAAGTAGCTGACTCCAAATCCAGTTCCAGACAAGTGACAAGTGGAGTACCTCAGGGTTCAGTCCTGGGACCGCTCTTGTTTGGCATCTACTTCTCTGAAGTACAGGCCAATACTAAGTGAGTCTGGCTAACAAAGTTAGCAGATGACTGCAAACTGGGAGCCATTATTGAATCCCCAAATGATGTGGATATTCTACAAAAGGGCCTTACAGAAACAGATGCTTGGTACCAGAGCCATGGGGTCAAGCTCAATGCCAAGAAATGTATAGTTATCCCCTTTGGGAAAAAACATGTACCCATGAATTACCACATAGGTGACAGTACACTAAACACTAAAAGTGTGATAAGAGACTTAGGGACACAAATGGACAGTAGTCTCATCTTCAATAACCACATCACCACAACAGTCAGGAAATCCTTCTATGTGGCACACCTCATCACTAAGGGCTTTTCATCCAAAAAAAAAGAAGGTCATTGTCCCACTATACTCATCCCTCATTAAACCCATTATAGAATACAATGCCCCATTTGGTATGTACCTTTCAAAACATCTGCAACAACTGGAAAGACCACAGAAATACCTCACTAAAAGAATCACAGGCCTAAAGCAGATGCTGTATACCGACCATCTAAAAAAACTCCAGCTATACTCTGTCACATATTGTCTACTCAGAGGTGATTTCTGCTTAACATACAAGGCCATGTCAAACCCAGAGCTGTTGGACATGCTACACTTAAAGAAATCCCAATCCCGCAGAGCCACATGCTCGAGGGATCTAAACCTTGTCATCACAATGAACAAAACATGCTGGAGGGATAGGTTCCTGGCCCAGAGACTCCCCAGTCTCTGGAATAGACTACCCATGCATGTCAAGCAGAGTGCCTCTTTGGCCCTCTTCAAAAGGAACCTTGACGATTGGATGGGAAATAGAAAATTCACCCCAGGGATCAAGTCAGTCGCCCTGCTAGGCAGGGGTCCATGGAAGTAAATATTGTGGGAAGAAATAGCCAGGGAATTGTTATGGCTAGGCTTGTATAGGCCCTAGGGCCAATAGCCTGGTATCAACCTATGAACCTATAATCATAGAAAATGTGACTTGGAAGATAAAGTCACAGGAGTCTCTCAAAGTAATGCAACTTGCCATAGCTTCTGCTTTGAAGGTGTTCATTTTCAATTGATTACTAGACAGCCACATATATATGGCTTCATGATGGTCAACTAAGAAATACTCTCCATTTCATATTGATGAGTGTGATCTGTATAAGTGTGGTATGCAAGTCTGCTTTCTTTAATAGCATCTCCCAATGGAAGCATGTAAACTGTGAAGAGTAATGTGTTTAACAGACTCCATAATCCAATGAGTGGGATGAACATTTACTCAATCCTGAACATATCCTTTGGAAATTACATGACAGGTATGATGTAAACGAAAGTAGGACCATATATGAGAGGTCTCTGTACAGTTGTAATCATCCACTCACTAGGCCATGATCAAGAGGATCAAAGGCCACCGAGAATCCAACAGGACCAAATCTAAGTAAAAATACTTGTGTTTGGCCAATAGCAAATCATTAACAACCCATATCTGGGCAGTTTCAATAATATGGCAAGTGTGAAACCCAAACTGAAATGGGTCTATGTGTCTATTTTTAACAGATGAGTCAGTAGCTGCTTAAAGGGAATCTTCTCAATAACCTTACCTAAAAACAAAAGGTTAGAGATTCTACAGAAATTGTCATATATATTATTTTCAGGTGTGGTTTTTTTTTTTTGAGTGGTAGGAACAACCATTGCTTCCTTGAAAACCACTGGAAAAATATCATGTCTCAATGACAGATTTTTTTTTTTTTTTTTTTTTTGGAAAAATCACTTGTCCTAGTACAGCAAGCCTGTCTGTAACTAATCTGGATGTACAAGAATCCAGTCCACAGGTTGCTGATCATAGATCTAAGGTCACAGAAATGAAATAATCATAAGTGGGCATATTGAACTACATATGTTTTGTAATAGAAGCACTAGAGGGAATTTCAGCAGTACCCATTATGTCTTCAGGTGGTAGGACAGATCTTATAGTGGCAACTCTGCTAAAGAAGAAACTGGTAATAACTCACATTCTAAAGCAGATAGAGTTCCTCATATGGTCAGCCAGTCTGGACTGCACAAGCTGTCTGCCATACAGAAGAGTGTGGCCATTCAATTGGATACTGCACATATATACACCACCATTTTTTGAGTGACCTCTGCATGATAGATGGCAAAATGCTCCTCCAGCTCAGTCTTTTCACTTCACAGACCAAGTCTACTCCACTAAACCCTCTTGTATGAAGAAGGCAGGAATCATAATCAAAGCATAGTTCATATTTTCCAGTAGAAACTGGACAAATCCATCTTGAGGTCAGAGAATCCAGAAGTGAGGGAGAGACCTATTATAATCTCTGACCAAAATGTCCAGAGACTCAGCACTATCCTCTAAGCAGAAGTGAGAGACGATAGATGAAAAATGCTCCAGAGTAGTATGTTTTCTGGAGAGCATCATCCTCAGTTCCTGAAATAGAGAGGATTAAGTTTAAGACCAAAATGGACAAGGAAATACTCAGACCACACTACTGTTTCTATTACCAAATCTCATGTCTTCATGTCTAGAAGAAACACTAATTTCAATATATAACCAAATCCATGAGTTGCTGAGGTAATTACATGAGCAAACCTAACACATTTCATTACACAATTAAATTCATTGGCAGGAGCAAATGATTCATCCTCATCCAAAGGTTGAAGTCACCAAACACTAAAACATGCTTTTTACCAACAATGCAGCCAAAGAAAAAATCATTATACTCTTGAAAGAATGCTCTTGCACAAACAAGTGGATATTAGATGAGAAGAAACCTATATTTTGCTCCTGTAGTCAAGATATGTTCAAAGGCCTTAGTATCTCTAGTGGTAACTTCAGCTAGATATAATCCAGTCCTGGCACAAACCTCCACAACTTCTCCAGACTTACCACTCATAGGACACTGCAGTGCTAAGAAACCAGGAGAATATTTGAAGCTAAATAAGGGCATAAATTGTCATACATTCAGGTTTCAATAATAAATGCAAGGTAAATACACTGCAATAGATCTGAATTAATCCCAAACTTATTGTGGATGGAGCTTTAATTAGAGTATGACAGGTTCCACAGAGGATTGGTCCAACTTACCTGCTGATAGAAAAACACAGCCCTGTATAAATGTAGAAGATAGAAAGATAGGCATTGGACTCCAGGGAAGTGAAAGTGGCATTGGGAGCCCACACTGGCAGCACACATGGTAGATGCTTCCCCGACCAGCCTAGATGCTTCTTTAAAATTGTCAAAAGATAGATTATTGTCAGTTAAGGTACTTTAATCTACAATGAGTGACACAATATCGAGAGACATATTTCTGATATGGTGTAAAGCAAGGAATTTTTTCCTTACCAGAGAAAACCAAGTTACACTATAAATGGAGGCAAAGGAAACTACTAATCTCTAGATTTGGTAGTCAGAACTTACCTCTATGGTCATGTGCAGAACTACTTCTTTCTCCACACAGTTGAGAAAATAAATTATAAAATGTATGGGAAGGTGGTTGGGTGTTCTACCATCTATAAAGTACACCCCTTTAATGCAAGGAGGATGTTCCTTCTGTATGATGATATACTTTTTTTGTTAGTGAAGGCTATGACTCTTCTCCTTTCACTTCTGGTCACCCTATTAGTCTTAAGTTATTTGGATGTGATCTGTTTTCAAGATCATCCACCCTGGACTCTAGTCACTTGTGCTAGTCCGTTAATTCCTCAAGCTGATGGGAAAGGAAATTAAGTACATCCCATTGCTCAAGGAGGCTCTGGTGTTGTAATTCCAGACTGTAGTACAGTGTGGTGACTTCAGCTGTGGTTTTGTCACTTGTTCCTTTCAACTACTAAATATCCATTTTAACTTCCTGTAAGAGCACTATTAGAGATACTATAGACCTTTGCAGAAAGGCATTATCCATAGTGCTTTTTCGAACACACTTTACCTTCCCTTCCTTCTTCATTCATATTTAGTCAGGGAATATCCCAATGAGAACAACTGAACACTGTCTAAAAGTGCTTTTAGAAAATAAAAATTTCTTGGGTAGGTGTGGCTTCATTTTTCAGACCATCTAAACATGCGCATGTCCATGCGGATGCCCCCAAAGTATCCATTTATAGATGTTATTGTTTTAAAAGTACTTCAAAAACAAAACATCATGATTGTACAGTTGTAGCTGGCTATGAATAATGTGTTTTTTATGAATCAGCACAGTTACATATTCATATTCTACAACCACATTGCTAACAACATAATAATATATTCATGGTCATATTACTCAACAGCCAATATACACCTTCAGTTAAGTTCCTTTGAGCAGGGACAGTAATAATTAAATCTGCGAAGACTATAATACCTGAAAGATGTATTCAAGACTTATTACTCATTTTTAATTGTTCTATATTAATATATACGCCACAGAAGAGGTATGACAATTCTACACTGAATTTTCTGCCAAGTAACACGTATGGTAAAAGACTTTAGCTAACTATTGGAAGTTGTATTATCTGCTGAATAGATTAGAGTTTCTTATCATTTGGGTCATTAAAATTTACTATTAGAGAGGTAAATCTTGAGCCTGATTTTGTATCATTAGGTAATACATACTTAGTGCATAAAGCTCAGTGTGAATAATTAAGGAGAAATATTAACAATTTGAACAATACCTTTGAATCAGTAGGCATGGTAATATTTCTCATAATGTTGTAAGATAAGAGATTACTCTTACATGTGATTTGTTTTTAACTTGCAATAAGAATCAGACATGTACTTGTCCTTTATGGTTAATAAAGTGCAACAGTGATTTGAAGCCATTCAAAATAGGGACTATAACATTAGACTGGTATAGTAGACCAGGACCTCTAACTGACCTTTTGGGTGCTGAAAGTAAGGGATTACCTTAATTCAGCCAACCTAAACAGTTATGACCTAGCTGTATAAGAGAGATTGGCAGAACTATTGCATAATATCTACTCTGGATCAGCATATATGAGACTAAGAAATTATATATCTCAATAGAGAATGGTTTATTAAACTATTAACATGAGAAATATAATTTAATGTTTGATTGTGCAGAAAAGACAGACCACTCTCAATGTATTAATATTACAGTACAGGGTCAAATGTGTAAAACTGCAGGGCTTGGCAAAATTAAGGTGTGTGTGTGTGTGTGTGTGTGCGTGCATGTGTGTGCGTGTGTGTGTGTGTGTGTGTGTGTGTGTGTGTGTGTGTGTGTGTGTGTGTGTGTGTGCGTCCAAATAAACTCTATCCTTGTCACTCGGTTACCTATAGTCTTTCCATGCATTTTAAAAATGCACCATGCAATAATGTTATCGTATCATTTAATAAACACTACATGGAGTTCCACATTTTGAATCCCATTAATAAAATATGGCGCATTTATTTTAACTTATCAAAACACATTATTACAATTAGTAGAGCTGCAAAAGAATAAGCACGTTCCATATCCCTGCAAAATCTAATCTGGCTTATTTTACTCAATTCACTTTACACTGTGATTTAAGTTTCATTACTGAATTCTAAATAAATCTATGCTTTTTTGTATTTAAATGAATTCTGGTAGAAAAACAACCAATTATTAATGAAATAGTTGAATCTGACATTATAACAGAATATAATTTTAAATATATAAATGCAAATATTAATGTTTTAACTCACAAGCATGTGCATTGTTTTTAGTATGTAAATATTGTATGGATTTCTGAATTGTGCCTGAACATATCACAAAAAGATCAAACTATTAACGGGATAATTGTTGTTTGAAAAGATCAGTGAACACATGTTCTTAAATTCAAGGGTATGTTTAATGCTATATCTCTTTAAATATTTCAGGATTTTCTGATTTTTTGAGAGTTATGGGCCAGCTGGGTTCTGCAATTATGTTTGACTTTACAGTTATACTTCAATGTCTTTCATTCAGTTCTTCATAAGGTCACAAGACTGTTCTTCTTAAAATCCCCTGAGAAGTGCAGGTCGTTGTTACATATTCATCCAAGTGACTTGATTTAAAGATTCTGGCACCATAATCTTTAAGGCTGGTCACTTTGGAGAAGTTAGTCAGAAGGGTCAAACACTTCTGCATTTATTTAACTGACCCATGGTGTTGTAGTTAATTTAGAGTCCTATACAGCCAGTTATATTAGACTGTGTTGGAATACATTTGGTATTTGATAGAATGAGAAATCAATACTTTTTATGTAGATGTCTTAATCACCACTGTCCTGATAGTCATTCTAATATTATATAAAATGTACTGTCAGACTCACGATCATAGCAACCCAGTTAATTCATAGCAACGTGAAAGGCTCTATGCTCTCTGTGAATTCCTTTCCCCAGAGCAGTCACAGAATATAGCACAACATTTTTCTTGTTGAGCCTGCTATCATGGTGGAAAACATTGATGTAAATCCTTTCCTTACACACTCATAAACAGTTTCTTTCTAAAGAATAATATGACATTTCTGGTACATCCATTTTGACCCAGTGTTCGTGGCATCTGGAATATGTATTCTTTTGTCATGATGATTCATAACCTGCTATATAACTATTTGACATGTTATCTATGAGAACACTGTTCTTTAGTATAAGGTATATATATCAGAATAACAGCACTTAATTTAAAAAATGTATTCTTTAGTAGACACTGAATTATTATATATCTGAATATCAAACAACATGACAAGATAACTTGTAAAGAAAGGCATTTGTGAATGGAAAAAAAAAATCTTGATACTGGATTCCCAGATGCTGGCTTGGTATTTCAGTACTGTCACTACATCCTCATTAAATACAGATCATTACACAAGTCAGCTATGAAACTTCATCAGGTAGAAGTAAATGTATTTATTTGTTTATTTTTTGTTTACTGTGGTAATGTGCTGATAATAGTGAACAATTTCAAGCTCAAATTTTAAAGCCCTGTACACAAAAACTGCTTTTCACTTATATTATAAATGCAATTTGTTATAAGTGAACCTGTCTTCCTCACATGCACAAGCAAATTTCCTCAGGGATAAC
Organism: Protopterus annectens; assembly: GCF_019279795.1. NCBI lineage: Eukaryota > Metazoa > Chordata > Ceratodontiformes > Protopteridae > Protopterus > Protopterus annectens. The sequence goes on along the minus strand of NC_056727.1, from coordinate 1,042,908,468 downwards.
CGGATGTAGGGCAGTGAAGACATGCAGAAATCCAAGCAGATTTTCTTTGTGTCATTCAGAGCTTATCTTGCCTTTCACAATGGCATTTTTTTTAATTTACACATATTGGCTTGAAAGTTTACATATCTAAAATGATGTTCCTGCCAAACACTCAGAAAAATGCAAGAAGGGAACCAAAAAAATATATATATATTTTTTTCTGGTGCAAGACTTCCAATTTCAGAAACAATTCTTTTCAATAAAGTGACTTTAGTCTGCTGAATTCTGTGGTATGACAAACTAGAAAGAATATTAAGTAATACAACTGCTAATGGCAATAAGCCCTTAGACTCCATCTGGTCCACAGCTGTGAATGAACTAAAGGTGCATGTGCTCATCTGTCTAATACATTATTAATCAGGTTCTCTCTGAAAGCTGCTCTGTGACATTTCAAAAACAGTATACTTATTTGCTTTAGGTGCACTATGAAACAGGTAATGGCATATCAAGGTGGACACAGGTGAAAGTATGAAATAATATTTAGATCTATGCTACAGTGCTGGACTTTGAATTTTATATTTTCAAGCACCCTTCACCATTTAGTGTACATTAGTATCTACAAATATTTATGCTTTTCATTTCTTTGTGTCATTCTAAAAATTGATTCCTTCTTCTTTATCATGTTATTGAAAATAACCCAATGTAATTCACTATTTAGAAGGTAAGCATGTCAAGTAATTTAGAAAATAATTTAATGTGAAGCAAAACAAAATGATGAAAATGTATAAATCCGAAACATAAGTAGCTGAGAAAATATATGATGAAGTAAACACATTTGGATCACTACCTCATACATTCGTTTATGTGGAAGACAATGCTTTTCCTTTGAAAAGTTAGCATTGTCCCAAAATATTCTCAAGCACAACGGAGAAGTAAAATGAAGTGGGTGGAAGAATGAGCAAAATGAATATAGAAATGTAACATGCTGCTGTATGGCATTCTGCATGGATTAAAGTAAAAGAAACTCATAATAACTGAAATTATAAACACTGCAAAATGAAAATGCACAACTACTGTGCAGTAATAAAAATACACCCATGCACACACACACACACACACACACACACACACACACACACACACATATATATATATATATATATATATATATATATATACATATAAACATGAAATGCAAAACAAACCTATAAATACTAAAATAACATTCTAATGAGTCTATTTTAAAAGGCTTCATCCCATACTTTTGTTACTTGTATATGTGCCATCTAATCTGACTACTGGCATGTATGTATGTATGTGTGTGTGTATGTGTGTGTGTGTGTGTGTGTGTGTGTTTGTATATATATATATATATATATATATATATATATATATATAGAGAGAGAGAGAGAGAGAGAGATAGAGATAGATGTATATGTTAACTCCATGGTCTCATAACTCCTTAAATATGGTAGAAGAGTAAATACCCTGTAAAGGTGAAACATACATTAAGACTGAAACCAAAAGCCTGGATGTATGTCATAAAGACATGAATACTTAACTGTGACAGATGACCACAGTTTGATTAGAATTTCAGCTCACTTGGAAGGAAATTGTGTTCTCGTTACACCACTGACCTCAGCTAGAGTGATGAAATATTGTACATTGTAACTTTCAACTAGAGAGTGAGTGAGCGACATATGCGGCATGCTTTATGTTTGGTGGTGGACAAAAGTTTCTGATTAAGGAGACAAATATTTTGTTGAAAAAAACATTACAATACAGTTTAATACTGCAGATATGACTGAAGCTGATTAAAAATTTATATTTTTCAGAAAAAAATAAACATTTTGGGCTGGATTTACGATGGCTTGCATGGAGTCTAAGAGTAGAGTAGGACTCCATGCAGCCATCATGTCCACTGAGCGATCCAGGAACAGCCTGCAGGGGCATGCAAAAGATCTCCTAAAATGGCTCTTACACAAACAGGGCTTGGATATGCAAATTACCTCAATTGCAGCTGAAAGGCATGCAAATGAGGTAGATTTGTGATTCAGGAAACCCAAACCTGTCCGAGTAAGAGCAGTGTTAGTTGTAGAAATGTACTCAGTTGACAACTGAGTACCGTTCTGCAAATAGCAAAACGGAGCAGTGACAGCTCCAAATAAAGGTTGCATCCAGTAGAGGAAGCATGCCAATGGCCAAATATACTAATAATAAATTTATTTTTTTTTCTCCGATTTCCGATGTCTAAGAGTAGCGCAGCGCCACGCAAACGGGCTGCGCTCTAAAAACCAGAAAAATAAAACTTAAAACCCACAAATGTGGATTTTATGGGAATTTTCAATGTATTATGCAAGGCAATGGCAGGCTGAAGACAACGTACAGGTTGCTAAGGGGGGAACCCAGTCTAAGAGATGTAACCAAGCATTAATAGGCAATCCTATGCAAATGAGGGTAAGGATAGTGAATCCCAAGTCTACAGAGCAAATGAGCACAGTCAGTGGAGCGTATGACTAGGATAAGGGGAGTAACAGAGTAGGACATAGGTGACATCACGAGGGGGTATGTATGAAAGAAGATAAGCTCATTGGAGCAGAGTGGCTTGTGTTAGCTGTCAGTTGCTCATCACTGGAAGAGATGTGTCACCAGGTATTCTAGCTAAAGTCAAGAAATAGAATGTGCACACTGTGGATATCACCAAAGTTTCTTGTAAAAAGGCTTGCAACGTGTATGCACGCATGTGCGCACCTGTATATCTGAGTAAGACTGTGTGCGTGTGTATAAGCAGGAGTTAGCATGTGTAATGTTGTCTAAGTCTGGGTAAGCTCGTTTGCGCTTGTGTGCGCGCGTTTAAGCAGGAATTAGCAAGTGTTAGGCTGTGTAAGCCTGTGTGTGTGCGTGTTAGCACGCGTACGTGTGTTTGCGCTTGTGTGTGCGGCGCTGCCCCCCTGAGGAAATGGAAAGGGAAAAGGAAGCACAACAAACAGTAGGAAGTTAACCAGGGAGAATCAGCAGAGCTAGCAGGTGGAAATAATCAGAATCAGGTAATTACACAGGCAGCAAACCAGCCCAGCACTTAAAACTCTGCAAACAACTTTTCACCATGTATTCCTCAGAGGCACTGAAGCACTGCAGTAAGTTAAGAGAAGTGAATACTGAAAAGGCTTAAATGAGGCAAAAAATGTTAGGGGCTGCTATTGCTGTCATAAACTGACATATGCAACATGCTGAGGGTGGTGACAATGGGAATGCTGCCAACCAACCCACAGTGAGGAGACGGAGAAGAGTGTACAGGCCCAGGGTAACCTACCAGGGGCTACATGAGCTGGAGATAGTGGAGCACTATAGAGTGGACAGAAACCTCATGCAGCAAATTATTGAGATGTGCAGGCCATGCCTCACACACAGAACCAACAGAGGGGAACCCATTCCAGTGGAAACCAAGGTATGTGTTGGCCTACGAATACTAGCAACAGGTACCTTCCAGAGACCAACTGGTGATATGATGGGATATCACAGGCATCAGCATCCAGGGCACTGCACCAGTTCCTGGATGCCATGTCAGCACATGTCAGTGATCATGTATATTTCCCCAATTCCCATGAGGTATTGGCCAGCAATATGCGTCTCTTCCAGCAAATAGCAGAATATCCTGAGGTAGTGGGTGCAATAGACTGCACGCACATATGCATCAAAGCACCAGCTGGTGAGCGGGGTAGGGCCTACATTAACCGCAAGGGCTTCCCCTCCATCAACTGTCAGGTCGTGTGTGATGCCCAGGGCATAATAATGAATGTGTGTGCTGGCTGCCCTGGAAGCTACCATGATTCCCATATTTGGCATCTGACGCAGCTGTACCAGACATTTGCCAGTGGGGACATCCCTCATGGTCACCTAGTGGGGGATGCTGGATATGCACTGGAGCCATGGCTGATGACACCCATCAGAAATGCACACACACCGGAACAGGAATGCCATAATGAGGCACATGTACAAACATGAAATGTAATTGAGCATGTGTCTGGGCTACTCAAGTCACGGTTCCAGTGCCTGGACACCTCTGGTGGAGCCTTGCAGTACTCACCAACTACATGTACCCAAACTGTCATGGTATGTGCTATGCTACATAATATGATCCTGCGAAAACAGCTGCAGCTAGATCAGCATAGGCCCGGGCCAAACAACCCCCCCACCATTGCCAAGGCCATCACTGGTGGAGGGTGACTCAGAGGAGGAACAACCTCATCCTGCCCCAGTAGGCAGAAGGAGGCATGCCCAGTATGCTTTGGCCTTGGCAAAGAGGCAACACATAGCACATACAGTGGCTCACTAGGAACCCTGGAAATTATACCTCTCCCTGACCTGCACATACAGTAAAAGGGATGCCTAACTTGACACTACCTGTTGTCAAACATGTATAGGGAGTGTACTATGTGCATCTGACATAGGCAGCCCTGCAGCACCACCCGAGGCATGATTGACCTGTGTTAAGCAATATAAAGCAGTTCTAAACAGCTTTGCCACTATGTAGTATATGTAAACATAAGAGTACACACTAACTGGCACAACTTTGGGCAATGTTGAGCAATATCGGCCAACGTTCAGCAATGTTGAAAACTGTTGAGCAATGTTGGTCAAGTCTGGTCATATTTGCCCATAGTTGAGCAAAAGCAGGTAAACATGCACATATATGCTTTAGTTGACATTAAGCAGTCTGGTCTGGCCAGTATGAAAACTTAAAGCAGTGACAGGCCTCGAACCCAGGATATTGTGCACTATAGTCACAGTACCAAACCACCAAACCAAGACAGCATTTCACTGGTCAGTTTGTATGAAGACATGCTGATAAGTGTATGCAAAGTGTGTCATGGAAACCCTGCAGTCACAGCATAATACATGTCAACTTATGGCACAAAGGTGAGCCCTGCAGTATAAATATAACTTGATTTCAAACACACATAGTACACAAGTTAATATTGGGCATGTTCACACATGGTAACAAATGTACTGGCCTCCAGACAGCAACATACTGAAAGGTCACACTGGGCATGCTCACAAACTTAAAGAAATGAAACAAATGTCAGGCAACAAAACAGTGAATGTGCAAACTGGGCATGCTCACACACTTAGTCCTTGTCTGAGTGCAGCAGTGGGCCCGACATATCTGGCAGTTCACCTGTTAACCCACAAACCTCTCCCTAGCCAACAATCCTGCCTTGTGCACACAGTTATAAGACAACAGACACATATATAACATCAGGGAATCCTGTCATAATCAAATATGTACAACAGATAAATATGTTTTACATAGAAAGTGGGAAAGTAAAGAGGATAACAAATCTGCAGTCAGTATCATCAATAAACAATGTGCACTCCAAATATTATCATAGGTACATAGGTTCATAGGTTGATACTAGGTATCAGCCCTAGGGCATTCAGAAGCCTAGCCAGAGTATGTATGGCTGTCACCACTTGTGCCTTTGAATAATAGGTCACACAAGATAGCTGTAGTATGGTTAGTGTACTGTGCCTCTGTCTAGCAGGGACCCAGCAGAAGAGATCCCAGGGGTAAATGTATGATCACCCATCCACTTGTCAGTATTTCCCTTGAAGAGGGTCAGTGAGGGGCTCTGCCTAACTTGGACTGGGATGTCGTCCCAGAGTGAGGGGAGCCTCTGGGATATGAATCTGTCCCTACAGCATGTCCTATTAATTCTGTGCTGAGGTAGAAGTCCTGGAGTGTGTAACTGTAAGGGATTCTGATATCCTGAGGTGAAACATGTCCAACAAGTCTGGGCTGGATATGGCTGCATACAGCAGCCACAGATTGCATCTGGGTAAGTGTTAAGCAACCGAGTACAGCTGGTGTTTCTGTAGCTGAACTGTGTAGGGCATCTGTATGAGTCTCCTGTTCCACTTTGTGAGGTACCTTAGGGGTCATGACAGTTGCTGCAGGTGTCGGGTAAGGTACATCCCAAATGGGACAGTGTACTCAAGTATGGGTGTGATGAGTACAGGTGGAGAATGACCTCTCTGGATTTAGATGTGTAACCTTTTGGGATAAGGTGGGCTATATATAAGGTCTACCTAACCACTTTGCCAATGTGATATTCAAAGGAGAGATGAGTATCTACTGTGGACCCCAAATCCATATGTATACCTTCTCTATGTAATGGATTACCACCTATGTGTTAATCTGTGTGCAGTTTGTCATTCACAAAGGGGATGCGTATGCATTGTATGGCAGTTAGTTGTAGGCTATGGCTCTGGCACCACTCATCCATCTCTGGGAGACCCTGTAGGAGGATGCATGTGTCAGCTGGAGAGTCAATTATGGCACCCGGTCTGCAGTCATCTGTGAACCAGGTCAGCCATACTCCCCCCCGTCTTAGCCTGTACCTCGCAGGAATATATACTGAACAAGACAGGTCTCAGAACTGAGCCTGGTGGGATGCCACATGTAACTGGTGTAGAGTCTGACATGGCAACCGCACGACTGAACATGTGGGTGCTATCCCTGATCCAGTTTGCAATCCAACTTGGGACATATGTGTTGATATGTAAGCTGGTGAGTGTATCTAAGATGCCCGAGTGAGGTATTGTGCCAAAGGGGTCTGTGAGGTCCAGGTAGGCTGTGTGGACTACCTTCCCTATGTGTATGGCCCTGGTAATCAAAGAAGTCGGCAGGTGCAAGAGGCAAGTTCTGCTCTTAACAAAGGTGAATTTGGTAGGATCCAGTGTCTGGAGGTTGTCAACATCTGTAAATGTGTCCCAGGATGGTACTCTCCATAGCTTTGCAGACCAGGCTAGTCAGGCTTATAGGCTGATAGTGTCCAGGGTCCCTTGTGGAACCACCGTGGTGGAGCAGGACCACTGTTGCTGTATGCCATTCCTTGGGTACATATCCTGTAGTAAGTCTGATATTGAACAGTGATGTTATGTGAGTGTTATGTTCTTCATGAAGCATGTGTAGGATGCAGCCTGGGACACTGTCTGGACCCATTGATGCTCTGTTATTGCTTTGGAGAGAGCAGCTCTCACATGTTCATCTGTGATGTCAGGGAGGCTACACTCTGTTGTCAGGGACATGTGTATGTGGGGGATAGGGGTTAGGAATATGCACTCAACCTGTCTGCCAGGATTTTGGCAATGTGTGTGGGTTAAGTGTCCTTCATTGTCATTATGCTGTAACTCAGAGCATATCTGGGAGTTGCCACCCAGGTTCCTGATATAACTAAAGAAGGGCTTGTGATTGCCTTTAGTGTCATGTGCAATCATAGTGTCGAAGCTGGTCTTACATTATGTTATGACTGATTGTAACTTCTTGCTAGTACTGATCAGAGATGCCTCCCCTTTGTGGGAGACTGCTCTATCATGTAGTAGCCTCCTCCTTTTGTTGCATAGCTTATTTATGGCCGGGGTACACCAGACAGGTCACCTGCCTTTAGAGGAGTGAGTCTTGGAGTCATGTGGGATAGCATGATCCATGCATTCCTGTAGGTGTCCATACAATGGGTTTCTAAAGGATACTGTGATATGAGTCGTAGTTCCCAGTGGCCTGGGTGCTTTGAAGGAAAACACCTCTGTTCTGAGAAGTATGACGTTTGCTTTTGAGAAGTACCTCACCGAGATTACCTTGGCTGGGTGTGGGGAAGGGATATGGATGTCCGGTGACATAAATGTATGGTGTGACCTTAACCATGAGGGGTATACCTCTGGTGTGGAACATAGAGTCCCCATGTTGATGATGACCAGGTCCAATATGTGGGGTGTTGACCACTTGTTCCATAGCATTTGATTTGATATATACAAGGAACCATTGTGCAAGGGTCTTGGGGCTTGAGTAGTATTCCCAGTAAATGTTTGGCTACTATCGGTCATCCAATATAATGTTGTTTGTACACACCTACATATTCTACAGTGTTCTGTTCTCATGAAAGCCGAGTGTGTTCCCTGGGTTTGGGAGTGTGGTCTGTAGCAGGCTACTACCTGAAAGGCGGTTTAGGCCACTGTTACTTACACATGGATGGTCCCCAATGATTTGTGCAGTGCTACTATCCTGGAGGTTTGTGTATCTCTAGTGTATATGGATACTCCCCCTCTATGTGGTGTGGCCTGGTTATTGTGTTAGAAAACCATGGTATGATGTGTAACCTGGTAGTGCTGGCATGCTGTCGGGAGCCTCGAACCAGGTGACTGTTACTGCACAGATATTTATATTCCCCATACTGAAGAGAGCCTTGAGTGCGTGCAGTTTGAGGTGTACACCTCTGGCATTGAGCAGCATTACCCTTCGTTAATTTCACCTGGTATTGTCTATGGAGTGGGATTTGTCATGTGAGTCCTGACTAAAAAAGGCACTATCGGTGTGCCACGTGCCTTAGCCAGTATTTGAAAGGCCAGGGGTGTCAGGTGCAAGGCGTCCCTAGTGAAGCAACATGGCATGATGAGCATGTCATCCCAGGCCGACAGACACTGGATCCCCTGTGAACGACACACATACGTTAGACGACTGTTAAAATTGATCATGTTGTCTTTATACTGTGGCATCATTCTTGGTGAGGGTAAGATGCTACACAAGGACAGGGTCATACCAGCCTGGCCTACATGATCATAGAGCTCCTGTATGTTTCATTACATGTAGTCCAGGGAGGAACGTCTCAGAACAGTCACACCAGCATGGACAATAATGGAGTCATATCTGTACTTGCTTTGGAGTGACCTGAGTGCATGTGTTATGTGGTGCATCCTGGCACCCGATAGACAGCTTACAGTGACCTTCACCTTGGTCAGCCTGGTGTGTGGGACATCAGTGTGTCTGACAATACAGTCACCTATCACAGGTGTATTAGGTGTGTTGTTTAGCCTTAAGGGCACTGACTGTGTGGCACAGTGACATTGTGTACTTTGTGATATGTGGGTATACTGGTGGGGAAGCAAGTGTCTGTGTGTCTGCTGTGGGGGTCTTTGCTGCTTAGGCAGAGGTTTATCTAGAGCCTCTGAGTATGTGATTGTGTGTTTATGTGTTTGGTCTGCTGTTGCTATAGGTCTATGTGACACTGGAGTCGTAGTGTGTGTGGTTACCTTCTCCTCCTGATAGACTGTGCCAGTCATGGTTCTAGAGAGCTCAGCCTCCAGTTTGTCTATAGAGTTGCATCTCTCACAAATATCCGGGTATGTTTGGAGGAGGGGAGGGTTGTCTGTGTACATAAGGCAGTTGTAACATTTACTGACAATCCCCATATTCACCAGCTGGACTGGAGACTACACACAAAGCCGACCCTCGGACATGTCATGATACTATGATGAAATACTCATTTGATTGAACAAAAAGGATCAGTAGGGTGTTAAGTATGTAAAAGTGTATAACATGGGTTTAGTGCCTATGTTCCTTGGTGTTTGGTAAGATTATTTGTGAAGGAGTCCAGACAGAACTATGGCACTTCCTTCAGCTATGTCATACATAAGAATGTACACTCATATATGCCCTGAGTCAGGGCCAACTGTAAATGACTGACAATGCCAACATCCCCTGTCACACAAGGCCATACATACATAGCCACCTCTCACTGTCAAAAGGCCCTATCATCATACCAGGGGATAGCACATGTAGATTGGATATACAGGTACTCCCAAAGCTGAACACATGGCATTGAGTGGATTACAATGTATCCCATATGTGTCATAAGTGAACTGCAGAACAAACAGACCCTGCACCTGAACAGTCTGATGAGCCTTACCCTCTCTACAATATATGAAACTTTTGAACTGGTTACAGCAACATATGGCACACCCCACAAGTGTTGGTGCACAACAGACCATGGGAACTATAGTGTTATATGCCTATGACATCTGATCTGCAAGGCCATGGGGTCCTACATGATTGAAGTCATAAACAATATCCAATATCCCAGACACAGAAGCAGTTCCTCCACTCTGGTGAGGGGGGATGTATGGCCACCTCACCACCTGTGGCAAGCTGTTGTCTATGGTTATCAGACGCACGCCACCGGACATGTCTAATTAAATCACTGCAGTGATGGCGTACACACTGATATGTCCAGTTATGCATGCCTATGTCATTTACCCGACGAACAAGATCTTGCCACAGTGCAGTACGCTCATGCTGGTGCTGGCTGGCCCTGGAAAACAGCAGGGTATAGTGCTGAACCAGGCTGTGGTATATTTCCTGTTCCTCTGCGGCTGTGTAGGAGGGATTCCTTTGATGAGCCATGAGCCTGGAAGACAAGTAAACTTTATGTGTGAGCAAGTCATGTGGCACACTTAACATTATACAGTACAGATATCAGTTAACTGCCATATATAGCATCTGTTCGTCTGTCAGAGGATACAAATATTCAATACTACATATCAGTGCTCAGCCCACAACTGGCTGACAGTGCCTGCCACACTCCATATAACAAACCAGTATACACCAGTACTCGGCACACTGTTTGGGATCCAACGCACAGCCTCACCACGGGGGTACATATCAAGCTAATGCATGAAGAAATATGTCATCCATTGCAATGAATGTGAAGTACAGTTACAGTATTACCAGTAACCCTCCCTAGTCGATGCCAAACCCCTACCTAACATATGTGCACAGTTGTTAATATAGCTGGCATACTGCTGTAACAGAGTATACATGTTGCTATGTACACACACAAACCAAGCAACACACATGTGACTGCGGACATGATACAGGCATCATTATACACACATCAGACATTCATACAACACACAAATGTATGCTGACACAGATGAGCATTTCCCGTGTACCTTACAGTACTGTGTGCCCCTACTTACAGATACCTATGCCTGAGGTATGTAATCTGTGCAGACTACAGGAAACACACAAGACAGTGTTACCAGGGAATGTGAACATACACCATACTGTGCTGTTTAGGCCAACAGCTTCAGGTAGTACAACAGTTCAAATGTTGGCTGGATTCACCAGCAGTATCACTTACTGAGCATACATGTATTGCTTCAGCCTACGATGGGACACCACAGTCGTACACAATGAACTATGTCACAACATAAGCCATCCTACTATGTCTGCATCCCAATAACTGACACATCTTTCTCCGGCCTCACACCTAGGATACAAACGGCCATGACAGAAACAACCTCACACTAAGCTATCACACCATTACAGACCTTGCACACATTCACTGTCACACTCATTTCACCTCACATAGCAGGTATTGCACTGAGTACATGTGTGTGTGCATTGTGTCATAGGTAGGTAATACGGTATTGGCCCTAGGGTCTACAGCAGCCTAGCCATATGCTACCCTGGCCTTTGACACACATGTAATTTGATTTCACTTGCTCCTGTCAACCAGATACACAGAGGTGATTCCCAGGGCATGTTACCTATCCCCCAGACAATCATCAGGGGTATGTATGACATCTGCTACTGAGGAGCCTTGTTTGTTAATGCTGGGTGGTTTACTCCAGAGTATGGCATATTTGCCAGTAGGAGCCTATCCCTCCAGCATGTGCTGTTTAGTGAGGTGGCGGGGATTAGGGACCTAGGCCGTGTAGCCTGGTGGGATTGTGAGGTGTTGACATGGTGGTTGTCTGACTGTTATGGGTGTGACATACCTCTGTATGTTCGGCAGAGATAACCTCTGGGTGGCCGGTATGCAACGCCCTGTAGCTGTGGTTATGTGAGTCAGTCTGCATAGGGTATGTGTTTGAGGGCAGTATTACTCTTTGTGAGGTATGTCTGTGGCCTTTCCACTTGCTGTAGTTGTCATGTGAGGTACATACCACATGGGGCATTGTGATGAGTACAGGGGAACACTGACCTATATTTCCATACATGACACAACGCTTGTGATGACACGTACTGCGTAGACAGATTACAAGACTAGTGTGCCACTGTGAATATCAAAGGGGAGGCTACTGTCCACCTGTGTCCCATGTCCCCTTCTGACATCTTCAGTGTTAGGCAGGCAACCACCTATCTGGTAGTTAGTGGGTAAAGTGTTTTGGAATGGGGTATGGCACTGCAGTATCAACCTGCACCTGTTGCAATACGTCTGACCCTGTGTCTCCCTCTCTCACTATAAATATATATATATATATATATATATATATATATATATATATATATATATATATGTATACATATCTTACATATCTATATATATTCATATATATCTGTATATATCTACATATCTCTCTATATATATATCTATATATCTATATATATATATATATATATATATATATATATACACACATACTTGCAAACATCCATTGCTGTACATATACATGCACATATAGGCACATATACTGCCCACCTTTCATGGTGGGAATATCAATTATGAAACAGTTGTGAGACATACAATTATGTAATAATATTGCACAGTGTTGTGCATAATGCATTTCGCTGTCCTCAGGCCATATAGCTGTAGCAGGCCTCACTGGCTGTAACTCAGTCCCACAGCATTTAACCACCACATGACATATACCTGCACTGCTTGTTGTTTTCAGTGCCACACACTACAACCTACATAGATATGTGCACATAGCAACCTTCAACTACATATATATATCCAGCCTTCACTAACAGTTGCAGTATGTCCCTTGCCCTATGCACATCTGCATATACATATAGATACGGACTGCTACCTCATATGGAGGGTTCACAGTATGTAGAGTACCCTTCAGGCACATCATTTGGATGCCAGCAAATACATATCTGTTACATACCTTACCTTTGTATTTCTCACCTCTGTCTGTTGTACCTGTTGACGTGTTTTTTTTTCTTTTTTTTTTTTTGTTTGGTGTCTCCAACTGCCTCTGTTTGTTTGGCTGTCTGTCTGTCTGTCTCTGTCTGTCGGTCTGTCTCTCTTGCTGTCTCTCTCTCCAGTTGCTGCAATGATATTATTGCATGTGTGGACAACAAGTGCAGGCTGCTTTTGTAGGTATCTGTACATGTGCATGTGATGGCCTCTGCACCAATTGGTACCCACCATTTAGTAATTGCATGCAGCCTGCTGTGTGGTAATTGCAGTTCTCACTGTGATTTCAGGACACTGTTATAAAATGATAGGTTAGGTAAGTGTAGGCCTTTCAGTTTTGCAAGGTGGGGACCATGCTTGTTTGCTGTGGACACTGTTGTGTCAGTCAGAAGGTTGGTATATGTCTCATATCTGAAGCTGGGTTGTAGCCAGTGAAATGCATGTTGTACTGAAACCTGACTGTTGCTTCTCCCAGTAGACTATTCTCAGTGTGTAAGTTTACTCACACCTCCTAATGCTAACACTGGATACATGGGAGTATGTACTTTCTTTTGGAATTAGGGAATTAACTGGCATACAACAGTAGTTATTTCAATGTATTCCTATGGCTTTCCTATTTTCCCTTTACATTCACTCCTTGTAATGCATGTTATATTTCTTTATTGCAATGTATTCCTATGGCTTTCCTATTTTCCCTTTACATTCACTCCTTGTAATGCATGTTATATTTCTTTATTGCAATGCATTCCTTTGGCTTTCCTATTTTCCCTTTACATTAACTCCTTGTAATGCATGTTATATTTCTTTATTGCAATGTATTCCTATGGCTTTCCTATTTTCCCTTTACATTGTCTCCTTGTAATGTATGTTATATTTCTTTATTGCAATGTATTCCTATTGCTTTACTATTTTCCCTTTACATTCACTCCTTGTAATGCATGTCATATTTTTTTATTGCAATGTATTCCTATGGCTTTCCTATTTTCCCTTTACATTCACTCCTTGTAATGCATGTTATATTTCTTTCAGCACCAAGTTATTGTATATCTGCTGTGGCTTAGTGGTACATCATGCAGACTGGTGAGTCCAAGGTGTGGGATTTGAGACAGAGAATGGTATTTTATTTTGCTGCTGAGCAGTACAAGGGCCTTGTCATACAGAGTGACTAAGGCACTTTTAAGCAGCTGTAAGCAGGTTTGTGCGGGTTTGCTTGATGCTTAGTGATGCTAAGCAAAGCTTAGCTTAGCTTATTTTATGTTAGCAATACTAAGCTATGCTTGGCGTAGCTTATCATATCTTAGCAATGCTAAGCTAAGTGCACACATGCTCACACTGGTGCAAACACACTTACTACTGTTTACAAGTGCTCACTCCCGCTAACCCCCGCGCTCATTTCTTTGACAGAAAAGTAAATGGGGAGATAGGAATGTGGTGATAAAGGGTGCACAAAGAGGGGAAGACAGTAGGGAATCCAGCTTGGGATGTACACAATGGGTGTGGAGAAGGTCCATAGCTGCCCATTTCTTTACCAGCAACAGCTGTGCATATGCAATACATTAGGTGGGATATTTGAAACTTTCCACCCCTGAGAGAGGGGTGAGGACAACTAGGTATGTTGTACTACCAATTATGAATATCAGGCACATGCACTGTTTGTGAACTGCTATACTGTCATTAGTACGTTACTAACTTCTGAACAGTTTGTGGTTTGTTTGTGTTGACATTAGTACAGTCTGCTCAGGACAACTGGACATATTTCTGTACTGTGTATGCCTACCTACACCCTTGGCTGTGCCTGACTACATGGGTATATAGTACCTTTGGGTAGGAGTGCAGAACTGCATAGTGCATTATTTATTATTGTGTGATGTTTATCTTGCTGAACATGCAGAGTTGCTGTGTACCTGTAAGTCTATAAAGGCTAGTAATCTGAGTAGCTCCCATGTGTGGACATATCCAGATGGTAGACAAAGGTTAGCCTAGTATTCATTGACTGTGCACCACACCAGTCTTTTCAGCACCTGAACAATGGCATTGTCACAGGTGGTTGCTAGCAGTACATGGCTACATCCTTTGATATTTCTGTGTTGTACTCCTTCATAAGGGCATACTTGTGGAATTCATTCTACAGCTATTCACAGAGTGTGTAACAGCAGACAGGCTGATATGCCTGTGTGTTTCTGACACTTCCAGGCCTCAGATACTCTCTGGTATATATTTGAACAGCCTCAGGGAAAGGTACATATCAGTGGGATACACCTGTGATATATTTCAGATATTTTGCAGTTAAGACTTTGGGGTATTCGGAGCATATGTATTACTACACCATTTCTGATGTGCAAGCAGTGTCTATTCTCACTTATTAACATTTATTATTAAGTGGGATTCCCCACCTTTTTGCGTACTGTTAGTACATTTCACAGGGAGTCAGAGGGGCACAGCTAACATTTGTTTGCAAATCAGGGACATCCCTGTAAATCAGTCACAGTTGGGAGGTGTGGCCTCTGACCTATTCAAATATGCCAGTGTTTATCCTGCTCTGATACTGTGTGGGGTTTATAAGGTGCTACTGTAACAGTATTCCCTACTAGCATGGCTGCTTCTCTTATTACACTCATGTAATTCAATTCCACAACAATTGTTGGTAAAGATCCACACAACAAGCTTTGTGTTATGGCCTTCCTATTTTCCCTTTACAGTCACTCATTGTAATGCATGATATATTTCTTTCAGCACCAAGTTCTTGTATATCTGCTGTGGCTTAGTGGTACTTCATGCAGTATAATGAGTCCAAGGACTGGGGTTCGAGACTGACAGGAGTATTTTATTTTTCTGCTGAGCAGTACAAGGGCCTTGTCATACAGAGTGACTAAGACACTTTTAAGCAGTTGTAAGCAGGTTTGCGTGGGTTTGCATGATGCTTAGCAATACTTAGCTAAGCGCACACATGCGCACACTCACTCACCCCTGTTTCCTACTGATTAAAAGTGCTTACTCCCGCTAACTCCTGCGCTAATTTCTTTGAAAGAAAAGAAAATGGGGCGATAGTAAAGTGGTGAAAAAGGGGGCACAAAGAGGGAAAGACAGTAGGGAAACCAGCTGGGATGTGCAGGTAGGGTGTAGGGAAGTCCCATAGCTGCCCATTTCTTTACCAGCAACAGCTGTGCATATGTTCGTAATTTGGTGTGAAATTTGCAACCTTCCACCCCTGAGAGAGGGGTGAGGACAATAAAGTATGTTATAGTGCCAATTATAATTATCAGTTTACATGTCCGGCGGACATGTGTGCGAAATGGGCAGCTATGTATGGGGTGTAATCTTTTGTGGGAACAGATTGCCCTTTTTTTATTTTTTTTTTTTCAGGTGAGAGTGGAATATGAGGTAGGGGATGTAGGTATATTTGGGGAGGTAGGTTGGGGAGGTAAACACACAAGACAAACAAGACACATACAGGGGTGGTATTTAACACATGGGGTGGGTGAACACAATTGACGGGGAGGTTGTTTGGAAATCGCAAGCCCATGAGCCCACAGATGGTAACAGTGGAACTGAAATCCCTACCCATGGGCAGTCACCACTGCACCTTCACAGCCCCGGGGGTGGCTGTGCTGGAGGCTGAGTAGGTCAGGCAGGCTCACCCGAGAGATGCGTCACTCTCGCCTCAAGCTGGCGTAAGGGATCAGTGACTGAACACTGGATCTCCCTATGCACCACAGCCCGGACCCTTTGAAGGGTAACAGGTGGCCCTTTTCTGCCCACGCTTGCACGGGGGGACGAGCCCCATCCTCTGCAGTGCTTCCACCTGAAGGTGGTACAGGACCAACAGAGGAGGGGAGCCCAGGCTGGGCACTGGAGCTGATGGTGCCAGGTGCACTCGCCAACTGAGGTGGGACAGGTGGGTCCACTGGGACTGGCCTTCCCATACATTCTGTGATTAGGTGTGTTTAATTACAACATAAACAACAGCATTCCAGATTAGTTGTAACAGCATGCAGTAATATTCCCATTAACCCAATGCACCAATGTTCCAACAGTTGAACAGCAAGCATAACACATGCATATATTGAACGGCAGTGGATATTCCAACAGCATGCAGGGATGTTTGGTATCAACAGGCTACCATGAACGTGATGTTTGAACAGGGCACATGCATCAACATGAATGCAAATATTTATAAAACAATAAGACATATGTCCCAAAAAATATTTAAGATTACACATACCCATTGAGATGTGGAATTGCATGGTTTATGCACAAACAGTATGGTGTAGAAAAGAACCTCAGTTAACATGTTATAATTACTTTTACTCTACACTACATTCCTAGTGACTGCAACTGTATATTCCCTACATGTATTATTACACTTGCCACCATGCATTAGGTTGTGTAATGGGTTTGGCTAGTTCAATATATACTTGACCTATATCTGACATACTAACTGTCCAAGATGCTGATGTTACTGCTACATATTTCATAATTGCTTTTCTATTTTTTTATCTACATTGGATGTTTTCACATGACATTTTCACTTCAATTTGTACAGAAACCTGCATTTATGGAAGCACACTCACATTTCTGGGGAACACATTAGCATGCTACTAGTGTGCAAGATTTACTTATGCATGCCAGCCAGTAACTGACTGTTGAGGACTGTATATATGCTTCACAGCTACTAGCACTTCCAACACCCACTTTAGATGGGACTGCAGAACTCTGTGTTGCCAGCACTTTTTAAAACAGTACTATTTGTATAATGCAAGGGTACAACAACAATTCAAACTAAGTGACATACACACACTCCGGGTTTTAAACCTTTATTACTGACATTACACACTTTTCCACAGCCTCGCACCTTTATTTGTTGTAACAGTGCATATGGAAGACATATTCAAGACAGATTAGACCTTTATTAATGGGTTAGAACACACTTTTTCCGGCTCAGTCACTTGTTATATGACAGTACCTGCAGAGATTTTATTCCAGACATATGTTACCATTCTTAATGGGTTACTACGCTCTTTTTCTAGCTCTATGAATTGTTGTATAACAGTACATGCAGAGGACATATTCAGGCCATTTTACGGCTGTATTATTGTATTACAACACTTTATTTCATGCTCTCCCCCCTATTTTATATAACAAAACATGCAAAAAAATCACTAACCTGCCTGGTGGCGCAGCCTTTGCAGCCTATCAGCATAGGCTTGCTGATTCGCAGCACGGTCACCTGCAGCTGTAAAGTAAATGAAGGGATATTGAGACATACCTATGCATTATACCAACTCAATTATCAATTCTTGCATACTGCATTCCATGGCTACATACTCAGTCGTGGGGCATCCTGCATCCCACGGGCCTCCTGGATCCATTGGTTCAAGCGGCCCTCCTTCCACCTCTTCAGGTCTGCATGGTGGTGACAGACCTGCTCACTGGTGCGAGGAATGCCTGTGGCACTGGTGAGGTCATGAGCTAACCGGTTCCAAGCCTCAGCCTTGTATTTCATCCCTTGGAACTGGCACTGCAGGAGTCTGGACTCATGACAGTGGACAAGGCGCCAAACCATGTATTTCGACTCCTCAATGCCCCAACACTGCACTCGGAAGCATGAACCCTCTCCTACACCTGCCATTCTGACTGCAAATGTGAGCTACAATCAGTTATGGCGAGTATTCCCACCTATGGGGCTTAAATATGCCACATTTCCCGCACTTTTTTGTGATTGGCCATTTTTGAGAATTCTAAGCTGACAGCAGACCTGCTTAGTAATGGTTAATCTACCATTTCTAAGTATATGTATGTTAATAGTGGCTGTTTCTCCTAAGCTGTCATGGCTTAGTGGTTCTGTACTTTGATTATGGTGCACAGGGTCCTGTGTTTGAATCATTCTTTTATTTGGTTACTGTCTAGACAGGCTAGGGGGTGTGGCTGCATTTAAGCAACTTAGCTCTATGTTGCTCCCCGGTGCCCTACAGTGCCCTGGTTGGTGCAGCACGCATGTCCGCACAAACACGTTGTGCTGGGTAAAGCGCTTTTAAACTTTGGGCAACTCTATTGCGCTGGGAAAAGCACTTTTGAACTATGGGCAACTCTGTTTAGCTGAGTAAAGCACTATTAAACTATGGGCACCTCTGTTTAGCTGGGTAAATCATTGCTTAACAGCAGCCTATTATACATCTGGGTCCTTTAAAAATATATATTTTGTTCATTGATACATTGGCCATGTCACTGCTTTTAATAAAACGTTATTCATATATGTCTGGTATTATTTCAAATACTGATTTAAAACATAAATAAGGAGGGGAGTGGTGGGACTCGAACCATGAATTCCTCCTCTTTGTGCATACGCTCTACCATTACACTATTGCTATTTGGCTTAATTTGCATTAGTAGTTCTTATATGCTCTTCAATGTCACAATTGCTAACTGTGGTTTAGCAATGGGCACACCTGCGCAAACAAGCGCAAATATGGGCAGCTATATTGTGGATTTAAAAAAAAATAAATTAATATTTTAAGTTTTATAACTGTGATGGGGGTTTACAGTGTCAGGGAGTGTGGTGTTGGGTGCAAGTACATTTGAGCGAACTCGCTCTTGTCTGTTGACATTATGCTTTTTAAAACCTTGCAGGAGCGTGGACTTTTAGACTGCTCGGCAATCAGACACGCCCCCTGCTTTCCTACTCAGTCCGTGTAAGAGTTACGGATGAGTCCGCGTGCCCTCATGAATATTCATGGCACTCTGATGTCATACTGTTCTACTGCAGCCTCCGAGTAAGACATATTAAGTCTTACATGGAGGTTTTGTGAATCCGGGGGATAGATAAATGCATTAGAAAATTAAATTTTTATCTGGATGCACTGCTTATATAGTTCACTCTTGGCAAAGGCATTTTTGGCAGGCATTGAGTTTCACAGATAGACAGCCTTATAAACTGTCATCCCAAGTGTTATTTTTTAATCAGGGCTTTCTTACAGTCATCTATCTTATTTCATGGAAATTTAAAGTACTATATTGTCAAAGACACATGAGTGTCATGCTTCTAAGATGGCCCATAGACACCACCAGTGGAGTGCTGGGCACAGTGAGGAGTGACTAGCAATTGTATACAATTGACTTTTGTGTTGTAAATGTGTACTCATTTTGTTAGAATTGTGTTGAAAGCATTTGTAACAAGTGAATTATGTGGTATTCCCTGGATTATACACACTGTCATTTTCCTGGGTTTTGGGGGTGGGCATGCCAAGTACTATTTATTTGTTGCCACAGCAAAAGTTGGGATTCAAGAGTTTTGTTCTTGCAGTTGTGTAGTCATCCTGCTATTTCCAGGTAAACAATACAGTACTCAATTGGTATTCCTTGTTTTGGACCAAACATTGGTTTTGTGTGAGTGTGATATGGTACAAACACAAGAACCATAAATCACATGCCTTCTACTTAGTTACATTAGCAAGTAACAGTATGCAAGGATCTGCTATTCATTTGTGTTCTTAGACCTTTATTTTCCTTTTCTGTGTTCAGTATTTACCTTGATAGTCCAGCAGTTATAAGTGTTTTACTTCAGGGCTGAGTCTGTGTGATGCCAGCACACAGCCATTATATCTGTAAATCAATGTTTTGAGCATTGTCTGGAATTAATGTTACTGTATGTATGTATGTGCACAAGATGAAGGTTTTTACCACCTTAGGTGGTGAGCATGTGCGATATCCATTGCCACTTGGCCAAGGTGATTGGATATTGTGTATGCCTGCATCTGCCTACAAGCCTACACCCATAGCACCTGATAGCTCTCCCTCTTGCTATGGTTACTTTACCAGTGGTGGTGGGATGTGTGCCTCTTACCCTTGGTTTTCCTGCTGAAGCTGTTTTCCTAGAATAATGTTGTGAAGGATGGCACAGTCAGTGAAATTTTGAGCACAAGTATGGTAATTGTATTGCTGGGCTCCCTTTCATTTATCTAAGCACCAGAACCATGGCATCAGCAGCCCAAACACATGCTCTATGATATTTCTTGTTTGAGTGTATGCCTCATCATAGTGTTCTTAGGTTGGCATGTGTGCATTTCTGATGGGCATCATCAGCCACTGCTTGAGTACATAACTTGTATTCCCCAGTAAATGACCCTGTGGTATATCCCTCCCAGAAAACCTCTGGTAGAGCTGCGAGTTGTGCCAGATATGTGAGTCGTGGTTGCCAGCACACTCATTCAGGATGATTCCGTTAACATCACACATGACCTGGCAGTTAATGGAGTGGAAGCCTTTCTGTTATTGTATACTCTTACCTGTTCCCCGGGTGGTGCTTTGATTTCAATGTGCATGCAGTCTATGGCATCCAATACTTCAGAGTAGTATGCTATTGTGTATAATTCCTCCATAGCTGTGGCTCTGTCCTCAGGAGTACAGGGGAAATGTATGTAGTCACTGGCATGTTGTAGCATAGCATTCCGGAATATATGTAAGATCCTGGATGCTGATGCCTGTGACACCCCTAGCATATCCCCTGTTGGTCTCTGGAAGGTTCCTGTAGCTAACATTCTAAGTGCTACACATACCTTAGTCTCCACTGGGATTGGTTCCCCTCGGTTTGCCTTTGTTCTCAGTTAAGGACGTCAGAGGTTGCAGAGTTCCTGTAGTGTGTCTCTACCCACCCTGTAGTGCTCTACAATTTCCACATCATGCAGACCATGAGATGTTAAATGGGGTCTAAACACCCTTCTCCTTCTCAGCCACAGTCTATTAACAGCAGCAGCAGCAGCAGCATAGACTAGGGCCTTTTGCACATACACATGAATAAGAGTGACAGCAGCCCCTAACATTGTTTCTGTGTACAGTCATTTCTGTGATTGTATTCCAAAAAGGTTTTGGAATTCATAGGGAAAATCTACACTGAGTTTACATGATTGCTTTCTAGCTTGTTGAATAGCTCCTCCATGTTGGATTGGTTAATTAGCACATAATTCAGCTTCTTATAATGTAATTAACATGCCATGATGTTTACCATGTTTGCGCATCTCTACATGGCATGTAGAGCTGCTTACAGAATACACAACAGTGTGCTAGCAGCACATGGTCTTAGCGCACTATGTAGGCTTGGTTGAATCCAGCTCTTTCTTTCTCTTTTCCCTGGGGTTGAGACTTAATCCCATAAATCAAAGTGTGATATATTGCAAGTTACAGGAAGGGGGACGTTTGGCTTAAAAATAAATTGTTTATTTAGTTTCCTAACATTTGTATTGAGTTATCACTAAAAATTAATTGTGAAAGGAAATTTTCATTGAAAAATACTGTGAAAAAGATATAAAGATTTATAGAATATGAACAAAACAGAAAATAGTATTTACAAGGAGATGACGGAGTATAATGAGATGATAAAGAGATTGAATAATGTATGGCAAAGGTTTAAAGGTACAAGAAATGAATGATACGAGTAATTTATGGAAAACTTGTATTATATAATGTGGAAAAATAAGACTTTTGGATGTTGTATAAATGCATGTTTTTAATAAGGCTTAGGTTAAGGAAATTACCATTTAAAGCAGCTATGAAACATAATTGGAGGAGGGGATATTAGATGGCAAATGTATAAAGGTACGCAAGATGAATGATATGGATATGTTATGGAGAACTTTTATTATATAAAAATGTGGAAAGATAAATAAAAATATCAAAGATAGTGGAAAAGATTTAAGGATGTTGCAGAAATACATGTTTTTATAGAATCTTATGTTAAGAAAATTACTATTTAAAGTACCTTTGGAACATAATCAGTTAAATGATAGAATGTGTAATAATTGCTACATTGAGTAAACTATGGAATATTTGTATTTATTCTATTATTCTACTTAAAATGGAGCAGAGTGCAAGTTATATGAGTCTATGTGGAAATTATTTTAAATGTAAGGCATTTAAAAAAATGCATATGAATATGATAAGGCATGGGTTTTGTGAAAATATTAAGGAAAAGAAGATGGATTGTGCAGAATAAATTACAGTGATAACTAATGGAAAGTGGATAAAATGGAATTTGAGATGTCTAGAATTTCTGTATAACCAAATTTGGAGTAGACATGCTGCTATTAAAAAGATAAAAATGATTAGCGAATAAACAGTGAGGATGATGTGATTTAGTGCATTTCATGAAATAAATGATATATGTGTGTGTGTATATATATATATATATATATATATATATATATATATATATATATATATATCCACAAATATTTCAAGCATGGGCATTAATGCCCTTCTAGCATGCCAATATACCAAAACACTTGTTTCCACGATAAAAGTGTCCAGGCTATTCTTAAAAATATCTAAACTAGTACTTGCTTTTAACTTGGTAGTCCGTTCCATGCATCATCTACTCTGTCAGAGAACCAATTAGTACACTTCTCATTCCTATAGAATCTTCTATATAGGTTGTCTGATAATTCTCTAGTACATTTTGATAACCCCAAACATTCCCAGAGGTAGTTTCTCTAAATGCCCTATATGATAAGATCTCCTCTTAGATATCTTTAAGAAACACTGTACAAGTTCAGATATTTTAGTCTTTCTTAATAACTTAAATTTTCACATCCATGGATGCACTTGGTATACTTCTGCTGTACTCTTTCCAGTTTACTCATGCTTGTCTTCTTACAGGGTTTCCATATTGTTATTCCATACTCAAGTTTGGGTTTAATGTAACTAATAAATAATGAGTTCATTATTGTTGATTCCCTAGACTTTATAAATCTTTTTATAAAACCTATCATTCTATAACTATCATCAACCAATTGGTTGATATGATTCAGAAAACTCATAGCTGAATCTACCCATATACCCAGGTCCTTAAATGAGTCTACAGTTTCAATCACTGTATGCTGTATTAAATATTTACCTTTCACTTTATGTCTCCCAAATCTCATGTGCTTAGTTTTTGATGTATTTTTCACCATATTATTCTTCTGTGCCCAAATGGTCAATTTATTTAAGTTATTTTGTAAACATGCCTTGTCTGTAACACAAGTAATCAGTTTACCCAATTTCAGGTAATTTACATGTAAAGTGTAGAGCACCTCAGATGAAAAAGGTAGATCTGAGAGATACAGTCTAAACAAGTAAGAGACTAGGACAGAGCCCTGTGGAACACCCTGGCTGTAACCAATAATTTCACCTAATTGCTGTATGATATTTCCCATGTCCTGTTTGTAAGCCATGCAACTATCCATCTTATCAAGAATGCATGAATACCTAGTTGTACTAATTTATTGATCAGTGTTTTTTTTATGACTCTGTCATATGCTGAAGTTAAATTTATATAAATTACATCACAGCACAATTTTTCTTTCATAGTTGTTATTATATTGTTATAAAACATCATGTTACAGGTGGTATATGGTTTCCAGTCCCAACTTATCCAGTTCTGACACTAACTTATCCAATATTACTTTCTCCATTAGTTGTCCATAACATGAAAGTAGACTTAAGGGTCTGTATGACTTTGGGTTTGTCCTACTCCCCTTTCGCTTGAAGACAGTTTAATAAGCAAATGTCTCCAATCTTGTGGAATCTCATCATTTGTATGATCTAGTGAATAATAGATATAATGGTACCGTAAGTTCTTGCTGAAGTGTTCTCAGGTCATTGTTACTAATTCTGTCTCCTCCTTGTGCTTTGTTTGGTCTAGTTTGTGCAGTTCTTTTTCAATATAATATAATTTGATTCCAGTATCTTGGGTCACCTGGATGTCACTAGGACAATTTATCAGCCCTTTTGTGGAGTCAAACTGTTTTGCATAAGATTTTGTAAATATATGTATAATCTGTTGTGTCTGAGAATAAATTTTAGAATCTGCACACACTTTATCAGTTTGTGTGTCTTTACTCCTTCCACATCGTATGTATCTATAAAAAGGTTTCCTGTTGTGATCAATATCTTTATATAAATTTTCTTCAAATTTTTCTTGATCTTGTCTCACATTATGCTTAATCTGTTTGTCCAGCTTGTTTGTTTCAGTTTTCAAAGTTGTAGTTTGACCTGCCTTCCATTTCTTATATTGTTGTCTCTCACCTTAATCAGATATCTTGTTCTTATGGAAATATACCCCTCTGATGTTGTATGCCTAGATCTTGATGTTAAACTTTTTTTTTATTTTTTGCACTCAATTTCTTTATCAAAACTTTTCACATTCCATCTGAAGTTTTACCACTGTACACCTCACTTCAGTTAGTTTTACATAGTGACTGTTTTTCTTCGGGTCTATATTATATTCTCGAAAGCCGTCAATGTCAAATCTAACATTGTTGACATGAGAATATCGAATGCTCAGAATCTCAAGCATGTAAACGAAAATCTCTTGAAGGGGAGATTTCCATTTACTGCAATGTAGTGCGGTCTCAAAGTTGGTATATTTAAGTAGCGGGGGGTAGGGAGGCACAGCTCCCCCATGTGGGGGGGGGGGGTGCAGGAGAGCTTGCCCCCTTCTTAAATCCATTAGGGTACTTTTTCCTTTTTTTTGTCTTTTTATAAGGTCGATGTTTGAAGACATTGACCATATGGTGTCGACCATATGTTGTTTCGATGTTTTCAAACATCGATCTTATAATATAGACCCTTTGCTTCCATATAATCTGTAATTAACCTTATGTGCATTAGTTTAGATTTCAGTTGGGCAGAATTGTCTAGCAACAAATAAACCTTTATAAGCCCATTATCACTGTACACTGAAGTAACAGTAATTTCTTTAGGAATAAAAACAATGGGCTGGATTCACGATGGCTTGCACGGAGTCTAAGAGTAGAGTAAGACTCCATGCAGCCATCATGTCTGACGAGCGATCCAGGAACAGCCTGTAGGGGTGTGTAAGAGAGCTCCTAAAATGGCTCTTACATGGACAGGGCTGGGACATGCAAATCACCTCAATTGCAGGCGGAAGGCATGCAAATGAGGTAGATTTGTGATTCAGGAAACCCGAACTTGTCCGAGTAAGAGCAGTGTCATTTGCAGAAATGTACTCAGTTGACAACTGAGTACTATTCTGCAAATAGCAAAATGGAGCCGTGACAGCTCCAAATACAGGTTGCATCCAGTGCAGAAAGCATGCCAATGGTCAAATATACGGCCATTGGAAAAGTTCCTTGATGAAAAATTAAAATAAAAATAATTTTTTTTTCACCCATTTCCGATGATTAAGCGTAGCGCAGTGCTGCGCAAACAGGCTGCACTCTAAAACACAGAATACTACAAATTAAAACCCACAAATGTGGATTTTATTGAAAGTGGTAATGTACAATGCAAGGGAATGGTAGGCGGAAGAAAAGATGGCCACCGAGTAGAGGTTGCTAAGGGGGGAAGCTCAGTCTAAGACATGTAACCAAGCATTAGTAGGCAATCATATGTAAATGAGTGTTAGGATAGTGAATCACTAGTTTACATAGCAAATGAGCACAGTCAGTGGAGTGCAGGAGTAGGATATGGGGAGTAACAGAGTAGAAGATAGGTGACATCATGAGGGGGGTATGTATGAAAGACGTGAAGCTCATTGGAGCAGAGGGGCATGTGTCCGCTGTCATTTAGACATCATAGAAAGAGGTGTGTCAACAGGTAGGCTAGGGAAAGCCAAGAAATGGAAGGTGTATACTGTGGATAACACCAAAGTTTCTTGCTGAGCATGCATGAACGCGTGTGCGCACCTGTAAACCCGAGTAAGACAGAGTGCACGAGTGTAAGTGTGAGTGTGCACGATTAAGCCGGAGTAAGCATGTATAAGGCTGTTGAAAGAGTTGTAAGCGCGTTTGCGCTGGTGTGCGTGCATTTTAACCCAAATAAGCAAGTTTTAGTCCGTGTAAGCATGTGTGCGCACGTGTGAGCTGCTGTGTGCATGTTTGCGCTTGTGCGCGTGGCGCCGCCCTTGAGGAAACAGAAAGGAAAAAGGAAGCGCAACAAATAGAAGGAAGCTACCAGTGAGTACTAGCAGAGCTATCAGGTGAAAATCAGAATCAGGCAATTACACAGGCAGTACACTAGCCCAGCCCAGCCTAGCACTTAAAACTCTGCCAACAACAGTCCATTATGTTTCTCACAACATACACTACAGTAAGCTAATAGAAGTGAAAACTGAAAAAGCTTTACTGAGACAAAGAAATGTTAGGGGCTGCCATTGCTGTTATAAGGTGACATATGCAGCATGCTGAGGGTGGTGACAACGGAAATGTTGCTGGACAACCCCCAGTGAGGAGACGGAGAAGAGTGTACAGGCCCAGGGTAACCTACCAGGGGCTACATGAGCTGGAGATAGTGGAGCACTATAGAGTGGACAGAGACCTCCTGCAGCAAATTGTTGAGCTGTGCAGGCCATGCCTCACACACAGAACCAACAGAGGGGAACCCATCACAGTGGAAACCAAGGTATGTGTTGGCCTAAGAATATTAGCAACAGGTACCTTCCAGAGATCAACTGGTGATATGATGGGGATATCACAGGCATCAGCATCCAGGGTACTACACCAGTTCCTGGATGCCATGTCAGCACATGTCGGTGATCATGTATATTTCCCCAATTCCCATGAGGTATTGGCCAGCAATATGCATCTCTTCCCGCAAATAGCGGAATACCCTGAGGTAGTGGGTGCAATAGACTGCACGCACATATGCATCAACGCACCAGCCGGCGAGCGGGGTAGGGTCTACTTCAACCGCAAGGGCTTCCCCTCCATCAACTGCCAGGTTGTGTGTGATGCCCAGGGCATAATACTGAATGTGTGTGCAGGCTGCCTGGAAGCTACCATGATTCCCATATCTGGCATCTGACGCAGCTGTACCAGACATTTGCTAATGGGGACATCCCACATGGTCACCTAGTGGGGGATGCTGGCTATGCACTGGAGCCGTGGCTGATGACACCCATCAGAAATGCACACACACCTGAACAGGAACACCATAATGAGGCACACGCACAAACACGTAATGTAATAGAGCGTGTGTTTGGGCTGCTCAAGTCATGGTTCCGGTGCCTGGACACATCTGGTGGAGCCTTGCAGTACTCACCAACTACATGTACCCAAATTGTCATGGTATGTGCTATGCTACATAATATGATCCTGCGAAAACAGCTGAATCAGGACCAACATAGGCCTGGCCCAAACAGCCCCCCACCATTGCCAAGGCCATCACAGGCAGAGCGTGACTCGGAGGAGGAACAACCTGAGCCTGCCACAGTAGGCAGAAGGAAGTGTTCCCAGTATGCTTCAACCTTGGCAAAGAGGCAAAGCATAGCACATACACTGGCTCAGTAGGAACTCTGGAAATGATACCCCTCTTCGACTCGCACATAAAGTAAAAGGGATGCCTAAGTTGACACTACTTGCTTTCAAACATGTGCAGGGAGTGTAGTATGTGCATCCAACATAGGCAGCCCTGCAGCACCACCTAAGGCATGAATGCCATGTGTTAAGCAATATAAAGCAGTGCTAAACAGCAATTACCACCATGTAGTATATGCAAACAAAATCGCACACACCAACTAGCACAACTGTGGTCAATGTTCAGTAATATTGGGCAACGTCCAGCAATGCTGGTGAATATTGAGCAATGTCAGACAAGCCTGGTCTAAGTAGGGCATAGCTGAACAAAAGCCAACATGCTCATATTTCCTTAACAGGCTCTTAAGCAGTCTGGTCTGCTCAGTATGAAAATACAAAGCAGTGATGGGCCTCGAACCCAAGGTACTGTGCACTATAGACAAAGTACTGAACCACTAAACCATGACAGCATTGCAGTGGTCCACCTGTATGACAGAATGTTGATAAGTCTATGCAAAGTATTCCATGGAAACCCTGCAGGCACAGCATAATCCTTGTTGAGTTATGACACAAAGGTGAGTCCTGCAGTGAGAACAGAACCTGACTTCCAACACACACAGTATAAATGTTAATATTGGTCATATTCGCACACATCAGCAAATGTAGTGGACCTCAGATAGCAACATACTGAAGGGTTACACTGGGCATGCTCACACACTTGAATAAATGAGACAAATGTCAGGCAACAAAACATGGATTGTCAGAACTGGACATGCTCACACACTTAGGCCATGTCTGAGTACAGCAGTGGGCCACGCGTATCTGGCAGTTGCGTGTGTTAACCCAGGAACCTGTCACTATACAGCAATCCACCATGTGCACACAGTTATATGACAACAGACACATCTATAATATAGTGGAACCCTGTCATAATCAAATATGTTCTGCAGATACTGAAGTTCTTCATGGAAACTGATAAAGCAAAGATGATAAAGACCTGCAAACAGTATCAGCAATAAACATTGTGCATCTTGAACATTAGCATAGATTCAGAGGTCGATACTAGGCTATCTGCCCTAGGGCATGTACAAGCCTAGCCAGAGTGTGTTTGACATTTGCAACCCTGTCAGATTACTACACTGTGTGTGTGAATAGTAGGTCACACAAGATAGCCCATGTACATTTATGCTAGTGTGCCTCTGTCTAGCAGGGACACAGAAGATATCCCAGGGGTAAATATACAATCACCCATACAGTCGTCAAGATGTCTCCAGTAGGTGGTCAGTGGGTGGCTCTGCCTATGTGAAACAGGGATTACATTCTGTAGTGAGTGGAGCCTCTGGGATAAGAATCTGTCTCTCCACAATGTCCTATTAACATCTGTGCTGAGGTATACGTCCCTGCAGTGCGTAGCTCCAAGGGAGTTTGATATCCTGAGGTGGAGCATGTCCAGTAATTCTGGTTTGGGTATAGCTGTAAACAGCAGGCACACATCATATCTGAGTAGGTGGTAAGCGACTGAGTAGAGCTGGAGTTACTGCATCTGAACTATGCAGGGCATCTGTGTGAGTCCTTAGATCTGCTTGGTGAGGACCGTCCGTGGCCAGTACAGTTGCTGCAGGTGTCAGGTAAGGTACACCCCAAATGTGGCATTGTAACCAAGCATGGATGTGATGAGTATAGGGGCACAATGACCTCACTTGATATAGATGTGAAACCATATGAGCATATGGGATAAGGTGGCACACATAGAAGGTGTGCCCAACCACTTTGGCAACGTGAATGTTAAAGGCGACAGTACGAACAAATGATGTCTCTAAACCCCTACCAACTTCTACCATATGTAATGGAGTACTACCTATGTGGAAATGTGTGGGCATGTTGTTACTCCCAAAGGGGATGACTATGCAACTAATGGCATTTAGCTGTAGGCCATGGCTCAGGCACCAGTCATCCATCTCTGTGAGACCCTGATTGAGTATGCATGTAGCAGCTGGAGAGTTGATCATGGCACCCAGTTTGTAGTCAAGTGCAAACATGTTCAGCCATATTCCCCCTGTGATAGCCTGTACGTGAACAAGAGGGATCCCAGGACCAAGCTGTGTGGGATGCCATGTGTAACTGGTGTATAGTCAGACATGGCAACTGTAATTCTGACCATGTGGGTGCTATCCCTGATCTAGGTATCAATCCATTGTGTGAGATATGTGTCCAAATTGACGCTGTTGAGCCTATGCATAATGGCCCAGTGGGTTATTATGTTGAATGGTTTTGCAAGGTTCAGGTAGGCTGTGTGGATAGCCATCCCTATGTTGATGGACCTGATAGCCATTTAAAGAATACCTGCAGGTTCAAGAGGCATGATCCGCCCACAACAATGCTGAAATGAGTAGGACACAGTGTCTGTAGGTTCCCGATGTCTATGTGCAGGAGTCCTATGACAATATGCTCCATAACTTTGCAGAACAGGCTACATAGGCTTATAGGGCAATATTGTCTGTGGGCCGTTGTGGCACCAACTCTGTGGAGCGGGACCACTGTCGCAGTACGCCATTCCTTGGGTACATATCCTGTGGTAACTCCGATATTAAACAGTGATGTAATGTGAGGGTTGCTTTTGTCATGATGCACGAGTATGATACAGGCTGGGATACCATCTGGTCACATTGATACTGTGATGTACGCTGTGGGGAGGGCAGCACTCACCTGCTACTTTGTGATGTCAGGGAGGTAATACTCTGTTGGGATGGATAGTTGCTCATTTGGGGGGATGGGTGGGAGACATCTGCACTGAACCTGTTTGCCAGGATGTAGGCAATGCCAGTGGGTTCAGGGTAGGTATAGTCAGTATGCAGTAACTCACAGCATATCAGTGAGTGTCCACCCAGGTTCCTGACATAACTGAAGAAGGCCATGTGATAGTCCTACGTGTCAGGTGCAATTGTCTGGTAGAAGCAGTTCTTCAAAAAGTCCATGAGTTATTGTAGCTGTCTGCTAGTAGAGATCACAGATGCCTTCCCAGTCTGGGATTGTGCTCTACAATGTAGTAGCATCCTCATGACGTTGTACAGCTTATTAATGGCTGGGGTCTACCAGACAGGTCCCCTGCCATTGTAGAGTGGGTCTTGTTGTTATTTGGGATAGCACAATCCATGCAGTCCACTAGGTGTCCACAGAATGTGTATGTAAAGGATGCAGCAGTGTGAGCCGTATATGCCACTGTCTCAGGATCTCTGAAGGATACCACCTTGCTTCGGTGAAGTGAGATGTTGGCTCATGAGAAGTTCACCAAGATTACCCAGGATAGGTGTGTGGAGGGTATATGTATGTCCTGTGAGATACATGTATGTTCTGACCTTACCAATGAGGGGTATATCGCTGGTGTGGAACATAGAGTCCCCATGTTGGTGATGATGATGGTGGTCCAATATGTATTCCCCCTTGTGGCTGTGCTGACTGGTTGTGCCAAAGCATATGAGTCCACAAATTGTAGTGACTGTTGGGTGAGGTTGTCGGGGCTTGAGTAGTATCCCCAGTCAATATGTGTGTATATGAAGTCACACAATATAATGGTGTATGTGGAGACCTTCATATTCTCTAGAGTTCCCACAAAAGCCAAGTGTGGTTCCTGAGTTTGGGAGTTTGTTCTGTAGCACGCAACAAACTGAAAGGCAGTATTGTACAATGGTAGTTGTATATGTATGGTCTGTGATGCTTTGTGCAGTGCTACTAACCTGGAGGTGTGTGTATCTGTGATGTAAATGGATACTCCCCCTAGCTGTGTTGTCTGTTCCAAGTCTTGTTGTCAGACAGCATGGTATGAAACATAACCTGGTAGTGCTGGTCTGCATAAGTGAGCCTAAACCAGGTGTCTGTCAGTGCACACATATTGCTCTCTTCCATACTGAGGAGAATCCTTTGCGGCCACAATATGAGGTTAACACAAATGTTGTTGAGCAGCATTACCCTTAGTTTCATTTAACTTGCAATGTCTATGGAGGTGGGTTTGTCATCTGAGCCCTGCTTAAAAAAGGCACTCTGGTGGTAGCAAGAGCCTTAGCCAGCATACCAAAGTCCAAGGGTGACAGGTGCAAGCTGTCCATAGTAAAGCTGCGTGGCATGTTGAGCATGTCACCATATGCTGACAGACACTGTATCCCCTCTGAATGAAACAAATTTGTTAGCCAACTGTTAAATGTGATGTGTGTGTCCGTATACTGTGACATCATAATAGGTGGGTGTAAGATGCTAGACAAGGTCAGGGTCATACTGGCCTGGGCTACATGATCAGAGTGTACCTCCATGTATCATGTCATGTGGTCCAGGGAGTAATGTCTGAGGTTACACACACCAGCATGGGCAATGATGGTGCCAGTCTTGTACTTAATTTGGAGTGACCTGACTGCCTGTGTTATGCGGCAGATCCTGGCACCCAACAGACAGCCCAAAGTGACTATTCCCTTGTCAGGGCTGGTGAGTGGTACGTCAGTGCATCTGAACATAAGTGTCACCTATTACAAGTGTATTAGGTGTGTTGTATAGCCCGAAGGGCAGTGACTGTGTGGCACACTGACATTGTGAACTTTGTGATATGTGAGTATTGTAGTGGGGTAGCAGGTGTGTGTGTGTCTGCTTTGGAGGTCTCTGCTGCTTAGGTAGAATACATTTACAGCATTCGAGTATGTCAATGTGTGCTAATGTGGTTTGAGTGCTGTTGCTAGAGGATATGTGAGACTGATATGTGGTGTGTTTGGTTACCTTCACCACCTGATAGACTGTGCCAGTCATGGGTCGTGAGAGTTCAGCTCCCTGTATATCTATATAGGTGCATCTCACACATATATCTGAGTTTGTCGGGAGGAGGAGATTGTTGTCTGTGTACATGAGGCAGATGTGACATTGTGTCAATATCACAATATCCACCAGCTGGACTGAAGAGTACACACAAAACCGACCCCTGGACATGCCAGGATATTATCATGACATACTCTGTAGCCTGATCGCAAAGGATCAGTAGGGTGTTAAGCATGTAAAAGAGTATAACAGGGATTAGTGCTCATGTTCGTTAGTGTTTTGTAAAGAGGAGCTGAGAAGGAGTCCAGACTGAGTCATGACACCTCCTTCAGCTATGTCAGAAATATCAATGTACACCCATATATGTCCTGAGTCAGGGCCAACTGTACCTGAGTGTCAATGCCAACATCATGACAAACAGGCCCATATGTACATACCCATCCCCCACTGACAATAGTCCATATCATCATACCAGGAGATATCACATGTAGAATGGATGAGCAGCTACCCCCACTGCCAAAAGCATGGCAGCAGGTGGAATACATTGATTCCCAATATGTGTCATGCACAAACTACAGAACAAACAGATCATGCACCTGAACAGTCAGCTGAGCTGCACCCTCTACACAGGATGTGGAACAGTTGAATGTGTCACAGCTACATATGGCACTCCTCACAAGTGTTGGTGCACAACACACCATGGGAAGTCAAGTCCAGTATGCCTATGAGGTCTGATCTGCAAGGTCATGGAGTCCATCATGATTGCAGTCATAAACAGAGCTATTGGAAGCTAACACACACACAACCCTACCAACTGTGGTATGTTCATGTGCGGATCATGGTTCCCAAACATGCTAGACTGTTTGCAAGGCAGCCACCCAGGACATACATCAATGAACACATCTACACATGTGTCACATAGACTTTGAAT
The DNA here is from genome assembly GCF_019279795.1 of Protopterus annectens. NCBI lineage: Eukaryota > Metazoa > Chordata > Ceratodontiformes > Protopteridae > Protopterus > Protopterus annectens. The sequence continues at coordinate 1,042,874,713 of NC_056727.1, read as the reverse complement.
AGCCCTTTATCAACATCCAGGACACATGTTGTATCCACAAAACCAAGAAGCTGTGCATAAATATGTGTTGACATATGACAGAATGTCAATGTGTCCACAGATAGATCACACAAGGTAAGGATACTGAGGTCATGTTCAAGCTGTTGACACCTGCTGACCCACATGGACCATTCCTGGAATGGCATAAAACAAAGTGTACACACATCACCATGTCCAGTCTGATGATGTCACCATCCTACAAATACAGCAGGAAACCAGCCAGTAAAGCACGTAGTGCACCATGTTAATGCGTCACTCTCTAGTATCATAACATAGCTAAGTAGGGGTTTGAATCCTGCAAACAGTGTGTGTGTGTGTGTGTGTGTGGGGGGGGGGGGGGTGGTTGTGTGTATGTATGCAATTGTCTTTGACAGGAGTGTCCTTTTTGGAGACTGTGAAAACACACTAAAAGAGGTACATTCCTCTTTGGAAAGTCTGATGATGTCACCATCCTACAAATACAGCAGGAGAAGGAAAACCAGCCAGTAAAGCAAATAGTATGCTGTGTTAGTGTGTTAGTGTGTTTCTCTCTCTAGTATCAAAACATAGTGAGATTAGGGTTTGAATCCTGAAAACAGTGAGTGTGTGTATGTGTGCAATTGTCTTTGAAAGGCGTTCCCCTTTTGGAGACTGTGAAAACACACTGAAAGAAGTACATTTCTCTTTGAAAAGTCTGATGATGTCACCATCCTAAAAATACTGCAGGAGAAGGGATACCAGCTAGTAAAGCAAATAGCGCACCGTGTTATGTGTCTTTCCCTAGTATCATAACATAGTTAGGTAGGGGTTTGAATCCTGCAAATGCTGATTGTGTGTGTCACTGTCGGCCAATATGGTGTGAGTTTTGCTTTTACTATGGTATGACATAGTATGATGAAAACAGTAAGTGCATTGCAGACATCAGGTATCTGTGTGGCAAATATACTTGTGTACATGTCCCCTCAATCAGTACATAGGTGTGAAGCCTGCATACTACATGAATACATTTGTTTCCATTGACAGGTTGTGCTGCTGCTACTCAGATCGTAGGTCACATATGTATGTATGTGACACAGCCATCCACTGTCATGTTCTGTGGCCAAGGTCATCTGTGGCACACACACCCTTGCCAGTTACTTAAGAGTAGTGTGAGTGAGGGTATATGCCTGGGGTATATGTCAGACATGGGCATACACAACAAAATCTGCCAAGAATGGACAGTCGTTATAGGTGTACGACTGCCTTGTGGATATGCATTCAGGCCTCTAATGTCTGTGATACACCTTGGGACTCCACAATACCTATGGATATGTGGATATCAAGGGACACATGACATAACATGGGTCTGTATGTACACAATGGTACCCGACATACATGTTGAGGACTACCACCGGTGTGGTACTGATGGGATAGTATGTATAGTACATGAGGATGACTATGCCATAGTCTGCTTACTGCTATACAGCATGTATCACAAAACAGATATCTGTCTGTATGATACCCTTGTGTAGGATATGCGTCCCATCCAGAGAATGCATTGTAGGCCATTCCATGCATTCCCAGATTTGAATGGACACATCCCTAGTGTGTCTGCATGTACCTAAGGGGGCTATATGACACACAGGTGTAGTCACAGTAATGTGTGGCGGACATCACCACTGGTTAGTGTTATAGTGTAGCACCGGAAGGATCCAATTGATACTGGGTTCCCTACTACTGTGTGTCATTTGTCAGAACATCATCCAATGATTGCTTATAGTCATGCTGTTGAGGTTGTGTATACTACCAGACTGCAAATCATTGACTGATATTAACGGTATCACCCGCAGCATAGTGTCAACCCATGTCATACACAGGTCTACTCATGTTAGTACATAACTGTAGTAGAATGCATACTGGCCATTAAAAGATGCAATGGGATGTTAATAATGTGTATGACAGGGTATGCCACATGTCCCATGTGTCCACTATGCACATACATCCAGACAGTGCGCACCCACCATGTTCACAGATGTACACTTGCTAATCTGTACTGCACACATCACACACGTACTGTCCACTCACTAACACATGCTGGCAACACATCACACATCAGCCAAGTGGCACATTGGTGGATAATACATACTCAGACCTAACAGTGGTGTAAACAATGCTACATTGACAATCAGAGCTTTGATGCACAATGCCTGCTCAGATATACCTATAAGGATGTGGTTAGACTTCCTTGTTGACAACTCGCTTTTATTGCTACACTGCTATAGTGTCACCCTGTGCATCAATACCATGTTAGCCTGTCCCTCCATTGATAATGCAGTTGACAGGAGGCGGCACAGGTATCATCATATGCACAGGGCATTTTGTTGTTTGCCAGAGCCTGACATTGGCCCATACAATCGACATGTGTGTGTGTGTGTGTGTGTGTGTGTGTGTGTGTGTGTGTGTGTGTGTGTGTGTGTGTGTGTGAGGGACAACAGTACAGCATGGGCCAATGTTGATGTAATGTGTGTGTGTATGTGTGAGCCCTATTTGTTTGCTTAATGTGTGTGTGCCTGCATGCACACAGCTCCACTATGTGGCTGCCATATACAGTGGTTTGTTGGACAGCCACAGACTGTACCTGCTTGGCTGTACAGATCACTGTCTCCGGCCATGGACACAGTACTTGTACCTGGCAGGGGTGCTATGGATGGTATCAGGTACCAACCCTGACTGGGTACTGTCATCAGAGGCAGAGGTATGATGACTGGACCCATGTCCCTGCTGGGACTGGCCAGAGCCACTTTCACGTGGTCTACTGGGATGGACAATGGACAGGCCAGCCCCAGCATTGCTGGGGCTGGTACTGCCACTATGCGAGTGGCTGTGAGCTGTGGGCCATCCGTGACCACTGTCAGCTGTTGCTGTTGCTGGCATGCGTCCGTGTTGACTTCGCAACCATCCCGCACAGTCCTGGCTCGAGGAAGACATGTTGTGGAAGGCATCTATTGTCTCCCCCCAATGTCTATCAATGACCTCGGTGTATGTCCAGATGGCACAGGCAAGGTCACGGATGCTGTCATTGATAGCGGTGTTATGTACCCTCTGTGCCCTAAGTCCCTGCCTGGTGTACCGTTCCATACGTGCCTGAGCCAGTCTGATTTTTATGAGAAGATCATGACTGATTTAGGGATGTTATTGGCTGAATAAGTCATATGATTTCTTTAAATGTAGTATTTATATGATATTGTAGTTTGTCTATTTTATTATGATGAAGTCAAGTGTTATACGCTTTGACAAAAGCACTTAATAAACTACATTTGTTGCTACATGGAGACTTTATTATTTGGCTTGGAAGTTCATGTTTATAAAAGGAGCATACTAGCAAGGTCCAGAAGGTTAGTGTTGTGTAGAATAAAATATAGTGCTGAATCCCAAATGAAATGCCATGTCAAAAAATCTAGTGGATTACTCTGACTTGGTCATTCAGGCTATAGGCAATAGAGGGATTGTGGAGGTGTTCTATTTAGACATTAGGAACATATTAGACATGTTCTCACAGAATAAATTATTCTTTATGTTATCTAGCCTTGGTGTTGCTGGTATAGCAGTGTCAGGTTTAAGGATTCACTGGGCAACTTGATATATAAAGTAATAGAACATAGTTTGTACTAAATATTTGTTAAAAATAATTTTAATTAATCATTTTTTTGGACTAATTTACTTTAGTAACTACACAAGGGTGAGATCTATGTCTGACATACAGGGCATTGTCAGACCCCACTCTGGTGAACCTCCTACATATCCGCAAAACACAAAGCATCAGAATTACCCATTGTAAAGAGTTAAACCTTGCCTGTGATATAAATAGGATCTACTAGAGAGACAGGTATGTATCACAGAGATTGCCCTATCTCTGAAACAGGCTCCCCATCCATGTGAAGCAGAGTTCTTCCCTAACCCAATTCAAGTGCAACCTTGACAAATGGATGGGGAACTGGAAATTCATCCCTGGTTTGGCACCTATGTCTCTAATGGACACAGGCAACCTGTAAATGGTTCATCTCCCAGGCCCTAAGTTGTAAATGCTTCATCTGCCAAGCCCCTGCTAAGGCTTATCAAGGGTATCAGAACTTGTCTGATATTTGGTATGCATGGCTAGGCTTAAAAAGGCCCTTGTGGTCGTTAGCCTAGTAAACATTTATAAGTAACTCTGTGGAGGGAAGAAAGGAAAAAGCCTGCATTTCTACTGATTGACAAAGAATACGTTACCTACTGGTATGGAATTTCAGGAGTATGTCTACAAAGCCTTCATCTTTAAATGAATGGGATCATTTATTTCAGCACATAATCAACTGGATGAGAAAGAAAGCAGGCATAAGTCAGTGAGTGAAAACAGCCCCAACTTTAGTCTTTGTGTACTTAAAATCAGATACTTTAAAACAAGAACCAGAAGATTCTAGGACTGTTACCACTAATAGGAGTATAAATGGCCCTATTTTTTTAAGATGGCTTGTTATAACTATCTGTAGAACTGTGGTCATGAGCATGAGCACAATTCCGGAGATCTGTACCTCTGTAAATAGACTGACTTCTCACAGTCTGTGCAGAAAAGATTAATGTTGCAGAGTATGTGTTATAAGATATATAAAATGAAACTAACTGTCAAACTAAGTAAAAGTTTAACTTTATACCTTTAGAGGACAGTAGAATATTAGGGGAGGGAGACATGAAGGGATTATTCTTTATCTCTAGGAAAGTAAAAACTAAGAAGTCAGCATCTGTCATTTTAGTTGTTATGTAAGGATAAAGAGTATACATTGAAGGTGAAATCTCAGATTTCATATGAGAAGCACTTTTTCACAAGATTATTAGGTGCTTATTTAATCAAAATATAGTGCTGAATATAACTATGCTTGGCAATCATAAAATAACCTGGGATGGGGTGTAGTAAAAAGCTAGATGTAGGTTAACTGTAATTTATTATAGCAGGTGGACATGGCAGGAAAACATATGCTTTTCCACCTGTGCATTTTTATATCAGTGTCAAATAGTTAGATGCAGTGTCTTGTCCCTTACTGATACCTTTTCTCAAAATCAGTTATGAGTTAGGTAAAGTGAAAACAGCCCATATGGGCTGCTTTCGATACAGAAAGAGAAATGAGCAATGACCTTAAAATCTCTCACTATGATATGGCAAGAGCTTTAGAATCATTTAACTTCATGCTTACAACTAACTAGAAGTGTGCTAAGTAGAATCATCTGGAAAACCACAAGTGGTAATTCTATAATGTTGGCTGCTGGAAACATTTTAATGGAAGGAGAAACTTAAGCAATGCATACACGTCCCTTCAAAGAAAGAGGGGGAAAATATGAAATGGTGTGGGGATAGGTGAGAGACATCTGTAGATGTTATTGAAGATCACATGGTGTAAGGTGAAAGTCAAGCAGAATTTTAGTCAAGAGGGGTGAGTAGATAAATGTGTAGTCTAAGTAAAAACATCATGGCTGGTGAATTAAATTTATTTTTTGTTTCAGTGGTTAGGAAATACTTGTATGCATACATTCTGTGGTGTGCTCTTCTATACAAATAATTACCCATAAAATTATGTCTTTTTAAAATTAAAGAGGAAATAAGATATGTGCTACTTATAACCTTAATCTTGCACTGCCGTGTTAGGCATCTTAAGGACTACCTATTCTGCACATTTCAAAGTCTGCGGTCAAAACTCTGGGGAAAAAATATCAAAACCTGCAAAACATCATATGTTTTTCAAAACATTTTCTTTCTGCCAATTGCTTTCCACCAAACGATGGTTCTTTTTTCTTTAATGCCTGGCTAAATAGTATTGCAATATATTGTTTCTTGGTAAGATTTCTGCAGAAAAGTAAAATGTAAAGATGGGGAGACTTCCGCACAAAACATCCATAAAAGTTATCATTCGACTATAATATTCACAATGTTAGTAATGTGCACAATATTAATCTAGGGGGACATAGAAGGTTAGAAGTTTAATGTTATTGAAGCTGAAATAAAACAGATGCATTTTATTTTAAGGAATTTCTTTCTAACATTTATATCTTATGCAGTCATTGTTGAGTATGTAAGAAAAAAAAAACACCATACTTTTATTTATGTAATAAATCAACAGTTTGTTACAATTCCTTCATAGCTCACTGTAATAAAAAAAAACTGCATCATAATAATAATAATAATAATAATAATAATAATAATAATAATAATAATAACAATAATAATACATTTAATTTTCAAGTCAAAGTTACAATAATATATTCCTGGAATAAAAGTAAATACTTTCTACTGATTTTAATGCATTAATCCTATCAATTTATAGTCCTATTTCATATGTTTAATAACTGATTAATGTTTAACAACTGGATATCAAGTATTAGCAAATGCAGTAACTTTAAGGCACAGCTTTCTTATGCATAGTCATTGGCAGTTCAATTAATGAGATTATACCTTCAATCTGACTGTAAAGACCTAGAGTTTGGGAAGGCAAAGACTAAAAATGAATCCCTTTTAGCAAGATGCCTTCAGTCAGTAGGTGACATGAGAATAGACAAACACAAATGAAGTTGTCAAAGAAAGTGAATGCCAAAAACAGAAATGAAAAATCTGTATTTAAGACATCAACTCAGGCATTTTATTGCCACTGTAATACACCTGACAGTTGCTTGCTACAGCTTCATAACTGGCACTATAGCAAGACAAAAGCACCTCAATTAAGTCTGAGCAGAGATTCTTACAAAATTGCGTGTGAAGTACGTTGCAGTCTCATATAATGGCTCCTAAATGAAATTTCAGAGAAGTGTTATATGTTATGAAACTCATTAGACCTGCTTTACTGAAAAGCCATTTAAAAGCTGAGGCAGTCTGAAACTACTGCCCAGGAGAAACAAAATGACACTTTAGAAAGCAGAGATTGTGAATAAATAAGACATGAGTGGCAGTGTTTGAGATTATATCACATAAACAGATAGTCATTTGAGCATTTAGAATGTGTGAGTGATGTAAACGTTCATCAATGGCACTGCTAAACAGTCATGTCTTGTACAACTTACTGATGGTATACAGGATCATACATTTTATAAAAATGCATATACATTCTTAGGATGAAAATGTAGTCACAGTTTTGTAATTCAAGAGAATAAATATAAAACAGTATATCTCAAATGTAATAGGCCAGATTAGCAGACAAATTTCCTCTGAATATTCTGGCCTAAGATTCTAGAAAAATGAGGGTGGGAGGTTATTGCCATTGGGTAAAATAAACCTGATAAGAATGCAAGGAAATTAAAAGTAAACATGCACCCATACCTTGTTAGTGAAACAGAGAGTTGATGAAGGTGAATATTATATTGCCAAGATAATGTTTTTTTAGATAAAAATGCTAACTGTGCATCATTCTGTACTTAAGCTGTAAAGTGGCATTATTTTACTAATGATTTACCAGTAATTTCAATAAACTTTCAGACTACAAGAATGCAACACAATTTATTCGACTAACAAAAATTAATTTTACAGTTTTGTTGTAGCTAACAGGGCATTTTGTCTGTAAACCTCAATGCATGCTATTACATAAATAACATAAAAGAAGTAAATACTCTATATGTTAATATCATCTGTTTTTCCCTAAACACAAAAAGTAATATTTTAAAATAGTCAACATTTATGTAATTTCAATAATTTCCAGGTAGACCCTTTATAAATTACTTTCAAAGAATGTTTCTCCTTTCCTGTATACATCTACTGCAGTCTCTCATATGCTCACTTAAATTTCTTAAGCATTACTTTTATTTATTTTGTAGTTTTTCAGTTTTTACGTATTTTCAGTTTTTATTAATACATTTTTTTAGTTTGATATGCTTATTATGTTAACCAAAAACAAAATAGCCAGCATGAAGGTATAAATAAGTATACTTTTATTATAAAGTTATCACAAACAGACCAGTTTCGGCATTAGTTTCAAGCCTTCCTCAGTGTAACCATCGAAATAACAACATACTACTTATATACACACACCCATATAGAAACAGAAAAATCATTGGCTGTTCACAATTCATTTAATCCTGGAAGAATTAAACCCCCCCAACTTAATTATCCATCTTTTTTCTTTATTGTTCAAAATGTTATGCCAGCCACACTTATTTGTTCTGTCTCCCTTAATAATGTCAATGACCGTAAAAGTAAAAGTTGCAGTGGGATGCTTGCGAACATGCTTATATAATGCATTTGTCTGCTTTTTAAGTTTGATGTCACTCATGTGTTTACTGATCCTAAATTTAACGGGCCTGGATGTTTGGCCCACATAGAAAGCCGAGCATGTACAAGTGGTAAGGTATATAACCCAATCCGATGAACAGTTGGCAAATTCAGCCAATAAAAGGCAAAGCTAGTGGCCCCTGCCACTAATGGCTACCAATCCAAAATCGTGATACTCAATGCAGAACATTTTTTTTTTTATATATGAATCCATAAGCTAGAATAGCTGTCTGATAGACTCATACAGTGATAAATAAATAACTTATAGAAAACGGAGTATAGTAATAGCCCCCACCAAATCCGATAATCATGTAAGATGGTGCTACATAACTCTTAAGAAGCCAACCAAAACAATTCAACGATACTAGCTCTCACACCCTATAACCCAAATTCAGGGTGATGGTGCTACATCCGAGGAAAATTCAACAATCCGTGAGCCTGTAATCACTTCCCAGTAGGTTGTAACTATTGTACATCCCTTATTATGTAATAATAGAATCAAATAAGCAAAAAGATGAGAGGAACTATATAACAAACTGCCCAAGAGGTATAATCACCTAGGTATCCAAAATATAAACTCCAAAAATGGAGAGATGAAATATGATGCACCTCAAGAGAAACAGTATAATAGAAATTGGAGAACCAGTATATTATTATACATGTCAAAAGTCAGCACCAACCAGGACCTGGAAAGGTAAAACATGTGCCATAAGTATTAAAAGTCATTGGCACATAAAGCAAAAATAGTTTAAATATATCCAAATATTGTCCCACCATCAAGTAATAATTTGTTAACCTGAAGAATGAATAATAGACCCAGAGGTCAATGGGATACAACAACAAAGCTATCTAAATAAAGAAAGTATCCAAAATTATTGTATAAACCTCAATAAGTGTCCTAAACCTTATACATATAAATGTTTGGATCACTAATGTCTTGATATGACAGGATTCATACAAGGAGAGAACTGGATAAATATATAGAACATGCAAATGAACTGCCCAAGTTAACTACAATGGATAAATATTAACCAAACATTGATTGTGAAACAATATTATAATGCCTATCCCAAAAGGCAATGGTGGCTTAATTGTTGAGAAATTCCTATACATAACACAAAATGTATTTCATTGTCATATATATTCCCAACACAATGATTGAAAATTGAACTAGTCCCTGTAACATACAAATATTCCTGGTTGGAAACAGTACAAACAAATCCAAAAGGGATGTAAAGAAAGCAAGCAGCACACAGTTCAATACTGAAACAAACATAAAAAGTCAGTAACTCAACCAAGAATATAATTGTCCACTTGATGTATTCTCCAAAGTCATTATATGCAAAAATAAGTACACCAAAAACTGAAATCCCGGCTCCAAATCCACTTGCCATGTAGATAATGCATAGAAAGTCTATTTCCCTGGCCTAGTATGTCGCATAACCATATCCAAGTCCAATACGAAGAAATAATGTAAAACGATGTCCAACAACTCTTCGTTCTAAATAAACCACACAGAAAAATCAATGTGAATGCATAGCATCCAACAAAACATCTGCGTGGTTACTAAAGAATGTCCCGGACAATACTCAGATATAGTTAATGCAAAAAAACCCAATTCAGCTAAATACACAGCTGGTCAAATCAGTATTAGAGATAGGAAATGAAACCTCTGCTGCCTCTCGTGAGATCTAGAATATGTGATACCACTGAATTTTTACAAATACTATCTGATGCTCAGGTAGAATCACATTGGTTCCTTTGTACGCTGGATGTGGCCTCCCTATATACCAGTATTCCCCATTGGGCTGGCCTTATGGCCACTGAGTATTGGTTGGGAGTTGCCGAATTATATCCCCCAAGATTCAATACTTTGTTAATACTTATGACGGAACATGTCTTGACCAAAAATGTTTTTTATTACCAGGACAAATGCTTTCTGCAAACTAAGGGGACAGCGATGGGGGCATCCTTCATCCCCATCTACGCTGATTTATTTATAGCTTATATAGAAGAACACCTTACATACGATCCCCTACACAATCTGTATTTGCCAGAAATGGACATCTGGCGCCAATATTTGGATGGCTGTTGGCTTATATGGAAGGCTGATTTGGAGTATTTACAGGAATTTGTTGACTACCTCAATGGGAATAAATGGGGTATTGAGTTCACCTGTACACAAGATCCTAACCACGTTACCTTTTTGTATGTCCTAGTTACCAAGAATGTGAATGGTACTTTGGACATACAGGTGTTTTGTAAATTCCCTGAATATAACTCACTTTTACATGCGACCAGGCATCACCCTCCACGTCATTCGTAATATACCAAAATCTCAATTTATGGGAGTGAAGCGCATTTGTTCTGGTAGTGACAAACATAATTATTATAAAGCTGATATGGTCAGGAGGTTTAAGGAACGTGGATACAAACCTGGGGTAATCACTATGGCTTGTAGGGAGGTTAGTGGTATGGCCAGACAGGAACTGTTACAATATCAACATAAATCCACAAATGAGTCAGCCCCTATCAGAATAATCACTACATATGGACGTAACACCAGTATCTTTTGTGAGGTGGTACAGGAAATTTGGAACATCTTGTTGGCCGATGAGAAAATTAGGACTCTGATTGATGACCGGTGCCGATTTGGCTTTAGGAGAGGTAAGACCGTGGCGTCCCACTTTAATCATTACAAGGTGGGTACCCAGGTAGCTGTTCCATTTCAACAATCTTCACTTTTGGGGGCTACGCTGCAGGGATGTTTCAGTTGCGGTCATTGTGTTCATTGCAATAGACTTAACCAAAGAAAAACTTTTAGCAGTTGCAATACCAGTCAAGTATATGATATAAAATTTTTTGCCAACTGTTCATCGGATTGGGTTATATACCTTGCCACTTGTACATGCTCAGCTTTCTATGTGGGCCAAACATCCAGGCCCATTAAATTTAGGATCAGTAAACACATGAGTGACATCAAACTTAAAAAGCAGACAAATGCATTATATAAGGATGTTCTCAAACATCCCTCTGCAACTTTTGCTTTTACTGTCATTGACATTATTAAGGGAGACAGAACAAATAAGAGTGGCTGGCACAACATTTTGAACAATAAAGAAAAAAGATGGATAATTAAGTTGGGGGTTTAAATCCTCCAGGATTAAATGAATTGTTGTGAACAGCCAATGATTTTTCTGTTTCTATATGGGTGTGTGTATATAAGGAGTGTCTTGTTATTTCGATGGTTACACTGAGGAAGGCTTGCAACTAATGTCGAAACCAGTCTGTTTGTGATAACGTTATAATAAAAGTTATACTTATTTACACCTTGGTGCTGGCTATTTTGTTTTTGGATTACTGTCTCTTTAAGCTGTGCACTGCTGTACTTACAGGGAAACATTCTGGAATTCTTATTATGTTGTCATGTTTTTTATTAGTCTTAGATGACCCTTTCTTGTGTTAATCTGGATTCCAAGTAAGATGGCATATTTCAAGTTATATTACAAGATTTTACAGCAGTTATTTATGCATCTGCTTAGCACAGATAAACTGGCATCACTGCTGTCTGTCATTTAATTTTTGGTTATGGGAGAAATAATTTCAGTTGGAAGGTAAATATTTTTTATTAGTAAACTGCCACATGAGTTATGACAAACATTTGATTTTGCTTTTTGCTTTTTGTATATGAAGAAGAAGAAATGGTTGAGTTTATGGGTAGTATTCATAGTCATTATGTGGGTATGTTAAGACTATTTGCACTGTCTTTGAATGAGTGCATGTCACGATTCATTGAGGCCACTTACACTAATTCATAACTGACCTCCAGTGAGGATAAAGAAATGAACTCATACTGAGATGTAAATTAGGAATGATGTAACCCAATAACCCAACATATGCTAAGTAAACATTTTCTCACCAGACATTCATAATGCAATTTTCCTGCTTGACCACGCTGCCCTCAGATACACTATATAAAGAAGAGACTCACCAATCCTATCTATCTTTGTAGTTCATGAAAGTTATGTTACTTGTTGCTAGCCTTGCTATTTCCAGGTGTGAGCTGCTTGTCTTGGACAAGTCAAAACTGCTTGCACCAAGAAGACAGAGATATGGGCAGAAGATAACTAAGTCACTATAGTTCTCATAACCAGGAGGTACTTATCAGGTTCAGAATGGACAGGGAGACTATAAGGGTCTCACTGAGTATGTATGACCTCCATAGGAGTACTGGAGGAATGCATGGACTTCCTAAGCCTGTGGACACTAAGATATGTATGGCCTTCACTATGGTTACCATGGGGATCTTCCAGAGACAGACTAGGGACATGTTGGGAATCACACAGGCTTTTGCCTTGACGATACTGCAGCAGTTCCTGGATGTACTCTTGACACGTGAATCAGTACATACACTTCCCAGTGTCTCCTGAGGACTGATTCAGGATTATGTGTGCTTTTTATGGAGTGGCGCATTTCCCTGAGATATTCTGTGTGATAGATTGCACTGTTGTTGCAATTAAACCCCCTTATTGTCCACTGGATGAGTGGTACCACAAAAGTATGGGCTACTATTCCATCAGCTGCCAGGTAGGAGGGGTGCATCACCAATGTCTCTGTCCATATCCTAGCAGTGTACATGATTATCATATCTGCCACACTAGCTCACTACTCTACCACCTCTTCCTGCATGGTAGGATGTCCTTTGGTCATGTTGTTAGTAAGTTAAAAAAAAAAAAAAAAAAAAAAAATATATATATATATATATATATATATATATATGTATATATCTACTTCGTTTGTTTGAAAATACGTTACACTGAACAAACAAAGTAGATGCCCACTTCAGCAAAAGTGTATTTCAACGAAAGTGCACTTTAGTTGAAGCCTAGTCACCGGATTGGCTGACTTAAAAAAAAACCCCACAGAAAACATGTTTTGCAGGGGGGCAAGCCACCCCACTTAAATATACCAACTCCAAGATCGTGCTACAGCAAAGAAAAGGGAATATTCCCATTCTGCACTGTATTGTGATCTCCATACTTCGTTTTTGAAGTTTTGATACTTCAAACAACTGGGCTCGACCAAGTGGGTTTTGAACTACTGAACCTACGTACAAACGAAGTAAACTCATATATATATATATATATATATATATATATATATATATATATATATATATATATATATATATATATTTTTTTTTTTTTTTTCTATCATGTTTAAGTAGTTATTCAAGGTAAAATAGATTGCTAAATACTAAACCCCCTTTTCTTTGTTTTATTTACCCTTCTCTGTCTCTCTTTCTTTGTTTTGTATTTAAGGTGATGCTGGGTATCCAATGGAGCCACATCTCTATCTCAAAGACCCTTCTTGTCATTGAAAGGATCTTTGCCGTCCTGAAGAGCCATTTCAGGTGCCTGGATGAGTCGGGGGGGGGGGTGTACCCTTCACTATGACACAGTTACTGCATGCAGGATGTTTACTGCATGTTGCATTCTGCACATGAGCATTCTTTGTTAGTCTGGTGGTGAATTGATTCTTGCTGTTAGTGTGGTTCCAACATGAAGCCCAAATATGACAAATGATGATCAGCTGACAGCAATAATAAAGGACCTCATGTGGCATGCTCATGCGTGGCATAATGCTGTGCAGGTAAAGAGATTGCATCTAACCTTTTACCGTGGAACATGACATTCAAGATAATGTTTCCTTTCCTGTAAAAAACATATAGAGTACAATTCATGCATGCAATGATATCAGTGGCCTATGCTGTGTGGTACATGGTCTGCTGTCACTGTTCATCTGACATTCTCTTATCTCATCTTATCTCATCTTAAAATAATGTTTTCTTTTTTTCAGAACAGTTACTCATATTGTTGTATGCATGTCATGACTGAGTGCACACTGAATCCTGTTCAGTGATTTTGTAAGGCATCATATAAGAAACAATCACAACTAACTGTTTCGCACAATGCTTTCCATTGAGTTGTTTTACATGAATATGTATGAACTGAATGTTCTTAGCTGGTAAAATCATTACAAAATGTTAATTCGGTATTTAACATGAATTTGTATCTTACATTTGAATCAAATATACTGTATTTTTTACATAATGCAATGCTCTCTCTGTTTGACCTATGTTTAATGAGATAGTGTACATCAGATTGTTTTATTTTGTCATGCACAATAATTTTTAAACTTCAGAGACAAAACAATATTATCTTTTGTACACTGGTGAGGGTGAAATGGCAGCAGTGTTTGTTTAGATGGCAGGATAATCATTTTAATTTGTAATTTTTTTATTAATGTGTTTTTATGAAAACTTGTGTGTAACTATTTTGGAATTGTAGGTAACTGCTAGCAGTAGAAATGTTAATACACAGAGCATTGGTGTTAATCAGTACAATTGTATATTATGTCATACAGATTTCTTTCCACAGTTACCTGATGTTTTAAGCAATGCCATTACTGGAATGAAATGGAAAAAGTTGCAAAGTGTCTACAGAACACACACACACACACACACACGCACGCACACACGCACGCACACACACACACACACACACACACACACACACACACACGCACACACGCACACACACACACACACACACACACACGCACGCACGCATGCACACACACACACACACACACACACACAGACACCTCTTAACTTATTCCTTTTTGAGTTAAACATTGACCTGTGTTCGTGAAGGTAAAATTGTAAGTAACTGAAATTTCATACTTGAATCACAGTAGGGCAAGGTCAAATGAGTCATGTGCATTTCCTAAAGATAGGCTAGGTGATACTGGAAGTGATTACAGCTAAGGACTCTCAACAGAGCCGGATGGTGAGGTGATTCAATGTAATGAACTACTTGATGCAGGTGATCCTGCAGACACTGATCTGACAGTGCTGCAGTGTAGAAAGATGATCAGAACTTCGAATGAGAGGTTCTGCTAGGTGTAGATGAATAATAATGTGGCCTGCATGAAATCTGTTGCACTGTACTAGTTACAGTACTTTCTTGAGAAGCATATGTAGTGTCATGTGATCTGTCCCATGTGTCTGGATAGTACCCCGACCTCTTCACCTTCTATGACTGACTCCTGCTTCAAGTCCTAAATTATGTACGAATAGAGGCAGCCACTGTTCCTTGATGTGCCATCATACAATGCATCACTGTAATCATGGCATTATCCCTACTATATGCTATTTCCAAGTAATGATGCAAATCCTCACACATATCTTAGAGGACTCTGACCATTTCTAGCTGACTCTCTGTGGCAATGCTCTGAGCCCTAAGAATGTCACAGCACATTTACTGCTCAGCAGCCAATGCTTTTTGTGTTTCCTGGGGTAGCTGTAACAAATTCTTGCACCTGGCTCCCTTTTGTAAAGGTGTAACTCTGGTCACTGTTACCTCTGAATGTCTGCCATCATCCTGAAAGTTATGTCTGTCTTTGGAGATGCTGGTGTAGAAGTGCATGGGTTTACTCCTTGTACAAACATGAGCCTAATGCCGGCATATGCTTGACTGTGTAATGCACTGTCACCTCCTGCAGAGTTACTGTGTTATGGGGTACGAAATCCTGCCACTAAACTTGGGGACTGTGTGCCACTTTCCTCAGGCTGCCTCACACATATAACTATATTATCATCATCTTCATCTTCAATAGTCATTCTGCTAATGATACCCTCAAATTTATAGGTATAGTGGAACTATTTGTTTCTGATGGTGACCCTGTAAAAATTATTTAAAGACATTACTAAAAGAAAAAGCATACAGTACTGTATGCCTTTTAAAGAGTTGTGGGAACACTTACCATGCACACTGCCTTTATTGCCATCCTGTGCAGATGCAGAAGGTTCACTTATTAATAGTAATTGTCATGTGTTTAATGTAATTGTTCCTTGTCAGCATTCAGTTTTCTATATAAATATATGTTACTATTTTTAAACCAACCTCACTGAGCATATGAATGTTGCTGCTGCAGGCATTGGTAATAGCCACTGCCCACACCATCTCTGATTATCCCAGTGCTATCATCTTCTGTGTCATAGTCATCCCCAAGGATGGATAGGAAGTATTGCTCATCTGGTATCAATGGAATAGTTGTTGAAGACCCCCCCATCCCCACCCTAGTACTGGTACAGGTAATTGCATTCTGCCTTGCCTTGCCTCTGGCATTGCCATACCATATCATTTCCCTCTTTTTGCACTGTGTTGATGAGCAATTTCTGCCACCCACTGCATTAATGTCCAGGGAAACATGTTCCAGGCTTTTGTTTCCCTCCTTTACCAAACAGACCTTTCCCATATGTCCTAAGGGCTGCCATGATGATGCAATTTTCCTTGTGGCTGACATTGTCCTTTCTCTGCCTTGATCCCTTGTTTTGCATCATTACTACACATGAAAAGAGGCCACAGTCATATAAAACATATATTTTATGCAGTTAGCAGTCAAACAACACAACAATTACCATACATACCAGCCATCATCATCATTATCAATCATCATCATCATCAACAACCCCCTTTTCCCTTTTTTTTATTTTTTCTACAAGGGACCAGGCTGTCATGTCAGCTGCCACCATCTCTTGAATCAACGCTACTATCCTACCTTATTCAACACTCATTCCTGACTATCACAAGTCTTTTCTCACACAATCAATCCACCCCTTTGCTGGATGCCCTCATTTCCCCTTGCCTTCTTCCTGTCTGTCCCAAATCTTCTTCACCAGGTTGTCTTCTGCTTATCTGCACATGAGGCTGAACCACCATAATCTGTTCTCTTTGACCTTTTCTGCAGTTGGAGCTCCTTTGGCTTCTGCTCTTATGCCCTGATTTCTTTGTCTTTCCCACAGTGTGCATCCTACCACCCATCTCAGGTACTTCATCTCCATCACTGCTCTGCCTTTGCTGGCCAGGTTTCTGCACCATATAGTCACATCACTATTTTGTACCCCGTTTCAGTTTCTTTGGCATTCTTTTGTCATTCACTACCCCTGGCATTCTATGCCAGTTGTCTACAGACCCTGTGATTCTAGCTTTGATCTCTTCTCCTAAATAACCCCTCCCATATACTTGAAGCTGCTAACCTGTTCTACTATTTTCCCTTCTATCTCAGTTGTCACCTTTTTCTGATTTCCCCCATTTACACTCATTACAGCTTTCTCATTTATACTCAGTTTCATCAATTGTGCCTTCATTTTTTCATTCCATTCCCCTATCCTTTGCTGAAGTTCTTTCTCCGAGTCTGCCTGTAATACCACATAATTTGCATACAGCATCTTTGTTGAGCTGTCCCTGTTTGTTAATGTAGTCCATCACCAGTATGAACAGCAGTGGACTCAGAGCTGAACCCTTATGTACACCCACTACCAATGGAAACCCCTCTCTGAGATTGACCAGTGTTTGTACTTGAGTCGTTGGGTCCTTGTAAACAGCTTGAACTTATTCTTCCAAAGTTTCAAGGACATTGAACCACCACAAAACTGTCCAAATCAGCTTTCTTGGGATCTTGTTATATGCTTTCTTCAAATCTAGAAATGCCCATCTGGATTTATTCCTCATGTTTAGCTTCTTCTCAAGTATATGTGTTATTGCAAATATTGGGTCAGTTCTGCTGCATTCTGGTGTGAATTTGAACTGCTCATTTCCCATCCTACTTTCTACTACTCTGTGTTTTTCAAGCATCTTCTCCAGAACTTGCAAGCAGTGTGACAGGAGTTTGATACCGCTGTACTATCCAAAGTTGCGAATGTCCCCTTTGCTCTTAAACACTGGCCTAGAATCCTTGCTCTTCGGTCATTTGGGATATGCCTTTCTCTTCATACTGCTATGAGTACCCCCAGGAGCCATTTCTCCCCTATCTCATCCAACATCTTTATCATGTCTGCTGTGGCCCCATATAAGCCTGCTGCTTTCCCTGACTTCATGTTTCTTAGTGCTGTTCTTACTTCTTCTATGGTGGGCTCCTGATCTTCTCTCATCATAGGCTGTATCTAGGGCAGTTCCTGTGGGGTTGTCTTTCTTCAGAAGCTGCTGGAAGTACTCCTTCCATCTGCCTTTGATGTCCAATGAACAGGTGAGAAGGTCATTGCTTGCATCCCTTAGGAGGGGTGTTTGACTATCTTCTTTATCTTTCTGTGTTTACCTTGCAACTTGATATAATTTCTTTGTACCATCTATTAAGTCATTTACCAGAAGTTGGTAAAGTGCCTCTGATGCCTTGTTCTTAGCTATTGCCACTCCTTTATTGGCATCTTTGTTAGCTAACCAATAATCCATCTTAGCTGGGTCCATGTTTTCTAGCTTCCACTTTTTCCTGCACTCCTTTTTTTTTTTTTTTGTGACTTCCTAGACATCTGCATGCCACCACTGGCTTTCCTTATGTACCTTATTTCCTTACCTGCCTCGGCTGCAAATCTGTTTTGTAGTCCCCATGCATGCTGTTTTAAGGTGCTGCCATTCTTCTTTAACTCCATCTGTTTCCTCTTTTTGTTGAGGTGCTAGAGCCTGAAAAACTCCTTGAACAGTTGTGCTTTCTCTCCAGTCAACTAGTAGGTCTTCAACCTGGTCTCTATTGACACTAAAGCATTCTCTGACAACTTCTTGCAGCTGATTGTGGCAACCAGTGGTTTATGCTGTGGGCTAACTGTTTTACTAGGGATGACTTCTTCCCCAGTGCCTTTTCTTTACAAGGAGGCACTCTACCTGAGTTGCATGTTGGCCACATTTGTATGTGATTTTGTAACTGTCCCTCTTGCTGATCACCATCAAGTCATTTAGCAGATAGAAGTTTAGAATGTCTTCTCCTTCTTTATTTCTGTTGCTGCACCCATGTGAACCCAGGCAGTCCTCATATCCTTTCTTGTCTAAGTCACCCAATATCAACACCAGTTCATGTTGCTGTTCTGTTTTATCTAGTAGGTCCTACATCTGTTGCTTGAATGCACTCTTTTTATTACTATCACAGCCCTGCTGTGGAGCGTAGGCTGCGATTATGAATATTGCCCTATCATTAGGCTACAGTCTGACTGTCACGAGTCTGTCTCTAATTCTGATGACATCCCTCGTGCCTCTCCCTCAACTCAATTCAAACACAAATTCTAGCTTGTCCTCATCCACTTGACTAGTAGAATCTGGATCCCAAGCAAAGTGGCTTTGCTGCACTGCACTTTCATCTTGGATCCTGTATACATAGAATGTACAGACTCATTTTAATCATCATGGCATCCACTTCCAAGCTCCATCCTGCCAGTGAGTCTACACTGAATGAAGCAATTCTAAGTTCATGTTTGTCAAGTTGATTGATTTTACATCCAGCTTTCACTCAATAGAACAGCTATCCCATGGGAAACATGACACCGGTCAGCCAGTACCTTATTCACCCAGGGCTGTTATGGTGGGCACACAATGGCCAATAGGGGCACACATTCCCCTCCCACCATCAGCATTTGTCCTTGGCATAGGTCAGAGTAGGCCGGGTCCTCAACCCAATTATTATCAGCAGACACCATGCCCATTTTGGGAAAATTAGTCAACAAGGTTAAATCACCTAAAATCATATTTGTACACCAACAAATGGCTAGCCCTGCCATGGTGCTGAGTCTGTGATCCATGCTCCCTTATCTTGAGGATACTGTGGATCACAGTAAATGACCAAAGCAATTGGTCTATACAACTTTTGTGCTATAGGGCATCATCTAGAGTCTGTGCTGCTGCTCAAAGTTCCATTCTTGGATGAGTTTGAGAAGAAAATACTCAGCATGTTTTCAAGAGGTGGAAGGACACAGGGAAGACATGCAAACTCCAAGCAGGCATTTGCCAGAGGTCATGTCTGAACCTTGTACCTTTTACATGAGACGTGAAAAACTTAACCATTATGCCAACTGTGCCTACCATCCTCCTATAATAAAAATTTGGTAACATATACTCCATAATTATACACATATACAAACTCTCACTCCAGCCAAGTAATGTTGTGCTGTGCTAATGTCTGCAGTATCATAAATACATTCAAGACAATAAAGTAATCACTCTTTCAACAGATTCATCCCTCACCTAGACCCTACCATTTTCATGTGTTCATAATACTGTCATTTTTTTTTCATTCTTTAGTGTCACTTAGAAATCATCAAGTAAGAACACATTTGTTTAGGCAACAGTACAGTGGGATAATGAAAAACAACAAAAAAGCCAGTAAAAAACACTGGAAATTTTAATGACACACTGTAGCGCCTTGGTTACACAATGCCTTACTACTTCTGTACTTCACAAAATACATATGCATACACACTCAGGTATATACCTGGTCAGATATACACCAAAGGAAGCATTGGACTATATGATTGGTCTGATAAGGGCAGAGTACAGTTGAATAATGAAAAACAGCAAAAAGGCCAGTAAAAACCAATGGAAATTTTAATGACACACACTAGAGCCTCAGATACATAATGCCTTGCTACTTCAGTACTTCACAAAATACATATGCATACATACTCACGACATGACGCCACACTAATGATTTTATCAGTGATCACTAATCATTTCCGCTGCTGCTGTAATGATTTCTTCAATGTTACTCACTAAGTTTACATAATTTTTAAGTATTTCATATTAAATTGAAATATTTTTCTTATTTTCTCTTACTTTTTTATTTTAACTTAAGAAGTCAGCAATTTCCTAAGATATTTGCTGCCTAACTCAAGTAATCACAAGTTAATATGGCAGTATTCAACTACATCTTTTTAATCTGGCCATGTATGCATTTTATATGCAAATTATGCCCTTTTACATTTACCTCTATGAATAGCAGTAATACATGAACATGTATAGCCACTTAATGGATGTAACTCACTCTCGCTGCTCATGAATGTTCTATGAGCTCATTTGAATGCATTGCAAACAGAGACAGAGTCCACAACAGTGCTCAGCATTCCCTAGCATGTCGCAATAACATACAGATAGCCTCAGACATGCTCAAACCTGAATATATTCAGGAAAAAACAAAACAAAATGAAGTCATATGTATTACAGTTTGTACAGCCGCAAAACATAATCTCTGCCCATCTAACATCATCTAGCACTCCTTCTCACCTCAAACCACTCAACACTTAAAAGAAAGTTGGTCATTACACACATAAGAACATGTATTTATGTAGCCCCAAATCAAATATACACACACACACACACACACACACACACACACACACACACACACACACACACACACACACATACACACACACACACACACACACACACACACACACACACACACACACACAAACACACACACACCACCATATATATGTACTTCTGCTACAGTGAAGGAATAATTGACATTTAGGTGTAATACTTCGAAAAAGATAGCTAAGTCAAGGTTCAGCAACAGTAACAATTATAAAACTGAATATCACATACCACTACCAGGTTATACCTCATACCATGCTTTTTGGCCCAAAAACTTGGACCAAACCACAAAAGGAGGGGGAGTATCGATATTCATCAAAGATACCCACACCTCTAGGTTGGTGGCAAAGCACGAAGCATCAGAGACTATTCATGTGCAACTAACAGTGGGTAAAACTGCCTTCCAGTTTATAGCCTGCTACAGACCACCCTCCCAAACCCAGGAACCCCACTCGGCCTTCCTGAGAACACTGGAAAATATGAAGGTCTCTCCGAACACCATTATATTGGGCGACTTCAACTACCCAAACATAGAATGGGAGCATTACTCTAGCTCCAACACCCTTGCCCAAAGGTTCCTAGAATTCATAAACTCAAATGCTATGGAACAACTTGTTACCACTCCAACAAGAGGGGAAAACATACTGGACCTGATCATCACCAACATGGGGACTCTATGCTCCAGACCAGAAGTGTATCCCTCACTGGTAAGATCAGACCATAAACTGATCTCACTGGATATTCACATCCCGACCCCACCCCCTGCCCAAAAAACCACAGTGAAAAACTTCTCTAAAGCAAATTTCACACTCCTCAAAACCGATGTGGAATCCTTCAAAGCCCCCGGGCCTGTGGAAAATACAGCCCAGACCGCAGAATCCTTTATAAATGCATTCTATGAACACCTTCAGGAATGCATGGATCATGCAATCCCAAATAAAACCAAGACCCAATCCTCCAAAGGCAGACGACCTGTCTGGTGGACCCCAGCCATAAACAAACTATACAATAGAAGGAGGAAGCTACTTCATGATAGAGCAAAATCCCAAAAAGGGAAGGCATCTCTGATCAGTATTAGCAAAAAACTAAGGGCACTCATAAAATCGTCAAAGGTCAGCTTCGAGAGAAAAATTGCACAGGACACTAAGGATAATCACAAGGCTTTCTTTAGTTATGTTAGGAACCTGGGTGGGAATTCCCAGATATGCTCAGAATTAGTCCAAAATGACAAAAAATACACCAAACCCACAGACATTGCCAACATCCTAGCTGACAGGTTCAGTGCAAACTTCTCCCCCCCTCCCCAGCAAAAGGGCAAATATCTATCCCAGCAGAGTGCTGCCCCCCTGACATCTCAGATGCTCAGGTGGGAGCCATCCTCTCCAAAGCAAAAAACACAGCATCAATGGGACCAGACGGTGTCCCAGGCTGTGTCCTACATGAACTTCAAGAAGAGCTAAACCCAAACAAAAAACTACTGTTCAATCTCAGCCTTACTACAGGATATGTACCCAAAGAGTGGCATACAGCAACAGTGGTCCCTCTCCACAAAGGTGGTGCCTCAACGGACGCTGGAAACTATCGCCCCATAAGCATGACTAGCTTGGTCTGCAAAGCTATGGAAAGGATCATCATGGACCTCATAAATAAAGATATTGGGGACCTACAGACACTGGATCCTACCCAGTTCGGCTTTGTTAAGGGCAGATCCTGCCTCTTAATCCTGGTTGACTTCTTTGAAACAGTCACCAAGGCCATTGATGAAGGGAAGGTGGTCCACACAGCCTATCTGGACCTCGCAAAAGCCTTCGATACAATACCCCACTCGGGCATTATAGATAAGCTCACCAGCTTAAATATAAACCCCTATGTCACTAGATGGGTTGCAAACTGGCTCAAGGACAGAACCCACATGGTTAGAATTGCTGGAGCCATGTCAGACTCCAAACCAGTTACAAGTGGCATCCCACAAGGCTCAGTCCTGGGACCTCTCTTGTTTGGTATATATTTCTCGGAGGTACAGGCCAACACGAAAGGACTGTGGCTAACCAAGTTCACAGATGACTGCAAACTGGGCACCATAATCGACTCTCCAGCTGACAGAAGCATCCTCCAAAAGGGCCTCATAGAAACAGACAACTGGTGCCAGAGCCATGGCCTCAAGCTAAATGCCAAAAAGTGTATAGTCATCCCCTTTGGCAAAAACAAAGTGCCCACAAATTACCACATAGGTGGTAATCCATTAAGTACAGAAGAAGTAATTAGGGACCTGGGGACCCAAGTTGATAGCAATCTCTCATTTGACAACCACATGGCCAAAGTGGTTAGAAAAACATTTTATATAGCCCACCTAATCATGAAGGGATTCACATCTAGATTAGGGAGGTCATCGTGCCTCTTTACTCATCCCTCATCAGGCCCATAATCGAGTACAATGCCCCTTTTGGGATGTACCTTACCAAACACCTGCAGCAACTGGAATGACCCCAAAAGTACCTCACCAAGAGGATCAAAGGGCTCAAACAGATGCCATATGCTGCCCGGTTAAAGAAACTCCAGCTCTACTCAGTGGCATACCGCCTGCTCAGAGGTGACCTGTGCCTGACGTATAAGGCCATGTCTAACCCGGAATTAAGGGACATGCTGCACCTCAAAAATCCAAATCCCATCGAGCTACACGCCGAGAGACTTGAACCTCAGCACTGAAATAAATAGGACATGCTGGAGGGACAGATTCATAACCCAGAGGCTCCCTTCACTCTGGAATAAAATCCCAGTCCAGGTTAGGCAGAGTCCCTCATTGACTCTCTTCAAGAGGAATCTTGATGAGTGGATGGGAGATCGTAGGTTTACCCCGGGTATCACTTCTGTGTCACTGTTAGACAGAGGCACCGTATACTAACCTCGAAAAAGGGCATAGCAAAATTAATTTAAAATGGGTGGCGAAAGCCAAACACACTCTGGCTAGGCTTATAAATGCCCTAGGGCAGATAGCCTAGTATGAACCTATGAACCTATGAACCTATGAACATACTGTTTTTATGTACTATATAAATGAAATGAGAATGTATTCCTTTAAAACAATGTATCTGACAAAGCATTTTTGGTTACACTAATCTTCCCAGTAATAACAGCAAATGCTCTAATGCTTCTTCTGGTTAACCAGGTTTGGTTAAGGTTTTCTTACACTGCAGAGGGAGTGGTTCTAAGCCTGCAAACTGCAGATCTGACCATAGATTCACAGATTCAAAGATTGTTGCTAGGCTAACAATGTTGGGGCCCTTTCTAAGCCTAGCCAAGCTTTCCCAAAAGAATAATGATGTCCTGTATCTGCACAGGACATCGGCAGCCAGGTATTTATAAGCTACCTCTGTCCATGAGGGACATGGGTTCCAGGCCCAGTGTAACTTTCCTATTCCCCATCCACTGGTCTAGGTTGCCCTTAAACTGGATAATAGACAGACTCAACTTCACATGGATGAGAAGCAAGTTCCATAGGAGGGGCAGTCTCTGAGCCACATATCTCTCTCTCCAGCATGTTCTGTTTAAGTCACAGACAAAATTCAGGTCCTTAGGCCTTGCATTTCTGGTACTCTTTGACTTACAAATATGTAGAAGATTCATAAGTTTGGGGTTTGTGGATGCCTTGTAAGCCAGGCATAGATCATCCTCAGCAATCTAAAGTAGACTCAATAGAGGGAAAGGGCTTTACGATGCTTTGCATAATGCAGGTTTGCTACACCTTGTATTCTTTTTGTAAGGAACTTCTGAGGTTGGTCAAATTGCTGCAGATGCTTGGTCAGGTATATACAAAAGGGAGCATTGTACTCTATGACTGATCTGATAAGGGTGGAGTACAGTGGGATAGTAAAAAACAACAAAAAGGCCAGTAAAAACCAATGAAAATGTAATGACACACTAATGTCTTGACTACACAATAGCCTTCAAGGAGTAAAATGGTACACAATCAACAGCATTTTATAAATTTATCATAAATAGAATCAAACAATTACATAATTAAATAATATATAATTAAATAGGACCAAAGAAATTATTTAAATTAACATTGATTTTAAGAACATGGCTTTGGCACCATTTGATTGTCAGAGATAGACCCTCTTGAAGAATACTAAAATTATACTTCTTCATTCTAGCTATGGATATTCTAGTCATGGTAACTCCTGTTAAGGACAAGGCCACTCTCCAACTTGCTCTAATAAGGAGACCAAAAATCATAATCTACCTGTTCAGGATACCTAGAACAGATTCAGATGTGTACTTGAGGCTCAGACTGGAAAAAGATTGATATCTGGCAATTGTTTTGTTGGATGAGCACCTGGAATCCCTGACAGAGATCACCTGTTCTGGCCCAGAGTGCCATCATGGGTACAATGACCTACAGTTCTAGACCCAGCCAGCTGGCTGGCTGAGATGGTTGACCAGGTAGAGGCAAGAAGGCCATAGTTCTATAGCATGTATAAAATGATTACTTATTTTGTGGTGGGGATAGATTAAAAAATATAATGTTGAATAATTGAAGGTATTTGCTAGAGTAAATGTGTGTACCTGCAGAAATATATCTGTAGTGTTATTATAATAATATAAAAGAATGTGTAAACATATCAGTACATAGAACTGCATTGGAATGTTTAAGGGATAACATAATTATCTACAATGATACAAATGTAACATATGTATGGAAATATGTCTTAAAATTAAAGATAAAGACCTACATGAGTATACTTACAACTACTTGTACATGTATTTATGCAGAAAGCACAGACAAAATTTCTATTACCAGATTTTCATTTTTGTTTTGCATTAACTTAGGTAGTACTTAAAATATATATGGTTTGTATAGGATAGAAAATATTTATTAGTATAGCACTTATAAGTAATTTCCATAGGAATTATAACTACACATACAAGATGGCTGAAGTCAGGCACCACACCCTAGTCAGAGTGGAGGTTGGGAAAAGGGGGTGGGTTGCAGTGCCAAATGAATGTTCAGCACATACATAAATGAGAATCCAGTATTATTAATTCTGTATTATTGTACATACATTTTCAAATCATCCCCTTACATGCTTAGAATTGCTAAGGAAAACACTATCAAGCACACTCTTTTGAACATCTTAGGAAATGAAAACTTCTGCAACTTGCTACATTGTTCTGGTGTCTGTAAATTCTGGCTGAACAAAATTCAAAACTGTTACTTGCAAAACATAATATTTTTAAAACAACATTCTACCAAAACTGTATTTGTGTTTATAAGTTACAGTAAAGGGAAAATTAGAAAGTATGAGAATTCGGATATGAATACATATTTCAACAAATGCATGCTAAGCAAATACTGTAGTGAATGGAATGGCTTAGAAAAATAATCATATAATTAATGTTATAGGGAAAATGTGAAATACAAGTAAACAAGAAATGTCTTATGTCTTCTTTTTATAGCTGAAAGACTGATCTCCCACAATAGGAGACAGCAGGACAGACACTTAGTGAGACTGTTTGAGTCTACTGGTAAGCCTGGATAAAGAAGTAAATACTACTCTGTGTTCAACTAATTTAATTTATACACACACACACACACACACACACACACACACACACACACATATATATATATATATATATATATATATATATATATATATATATGAGGAAACAGTTAATAATAATAATAATTCTTACAGAACTATAACTGAAGGACTAGAGTACATTCAGTATATTACTGCAAACAAGAGTGAGAGATATGGCAGTATATAAGTGCAGTATTTATGTCTTTAACTCATTTTATTATATTAGTAACTAAAGCAATAGAGTGCACTCAGGACATTACTGCAAGCAAAAGTAAATGATATCTTCATATATAAGTGCAGAATTTCTGTCTTTAACTGATTTTATAAGATCTAAGTATTTATAAAGGGTGTTCTCAGTACAATATTGCAAAAACATGTATATCAGGCACAAATATGATCTTTATGTCATTGTAGTAGCTGCAGCATCTAAACCTCACCATTACTTGATAGCAAACATTCTCCTGCTATGTAAGCATAAGCGTTTCCCAGAAAAATTCATCCCAAAGTATGCAAAAGCACTTTCTTTACAGCTTGCACTTTTTATACATTCTGTTTTACTTCAGAAAAGATTAGATAAAGATATAAGATTAGATAAAGATATAATGCTCTAAAGTAAATGATTGAATACCATGTAACATGACGTGTGAAATTACTCTATGTTCTCTTTTGTTTCTCTCCCCCTTTTTTTCTGTTTTTTTTTTTTTTTTTGTTATTTTAATTCTGCATTCCTTTTTCCTTTATTATTATTTATGTTAATTTTTCTACAGATTCAAAATTTTTTGGGGTGACCCAGTACCTCCCAAGTGAGGGACTGGTCACCCTCTGCTGATAGGGGATATCCTTGCAGGTTTGGCAGAATGGCTCCCTGGCATTTGGCAGCCTGGCAAGCCTCACTGAATGGGGATACTTAGTTGAGGATGGGCTGCAAGTGGTAGTTGACAAGTGGAATTAACCCATCAAAGCCTCACTTCAGCATGTTGAAGCTGACCACTACATCACCACAAGCCCCTATCTCCTCAACATCGGGGTCCTTCAGTCTACCACCATCTGGCAGTGGAAATGTTTAAGTTCTGTGTGCTTTTCCTTCTTCAGACCTTCTTCCCTTATCCTTTCATGTACACCCTCTTTTCTATTTCCCACCTAAACTACCCAATTATATTAAGAAAGAAACTGAAAAAATAGGGTGCCTATAACCCACCAAAACCATTATGCCCCCCTGTCCTACCTCTTTCACTATAATCCCCTTGATGCTTTCCTTCCATGCTTCCCTCTTTGTTGTGTCTCCCCTTTTTCAGTCTTTACTTTCTCCACCTTTCCAGTCTTTAATGAAAACATTAGGGTGTCCACATAAGGATACCCCTAAGCTAAACATTTTAAACCCCTTTATTTATTTTTTGAACATTAAAAATAAAAGCTGCACAGTCCACCACTTGCCTTAAGTCTTTCAAGTGTGACTGCTCATATCCACTTATGTCCAGATATTACATACAAAATTATATGCTTAACTTGTTTGCATATTCATGCAGTCATTCCCTCAAATAACCATTGTATAGCTGTGAACTGATGGAGTACGAATACCATCTTAATTTTTGTTTTATATCCTTTTTCCCTTTGTCTATGTTTGTATGACCTCAGAGTTAGTGTATAACAAGAATGGGATGGGGGCTTGTACTCTCTTGGGGTGAGGACAGTGCAGGGGGTCTTGACCACCTTCAAATAAAAAAAAAGTAGTCTTTGATGCATGGTGATTGCATGAGTTATAACCAGTTGCGTTTGCAATGGATCCTAGTCTTGCTATATTTTGATAGTGATTAATTGCATCTCAGCTAAGTTGTTGCATCTTTCGGCTTTTCCCGTTAGGGGTCGCCACAGCGGAACTCTGGTCCGCTAATGATTGGTAGTTGATTTTTACATGCCGAGTTACCAGCCCTGACGCACAAAGTAAGGTGTGAAAAAATATTAGTAAATTTGAAAAAGGTTATATAAGTCACACACCAAGAAGTGCATACAATGTGGTGGTTTAACCAACATAAATATCTGAGTAGCTGTCTGATAGCCTCTACTGAATTTTCTCACAATTTCCATTAATAAACTATAATTACAATGTGATATGTCCTGTTTAGTAGTGAACGGTGTATACTTAACTGTATTATAACTACAGAGAGACTAGAACCAGCCATCACAATTATGGTCCATAAAAGAAGACACCCAGCTTATATAACTGCAATTTACTGTTACTAGTTCTTACTTAGAAAAATAACTCTGTATGACTAATACATTTAGAGATAGTTCAATAATATTTGCCTTAGTTTGTAAAAGGTATTCACCATGACCTTCATTTCTTGTGTTATGGTAGATATGTATAATGCTAATCTTAAACAGTTTCATTTACTATTTCTTCTTTCATCTTTCACTCTGATTTATCTTCCCTGTGACAGATAAAGCAATGGCAATCTCACTTACTTTACCCAGAAAGAAAATAAACCAGTAAATAGCACTATAGAATGTATAAACTGGTGTAAAATATTAACAGCAAACTGTGCATATACATTTATTTGGTTTTATGTGATTCTCATTAATAAGGCAACATTAAATGATATGAATACAGAACATACAGTTGTGTAAGTTGTACTTACTATAACAGTACATGTTAGAAATCCTTACTGTTGCAGTAGCTTTTGGACTATATGGGTTGTATCCAGCTCCACATTGCTCTGACTCTCTCCCGCAATTCCACTGTTGCTGCTGACTGGACAGCATTTTGGGTGGAAATCAGGAGTCAGAGTGAAGCAACCCTCAGGACTTCCTTGCAGATAAAGAGAGAAAGAAAGAACTTGTTCATGCTGTACCACTAAAGATATAACAATAATCCAAACCATTATATCCCAACAAGCAATGATATACAAATGAAGGAGAGGTGGCAGGTGTCTGTGGCTACTGCAATAGTGAGCAATTTGAACATCTGCTGTCATGGTAAGTGCAACTCAAACAACTGCACTAAGTCCATAATTCTCACAACTCTACTAGATTTATAATTTTCACTGCTGCAGTAGCCTTGCAGCTCTATTTGTTGATTGCCAATGCCTATACAACCTACTAGGAGGAAGGATAACCTCCCAGGAGTTCCTGGAGAATGGTTCTAGCAAAGCCAGTCCTGGACCTGGAAAAGTAATCCTGTTGGTGATGCTTTGTAAATGTATGCACAGAGGCGCAAAAATGCTGTCTCTAGAATGCTTCTAGAGCCCACCCCTTTTCAGTATGCCATCATAGTTGCCAAGGCTGTAGTAGAATATGCCTTGATACTTCCTGGAACTGATTTACCAATGTGAGTATAACAAAAGGCAATAGC
This sequence comes from Protopterus annectens, assembly GCF_019279795.1. NCBI lineage: Eukaryota > Metazoa > Chordata > Ceratodontiformes > Protopteridae > Protopterus > Protopterus annectens. Next base: position 1,042,844,296 of record NC_056727.1, on the reverse strand, counting down.
TGAGGACAACTACCTAGAAATAGTCGTTTTGACACAGGTTGTCCCTTCTTTGTCCCATCATAAGAAATAAAAAGCTGATTATATTTTCTGAAAACCTGGTTCTGTCAAGGTACTACATGAGCTAACTATGCAAGTCTAGAGTATATAGAATTATTTCTCCCTTGTTCTGATGATCTGGATAAAACACAGCAAGACTGATGTCTTGAGTCAAAGTAAACCCTGAAACAACTTTGGGCATAAATGATTCTTAATGAGACCACCTCTCTATGGGAGATCAGATACGGTTCACCCACTATAAGAGCTTGCAACTCAGATACTATTCTTGCAGATGTCAGAACAATAAGAAGTATTCCTTCATGTAATGAATCATAAATCTGCTTATGAAATGGTTCAAAGGGAGACATTGTTAACTTTTCCATTACAAAATTAAGATCCAGGAAAGAACCACCTGTTTCCTCGGAGGCCTAAAATGTAAAACCCCTTCAGAAACTGTTTTACCAACAACAGAGAGTAAATTGGAGGAGATCCATTGGAAGAAATTATGAAATGGCAAGATTTACCTTGATAGAAGACTATGACATGCCAGAGGAAAGTAACTCTCACAAATATTTCAGAACCAGTGGTACATAATTCTGGACAGGCCTCTGGTTATTGGCTAGAAGCTAACTAGAAATTCTTTTCCACTTGCCATTACAGAATTTCTAGTACCCAGTTTTCTTGCTTCCCTTAGTACCTGCTGCACATCCTCATGAAAACAGTGCCTGAAAGGAATCAAAACTGAATCATCCAGGCAGTTAGCTGACATTGCTTGAGACTGGGGTATATCAAACTGCCCATGTTGTGTGTGAGCAGGTGAGGAAGCTTGTGGTAATTGCTCTTGGCCAATTCCCTCATGCCATAAGGGAGTCACCATTATGAATTTTGGATATTCCATTTGAATTTTCAGATTTACCCAGGATATCAGTAGAAAGGTTGGAAATACAAAAAGGAACATTACCAACCATAGGAATGAAAATGCATCTGTTCTCCACAACTGCTTTCAAGGAGACCTGGAGCAGAATTAGTTAAATTATCTGATTTGAAATTAAGCAAACAGATCTATTAGAGATGTTTCCCAGAAATGGATGAACTTCTGGAAGACCCATTCATTCAGTTTCAATTCATAAGCGTATGTCATTATTCTGCTCAACTTGTGTGTCACTATATTTGGATTTGACAGAATGGAAGATGTTTGAAGAGTTAAAGTATGGTATAGACCTACTTCCCAAGAAGTCACAGCCTGCATGCACAGATGACTGTACCCTGTGACCCCATGCTTGTTTATGTACCACATCACTGTGGTGTTTTATATAATCACCTGAAGAGGTTTGGTTAACCATAGACAATGAAGATATTTCGAGGCATGGATCACAGCCAAAATCTCTGACATTTATGTGCATTAAGCTGTCTGAGGCATTCCACAGGCCAACATCATACCTTTCAACTGTACAGATTTTCTCAGGATGTCCAGATTTTTGTCTCATATTTTTGATCCATTTTTCATATAATTGTGATTTTCTTGCAAATCACTTGTGATTCATTAAAGATTGAAGTCAGAAAATAATGATCAATGTTTGCGTTTCAGACTTCATACCCTTAAGAAAATTCATGCTGATGCAAAACTTGCTACTCTAATCAACTTTCTGCTTGTAGGATCAATATTTAAAAATTGTCTATATTTGGGTACCTTAATCTCCCCATTATTTACAGCTTTGTCTAGATTTATTTCTCTAAGAGGTTGAGAGGTATGGCCAGCATCTTTACTCCCATAGAGACTGTTCCCCACTATTCTCCAAGCAAATTCTGAGGCAGTTATAAATTGACTTGGGATCTGAGGAGAAAAGAGGAAACTTGATTTTTTTTCTCTCCACCAGTATAGTTTTTTTTTTAACAAAATACAAAATTGGAATCCGAAATTCAGAGGATGAAGAAATTTGGTCCATGTTTTTCTCTTTTTGTTTTTCAACCATTCATTCAATATTTCTCAAGTAATCTGATGAGTGGACTCATAAGATCCATGGAATCCATAAACCCTAGAATCCTTTGGTATTATGTTGCAGAAGTGAGAGAATGACTGGATAATCTTGGGAAAGCTTCTAGATAAAAATCCACCTTCTCATATGTAAGAAAAGCCTTTGGCTGAGAGGTATTAAGAAGGTAGCCTAGTAACACAATCCAGCATAATGAAGTAAAGAAAGAATTGTGTACATATATCTGAAATCCCACTTTGGTAAGGAGATGAAACCCGTGGTAAGGACTATTGAAATCGGGAAAAAGACTAAGCATATATGTGAATGTCCTGCAGTGTGCAATGAGCTATTCTTGGAGCTAGATACTTTGCAAATACTCTTGGAGCTGTACATATCCCAAAAGGTAACACAGATAACTGATTATGTGACCACATACATAGAATCTGAGAATTTTGTTGAAGCCTGTAGCTATAGGAATATGAAGATTAGTATCTTTGGTACTTTTTCCATTATCGGGGCAACACTTCTAATGCACTAGCATGTGCATGCAATGATCACACAGTGGTTAGCCCTGAAGCGGTTGTTCATGTCTAAAACACCTCCTGTACTTCCTCTCACCATCCACAGCTCTTTATGACATCAACACTTTTTGTGTCCAACTTCTTTAGCCAAGCAATTTATCAGCTAATAAAGTAGCTAGGAAAAGGACTTGATAAGCAGCAATAATACTGTCAATGTTTAATTTTTTGCTGCGGTACATTGATCAGTTACTTGTGATTCATATTTATGTTCATATTTTCAAAACTAAGAAACCGACATTCTGCTGAAGAGTAAAAGTGAAATGCCATACTGGGAGATTGGCAACTGTCATTTGTATCAACACTATACTGGAGACAGTGACTTTTGTGTGGCAGCGGGTGAAACACTAGAGATTGAAGAAAACTCATTTACATTGTAATAACACATTTTCATTTCTCCACAAATACCTTAACATGCAGTCCAGACAGAAAATTGTCACAGTCAAAAGCTTACATATTGTTACAACAGTCGTTAAACATAACTTGGGAAAAGCAACCTAGACATGACTACTTGGGAAAGCTTAGTAAAAAAATATTTAAGTCTGGGCTTGCCTGCGTTATAAATTATTATTTATGGAAACACCATAAAGGCCACGGTGGTGCAGTGGTTAGCATTGTTGCCTCACAGCAAGAGGTTCTCCCGTTCGATTCTTAGCTGGAGTACCTTCTGTGTGGAGTCTGCATGTCCTCCCCATGGTCGAGTGACGTATAAAGACATGCAGGTAGGTATGTGCATGAATGGGTGTGCCTTCCTTGAAGGCTGGGTGTCGGGCTGGCAAGCCGGCACTGTAAAAATCCACTGCCAATCATTAGCAGACTGGAGTTCCACTGTGGCGACCCCTAACCAGAAAAAGCTGAAAGACATTACTTTTTGTTTATGGAAACACTATGAATCCACCATTAATCACTGTGGAATACTGTTTGATGAAAATTCTGGTGGTTGTACACTGTTTTGATAGTTGTCCCATGTTTAAAGTTGATGCTTCATACTGTGCTCTGGTATACAAATATGTATGTAGCTGCTAGCTGATATTTCTGCAACATGTGTGTGGTAATTCTTTAAAAACTGGGTATATGTTCTCATTAAGAAACACGGGTGATCATTGCATGTGTGTGCTAGTGCATTAGAAGTGTTGCTCCGATAACGGAAAAGTATCATATCTTTTATGTATACCGTTACCATAACATTCACAGGAGAAATGAGAGTTAGTATAGTTTGAAGAGTCAGCATTTTCAATGTGGTTACTTTCACATATAAAATGAGAAAGCAAAGGAAAGATTTAGAACTATTTTTAATGAAAGTTGTTTCGGTACTTTTCCGTTTAACCCCTACCACTTTGCGCTCACTGTCTATAACCCACTGTAAACTATATAACATTTACAAATACAATTCAGCACAAGTTTAACATGCCCCACCCTCAAAGTGTATGCCAACTAATAATAAATGTCAACTGTTATAACCTACAGGCAAATTTAATTTAATAATTTTAGCCAATAACTGCTTTGCCTGTCACACTAAACAAATAGAATTTCTGGTGTACAGATACTAAAATGTTACAAGTGTTATCACTTCAACTGTAACTATTAATGCTATTTATTATTATTTCTACACAGCTACTATCTCAAAACTAGTGGTTAGCTCACCAGTCCCAACGGAAATGATATATCACATTCCGTAAGAGTAAAATTATAACCCAGTGACACAGAAGTCTACCACTAACCTCGACACTGCTTAATGACAGAAAAAATGCAAGTACTACAACTACTGATTACGCAATCAAACTGAGTAGTTTGTAAAGAGAAGGTAGTGTGCATGTGTGTGTGTGTGTGTCTTTCAGCTTTTCCCGGTTAGGAATCGCCACAGCAGAACTCTGGTCCGCTAATGATTGTCAGTAGATTTTTACGTGCTGGCTTGCTGGGCCTAATGCACAACCTTCAACGAAAGAACGCCCATTCACGCATGTTGCTACACAGAAGACACTCTAACTGAGAATCGAACGGACAACGTTTACTTGTGAGGTGACAATGCTACCACAGCACCACCACCGTAGTCAAACGTAACAGTGATTATTAACCTGATGATCTTAGACAGACTGTTTTGTTATCGAAATTTGTTAGGTAGTAGTGTGGGTTAGTTGCTTGGTTGGATCAGGGACTGTAGATGTAGAACGATTACTACCTGGGTTGTCCCCTTTTCAAATGCCCAAAGTGGAACATTTTCGGTGCAAATGACCGATTTTGCAGGGAAAAACAAACCCACGGTCAGTACAAAAGACAGCTGTACAAACCATATAAATTGCATTAGTTTGCAAGGTCCTGTGCACAAGTAACATTCATGTAGCGGTGATCTGTGTACTTTGTCTTCATTGGGCTCGACTAAAATGGCGAGACGCATGGTAGGGGGTTAACGGAAAAGTACTGTTGTTTCTTTGGCAACAAAAACATTCTGGAATAGAAGCATTTGCCCCTTTGGTCTAAAGGGACTGGCTCTGTGACTCTTACGTAGGTTAGGTGATGAAAGACCTCAGGAAAAAATGATGTTTGATTTGGAGACTGGGGAGGAATTCCCCTGAAATGAAGTACTTGTATCCAGAGAACAACTGTAACCCTCCAAAACCACTTTTAGTACCCAATGGTGTGAAACAATCTGTTGCCAAAGATATATTATATATATATATATATATATATATATATATATATATATATATATATATATATATATATATAATATATATATATATATATATATATATATATATATATATATATACATGGGTCCCCTACTATTTACAAACGTCGATTCACGACAAAGAAATCACCGACACCAACGACCGACAACGCGGTTGACCGACACGCTGGAATCCCGACAGCCGGAAGACCGACAAGGGGAATGTGTAAGCGCGACCTGGTAAGTATGCGATAGTGAGGGATTTAGGAGTAGGGAGCGGACAGGTAAGTGTGCAATAGTGAGGGATATAGGGTTAGGTGTGTGATAGGTGAGTGTGCAGTGTCGGAGCTTGGGGTTAGGGGTGGGTAAGTGAGTTAGGGTTAGGGTGCAGGTAGGGAGAGTGTGCGGTAGTGTCGGAGCTTGGGGGTTAGGGGTGGGTAAGTGAGTTAGGGTTAGGGTGCAGGTAGGGAGAGTGTGCGGTAGTGTCGGAGCTTGGGGTTAGGGGTGGGTAAGTGAGTTAGGGTTAGGGTGCAGGTAGGGAGAGTGTCTTGGTAGTGTCGGACCTTAGGGTTAGGGTTTGGGTTAGGGCTAGTGGATATGTCCTGTAGTGTACTGTGTTGTTTACGTGTAGTGTGTCGGTGTTATGGTGTTCGGTGTTTTGCGTTGTCGGTACTTTGTGTTGTCGGTCGTTTGGTGTCGGTGATTTCTTTGTCGGCGAATCGGCATTTCTGTAAATAGTAGGGGACCCATATATATATATATACATATATATATATATATATATATATATATATATATATATATATATATATACACACACACACACACACACACACACACACACACACACACACACACACACACATATATACATCTTAACTAGACGTGTTTGTCTGTGTATGTATGTGTGTGTGTGCTCTCTTGCAGTCCTCACACCCTCTGCCAATGATATAGAATGTACAACTGAACTTAACACATAGAACAACTAGCAGCCAGCAAAATAGAGAAAAAGTATTTTTCTCTCATAGTGACTGCAACTATTTATATATCTAGATTTTACATGTATTTAGCTAGATAGACAGATATATATTGTATAACATAGGTTCATAGGTTCATAGGTTGATACTAGGCTATCTGCCCTAGGGAATTTATAAGCCTAGCCAGAGTGTGTTTGGCTTTCGCCACCCTTTTAGATTAGTTGACTGTGCCTCTGTATAGTGGGTAACAGAAGGTAACCCTTTTAATGTTAGTTTATTGTACCTCTGTCAAGCAGGGGCAAAGAAGAGATCCCAGGGGTAAACTTATGATCTCCCATCCACTCATCAAGATTTCTGTTGAAGAGGGTCAGTGAGGGGCTCTGCCTAACATGGATTGGGATTTTGTTCCACAGTGAGGGGAGCCTCTTGGATATGAATCTGTCCCTCCAGCAATCCTATTTATTTCTGTGCTGAGGTTCAAGTCCATGGAGCGTGTAGCTCTAAGGGATTTGGATTTCCTGAGGTGAAGCATGTCCATTAATTCTGGGTTGGACATGGCTTTATACATCAGACACAGATCGCCTCTGAGTAGGCGGTATGCAACTGAGTAGAGCTGGAGTTTCTTTAGTCGAACTGCATAGGGCATCTGTTTGAGTCCCTTGATCCTCTTGGTGAGGTACTTTTGGGGTCTTTCTAGTTGCTGCGGTGTCGGGTAAGGTACATGCCAAATGGGGCATTGTATTCAATTATGGGCCTGATAAGTGATGAGTAGAGGGGCACAATGACCTCTCTTGATCTAGATGTGAACCCTTTCCTGATAAGGTGGGCTATATAGAAGGTCTTTCTAACCACTTTGGCAATGTGATTGTCAAAGGAGAGATTGCTGTCTACTTGGGTCCCCAAGTCCCTAATTACTTCTATCGTACTTAATTGATTACCACCTATGTGGTAATTTGTGGGCACTTTCTTTTTCCCAAAGGGGATGACTATTCACTTTTTGGCATTTAGCTTTAGGCCATGGCTCTGGCACCAGTTATCCGTCTCTGTGACACCCTTTTGGAGGATGCTTGTGTCTGCTGGAGAGTCGATTATGGCACCCAGTTTGCAGTCATCTGCGAACTTGGTCAGCCATAGTCTACCTGTGTTAGCCTGTACCTCTGATAAATATATACCAAACAAGAGAGGTCCCAGGACTGAGCCTTGTGGGATGCCACTTGTAACTGGTTTAGAGTCTGACATGGCACCTGCTATTCTGACCATGTGGGTTCTATCCCTGAGCCAGTTTGCAACCCATCTTGTGACATAGGGGTTGATATTTAAGCTGGTGAGCTTATTTATGATGCCCGAGTGGGGTATTGTGTCGAAGGCTTTTGCGAGGTCCAGTTAGGCTGTGTGGACTACCTTCCCTTCATTTATGGCTTTGGTAACTGTTTCAAAGAAGTCAACTAGGTTTAAGAGGCAAGATCTGCCCTTAACAAAGACGAATTGGGTAGGATCCAGTGTCTGGAGGGTCCCAATGTCTTTGTTTATGATTTCCATGATGATACGCTCCATAGCTTTGCAGACCAGGCTAGTCAGGCTTATAGGGCGATAGTTTCCGGGGTCTGTTGTGGCACCACCTTTGTGGAGTGGGACCACTTTTGCTGTACGCCATTCCTTGGGTACATATCCTGTAGTAAGGCTGAGACTGAACAGTGACTTTATATGTGGGTTTAGTTCTTCTTGGAGCTCGTTTAAGACGCAGCCCGGGACACTGTCTGGTCCCACTGATGCTGTGTTTTTTGCTTTGGAGAGGGCAGCTCTCACCTGTGCATCTGTGATCTCAGGAAGGCTACACTCTGTTGGGATAGACATTTGCTCTTTTGGGGGGGAAGGGGGGGCGGAGTTTGCATTGAACCTTTCTGCCAGGATGTTGGCAATGTCTGTGGGTTCAGTGTATTTTTTGTCATTTTGCACTAACTCAGAGCATATCTGGGAGTTGCCTCCTAGGTTCCTGACATAACTAAAGAAGGCCTTGTGATTATCTTTAGTTTCTTGTGCATTTTTTCTTTCGAAGCTGGCCTTAGATGATTTTATGAGGGATCATAGTTTCTTGCTGGTACTGATCAGAGATGCCTTCCCTTTTTGGGATTTTGCTCTATCATGTAGTAGCTTTCTCTTTCTGTTGTATAGCTTATTTATGGCCGGGGTCCACCAGACAGGTCTCCTGCATTTGGAGGAGTGAGTCTTGGTTTTACTTGGGATAGCATGCTCCATGCATTCCTGTAGGTGTCCATAGAATGCGTTTGTAAAGGATTCTGTGTTTTGGGCCATATTTTCCACTGGCCCGGGGGCTTTGAAGGATTCCACCTCAGTTTTGAGAAGTGTGAAGTTTGCTTTTGAGAAGTTCTTCACCGTAGTTTCCTTGGCTGGGGGTGGGGATGAATATGGATGTCCAGTGAGATTAGTTTATGATCTGATCATACCAATGAGGGGTATACCTCTGGTGTGGAACATAGAGACCCCATGTTGGTGATGACCAGATCCAATATGTTTTCCCCTCTTGTGGGAGTGGGGACCAGTTGTTCCATAGCATTTGAGTTTATAAATTCTAGGAACCGTTGGGCGAGGGTGTTTGGGCTTGAGTAGTTTTTCCAATCAATGTTTGGGTAGTTGAAGTCACCCAATATAATGGTGTTTGGAGAGACCATCATATTCTCCAGTGTTCTCAGGAAAGCCGAGTGGGGTTCCTGTGTTTGGGAGGGTGGTCTGTAGCAGGCTACAAACTGAAAGGCAATTTTGCCCACTGTAAGTTGCACATGGATGGTCTCTGATGCTTCGTGCAGTGCCACTAACCTGGAGGTGTGGGTATCTTTGATAAATATGGATACTCCCCCTCCTTTTGTGGTTCGGTCCAAGTTTTGGGGCTGAAAAGCATGGTATGAAGTATAACCTGTTAGTTCTGGGGTGCTCTCGGGAGCCTTGAACCAGGTTTCTGTTACTGCACAGATATCGATATTCTCCATACTGAGGTGAGTCTCGAGTGCGTGCATCTTGAGGTTTAGACTTCTGGCGTTGAGCAGCATTACCCTTAGTTTTTATTTCTTTGTGTTGTCTATGGAGGTGGGTTTGTCTTTTGAGCCTTGCCTAAAAAGGGCACTATGTGGGAGGCAAGAGCCTTTGCCAGTATTCGAAAACCCAGGGGTGACAGGTGCAAGCCGTCCCTAGCAAAGCAACGTGGCTTGATGAGCATGTCATCCCAAGCTGACAGACACTGGATCCCCTTAGAATGACACCAGTACTTTAGCCAATTGTTAAAACTGATCGTTTTGTCTTTATACTGTGGCATCATTCTTGGTGAGGGCAAGATGCTACTCAAGGTCAGGGTCATACCGGCCTGGGCTACATGATTAGAGAGCTCTTCTATGTCTCTTTTCATGTAGTCCAGGGAGGTACGTCTCAGGTCATTCACACCAGTATGGACAATGACAGAGTCATATTTGTACTTATGTGCCTGAGTGCTTGTGTTATGTGGCGGATCCTGGCACCCGACAGGCAGCTTACTGTGACCTTCTCCTTGTTCAGTCTGGTGAGTGGGATGTCAGTGTGTCTGACAATAGAGTCACCTATTACAAGTGTATTAGGTGTGTTGTTTAGCCTTAAGGGCTGTGATTGTGTGGCACACTGACTTTGTGAGCTATGTGCTACGTGGGTATTGTTTTGTGGTAGGGGTTGCTTGGATATCTGCTTTGGAGGTCTCTGCTGCTTAGAGTGATGGTACTTATTGGATGATGCCTTATGGTTAGTGCCTACAAGGGATGTAGGTCCACTAGGTGTGAAGTTTCTTTAAAGTAGTTAGTGTATGGGAAGAAACTGGCTCTTTAATTACTATTACACATGTTATGCAGGAAA